>NC_139217.1:77823012-78295512 GCF_055691185.1 Crinia signifera
CAGAGAACTTTGCTTGGTGACTTTATTTGTCAGCATCTTCACCAGGTCGCTGAGCTGGAAATACTCTGCTTCCCTTAGAAGTCTTTCCTTTTCTGGGAAGTGATCCGGGAGAGAGAGCTGCTTGTCCCGCAGATAGTCCAGCACATATCTGAAGAGGAAGCCATCCCTGTCTATGAAGAATCGGGATCTGTTGTCCCTGGGTAGCTCCTTCACGTTGTTCCTACAAAACATGCTGTACAAAGTGCTGTCCGGCACACTGGTGAGCGTGGAATGCTTGGTCACATAGACCTGGCCCCCCACATTCAGCTCCACCACGTCTGGAAAGGGAAAGGACATCTCGCTGATCGGGAGAATTGTGTCTTTCAGAGCCATAGCTCCACATCCACACGCAGAAAGTGATGCTGTGCAATACACACACCGATCTCTGTGATATGTCCCTGGTTGTGACCCCGGTGTTAAATCCACGCACAATGCACGGAAGCTGAGCAGAGAACTGGGCACTTCCTATTCAAATCCACAATTGTGCAACTATCAGCACCAAGGACAGCGGCGGAGAAGCACTGCACTGAGTGGAGAGCAACTGTCAGCACCAGGGACAGCGGCAGAGATACGCTGCACTGTGTGCAACTATCAGCACCAGGGACAGCGGCACGCATACACTGCACCCCGTGTGAGAGCTGAGTGACGTCCTCTGCCTGTAGGCTGGGCTTCTACAACTTTTTCCACAGCTGTCTTTTAAAGAAGCAGTTTTCCCTTATATAACCTGCTCGCTGAGTGTCCTCTGATGCCACTAGTATAATAACCTATAATATACATAAGTCTTCATTTTTGAAATTAAGTAACATTTATATCACTGACATGCCAGCATTTTGTGTGCTTTGGTAAATACAGTTATTTTAAAATACTGTTATGTGTTTTATGTTTTTGTATATAAGGTAGTAGTATATTTAACCCATCCTTTGCACAATTGCTGCTGTTGTGTAGTCTTTTTTCCACCCCCATTCCCTATCTCTCTCTTTCTTTCTCTCTTTCTTTCCCTCCATCCCCTCTCTCTCCCCTGTTCCATCTATCTGTATTCCCCTTTCCTTCTCTTTACCTCCAACCCATCTCTTTCTTCCCTGTCCCATATCTCCCCCGTCTCATCCCTCTCTTTTCCATGTCCCATCTCTCTTTCCCTCCAACCCATCTCTCTCTCCCCTGTCTTGTCCCTCCTTTCTCTTTCTCTCTCTTTCCATCACATCTCTCTTTCCCTCCATCCTATCTCTCTCTCCATTGCACCAATTCATAACTCTCTCCAACCCACAATCCTATCTCCACCCCCATCACCCCCCCCCCCCCCCCCACACACACACACAATCCTTTCAGTCACACTACCAGCATCCCATCTCCTGCCTCCTTGAATCCTATCTTTCTCTGCCCATCTCATTGCTTTCCCTTCTACCATCCCATCTCTCTCTCCACACAATATCACCTCTATCCCACTGTCCCATCTTTCTCTCCCAACATCTCCCCTGCCTCTTCCCTCACCATCACATTTCCCTCCCCAAGCATACAATCTCCCCACCATAATCCCATGTCTCTACCCCAAATGCCATTTTCACTGACCCTTCACTCTCTCCACCCTTTCTTCCCATCCCTCTCTCCCCTAATTTCCCATCTTGTCTGTTTCTTCCGTTTTCACCCATCTTTTTCCCAGCTCTCTCTTATACTCTTTGCCACTTTTGCCAAGGATACTAACCTCCAAGAATCAATTTCTGCGCAGGAACTGTCACCATCTATAGACAGGCACCCCTGAAGCAGTTCATTGGAGTTGAGCAGTAGTATGATCCAGCCCAAAGATAATAAATATTCATATAGCTCAGCAGCTGATTTATATGTATTAGTCTTTCGATTAGCCTGTCCTTTTCCTGTTACTGTGCAGTGTGTGTCAATTGTGGCATTAACATGCCTACTGTAAAAATCTGTTTACCCGGTAATATGCAGTATAGTGGCATCTAGACACACAAAGTTTTTCAGTAATATACAATAAAAAAAGCCTACAGTATTAAGTTTTTTCAAAAACTAGACTAGAGTAGGTGCTCAGGAACCCAGCAAGCCAATGATAATGTAAAAAGATGGGCAAGTAGTAAATACTGCATGCAGTTCCCAGCAGGTCTTATTTCTGTCAGTCCGGGTTGGTTGGTTGTTTGTTTGGTTGTTTGAGTTGTCAGAAACATGGCAACATGATTGCTGTGTAGTTATAGTATGTAGGTATGTATATATTAAAGTAATTGGCAGAAGTTAACATGATTGAAGCTAGTTTTCACCATACATTGCACACACAGGTTCAATGTATGACACTAGCACAGAGTTAAGCAGTATGTTCAAGAGATGGGTCACTGACATGGATTTAAGAGTGTGCTCACATCATTAACTATTGCAGATCTAGTAAGTGATCTTACACTAATTTCAGAGTCTTTATGCTGCCTTAGGTCAGAGCTGATTGTATTCCTTGGGGATTTATGCTGTCGCTTCCTGTTTACATTTGCCTACAGTAACTTAGATGTAGAGAACTGAGGCTTAATATACTTATTAACAACTGCCATAATGATAGTTTTCCACTGTGCATAAGCATTTTTCCTCTACCCTGAGTTGCTGTAATACATGAGTGGGTCCAGTTTTCCTGGGAGGAATAAAAATAAAATAAAAAAAGTCTACTCTACTTCTACTAGGAACTAGGAGGTCCGAACATGACTTCAGGAAATGTTAGGGCTGTACACAAAATAAGACTTTACTAGGTTAAATTGTGGGAGTGCACTTGTTTTTTACTTGTTACATTTTACTGATACAGGAGATCTTACAATCACATTGAAAAAACTCTTAAGGTGGCCATAAATCAGAGCGACTGATCTTACAGTCATGATTGTGTCAAATTTCCCTTAAACTCTCCGGCAGTCCTTGGTGGTTTTTGGACACAAAATGTACTCACAATCTGTCATACAATCTGTTATACAGTCCATCTGCTGCATGATTGTATGATTGAAGCCTCATTTAAATAGGGGGCTGGCCTACTAGGATCAAATGGATAGTAGTACCAAAAATCCAGTTTTTTTCAATATTATTTACAGGTTGCCATCAACTACCAATCTGCTCACGACTGCTGTGTTATGTCACTTTTAAAAGCCGAATGCAGTAATCCTCTGAAAACTGTTTTCAGAATAGTGACAGAATTGTGCAAAAGGACGTCCACCGCTCTCTTCAGCCACCCGCCAATCTGCCACTTGGAAACTTCTGCGGCTCTCAGCATCTTTACTGCCACGGGCCGCCCGGAAGCTGCACCTCTCTTCTCTGCTAGTCAGGGAGGGAGTGTCACATGACTCTGGTTGTTTGAGCCATCTAAAGACAAATTGCATGTGCTTAAAAACACATGCAATCTGCTCCCAATCCCAACTGATCTGACGTGCAGCACGTCAGATCAGAGGACCAATCCTCCAATCTCCCGGGGCAGGCATTGTATGATTGTGTGCACACAATGTGGTGATGTCAGCTGCCAGCCCACCCCCCCCCCCTGCACCCGCATCCTCGCCACATTACCATGAGAACGCCCAGCGTTCTCATGGGAACGCCCATGGAACGCTGGGCGTTCCCACATGGTAATGGGGCAGCCTGGCGCCCCCGCCCTTCTCCGCCCCTCACACGCTGTGTAGGGTGCGTGCACCAGGTGAACCAAACTTTATTATGTTGTTTAGGATAATTGGAGAACATCCAAATTACTTAACCCTGTATGTCACCTTGTCCATTTAAATGGACATTATTAAAAAATGTATTGCATAGACCAGTGGTGCGAAACTTTTTAAAATGACGGCTCTCTAGAGTTTCCAAAAGTTTCTTATTCTGTAAATTAATTTGTATGTCATACATGGCTTTATTTATGGGTGAGGGACCGGATTAGCTTCTATTTGTCCACATATTTTATTATTGGTAGCCCACCAGCAATGTTTTTGCCTTTTACAATGACCATAAATAATTTCTATTGCCTCTAGACCACTAATCCAAGGCACCACTGCAAGTGTTCCGAGGCACCCCAGGGAGCCTAGGCACAGAGTTTGGGAACCACTGGCATAGACTGTTTTGTGATGACAGTTGCCATCAAAATCCCAATGTACATTTAAATGTACAAAATTACTGTCAAAATATTCTGGCAGATGCTAGAGTATGAAAATATTAAATCAGAATGAATTGCAATGTTTTGGTGTAGGAGCTACTATACTTTATGTACTAAAAATAAATAAACATTTTTTTAAGGGTTTCTCAAGGCCTGATTCATCTACTACCAGTGTCGTCACAGGGATACACCAGAAACGTGCAATGGGTCATAAAGGGTTGTCATCTAATACATTTTTAGAAATTACATACCAATATATTGTTAAAAGAATATTTTAATTAATTAAAAGATATGTTTATGACAATACACAAAAACACAGGATTTGTTTTTTGAAAGAAAATATGAATGAAAATCTCACTCAGAATGGCCTTTTCAGCATTTATTGCAAACTGGAGTCAGTGTAAAACCGATATTACCGGCATGAAAAGTATGCTTAATCTATTCCTATTTTACCGTGAATCCTTCACTGGATGGATCCCAGTGTTTTGGTTTTGGCACTAATTCATCATTGTGTTTTAGCGAAACCACGCTTAGCTATTTTGGTTTGGATTTGTTTTTTGGTTAGGGTTTGGATTCCTCTAAAATCCATAAAAATCAATACGCACTGATAAAAATATTGATAAAAACAGGTAAAATCTGGTCATTTGTACCTGTTAACGTGTAATCCTATACCCAGTGGTGGGGATGCCAGAGGTCAAAAGTCTGACCCCAGCATCCTGATATGGAGAGTCCCAACAGGGGCTCCGCAAGTTGGTTAACGCTCTCCCCCTACCGCCTACCCCTCCATTGTAGCAGCTTATCCCAATTCCTCCCCTCCACCCGCAGCCTGTCTCTAACCCTCCCCGCTAGTGCCTAACCCTTGTACCCCGCCGCCTAACCCTAGCAGGCTGGGCTGGGGGGCAAGGTGCCATGTGCTTCCCTGGTGGTCCAGTGTATAGTGCTGGACATGTCGGCCAGAAGCCGCAGTCATGGGATTCTCCATCTTTACTCCATAGACCCCTTTCACATGCTCCGGCTCCTGCCGGGCGGCGAAGCCCCCCTACGGCCAAGGAGCGGTGCCATACACAGAAGTTTACAATGGTGGGGATAGCCACAGCCCAAAGGTCATCCCTTCCAGTGGTGACATCCGGCTGCCACCGGGCGGCCGGGCCATGGCCCTCCTGTGTGAATGGACACACTCCTGTCCATTATTAACTTCTGTTTACGGCACGGCTTTGGTCCATACGGGGTTTCACTGCCCGGCAGGAGCCGGAGCATGTGCAAGGGGCCATACTCACTTTGCAAAGCCTGCCTTTTCTGCCACCCTAATACAGTACTTAGGTATCGTTTGCTGATGCAGATCCATATACCCTGCATAAGCAAACGATACTTTCTGGAACTGTAACTCACTGTTTGCTTGTTTTGCTTATTTGTGTATATACTCTGTAACTGGGATCTGCAGATCCCTTGTGGTGCCATACTGTATATAAAAAAGAATAATAACTATGCACTTTAATTTATGGGCCAGTGCTTTGGACCTGCCCCCCAGGCTAAAACTTGCCAGCGAGCCCCTTCTGCCTAACTCTAACCTACCCTCAAAGCAGCCTAACCATGGTGGTTAAGCCTAACCACCCCCTTTCCAGGGTTGACCATAACCCAACCCGGCATACTTATGTTCAGAATTCTTGCTGTTGGTAATTTGGTCTGTTCTGATGTCAGTTGGGATACTGAATTCCAGGATGATGACCACATCCCATCTATAAATATATATAATTATACAGCACTTCTTAAATCAAGTTCACAGCCATGATGAGGCCCATGGCATTTTGTGCCATATTCATACCCTCTTCTATACCTGTAGCACACATCAGTCACTTACTGTACATGTGTTTGTAATGGGTGGCGCTTATAAAGCACAATGAAGATGATATTGTTTGGACATTGTTTATTTTCACGTTTTAATAAAAAGCGTCTCTTAAATATGCAAATTTGAACTGCTATATTACTTGGAGAAAAAAATTGCATCAATTTGGTTATAAGATTAGGCCTTATTGGCACATCAGTCTGAATGTGGTCACATTGTGTATACAAATAGATTGCAAGATAACTATATGCACAACTTAATGCATACGCACAGGGCCGCCAAGAGGTATGCCAGGCACCGCTAAAATTGGGGGTGTGGCCTAATCACAGGAGGCATGCCCATCTTCTGCGGTTAGGCCACGCCTCCAAAATTATTATGGGGAGAGTAAAAAAAACCTTTAAAGTCGAGGGGGGAGTGTTATTATCCCCCCACCCCTTCAGCAGCAACACACACCTACAGCATGTGCTGTGCTGACAGCAGGCTCAGCATGAGCTCTCACGCTGTCAGTGACATGCTGTAAGTGTGCTGCTGCTGAAGGGGTGGGGGGGTGGGGGGATAATAACACTACCCCCTTGACTTTAAAGGTTTTTTTACTCTCCCGTAATAATTTGGGGGCGTGGCCTAACCGCGGAAGGTGGCCATGCCTTCTGTGATTAGGCCACACCTCCCATTTTACCGATGCCTGGCATACCTCTCAGCAGCCCTGTACGTATGCCTGGGAAGAACAGAGGGGGTCGGACCAGGCTGGGCCCCTCCAGCAAGCCCGGGCCCAGGTAATTAGTACCCGCCCCCCTCACGGCGGCCCTGCATATGCATCATCTTGTACATGATAGAAGCCATCATCATTATTACTTCCAACTACCTGGCTTCAAGTAAAATGCGCTCTCATATTTAATAAAGCTCAAATTGTAATAAATAAATAAAACTACTTGTAGGAGAGTCAATAAGTGATTCTGGGGACACGTTATGGTACGTTATATGAATAATTGGTTTTCAATTCAGATCTATTGCAAGAGCAGACATGCTTGAGGGGATACAGAATGATCCCCAGCAGGTGAAAAAAGCAACAGCTTATTCATGAGAGTGAAATTCCCATTAATGTAAAAAAATGTAAATATGAAAGAGAATCAAAGGGATAAAACTGATTGAAATATATATCACTGGATTATCCAGAAGTAGTTTTCACTGTTAGCTCTTCCATACCATGCAAATCTTTTAAGGAAATACATTAAATATAATTTCCTAAGCATATCTTGAAAATTACATTTGATGGAGTTTGTTCTGTCATGTTTGCACCATACAAAAAAACAGACTGTACCCAGAATACGATTGAGTTACACTGACAAAGATGATTTTATGCTGAGATACTCATGTCTGGAGAAAATCCTATTTGCATTGAAATTGACACTGTAGAAAACATTGATTACTACATTGAATATAACTAACAAGCAAAAGTAAATTGTGTCAAGTATTATGTATGTGTGGGTTTGACATACAGATAAGAGACATTCTGTTAGCAAAATATTCATACAGTATATCGTAGTTCCACATTTGTCCATGATATCTCATACATTTCACCACTGCAATATGACCTTAAGAGATTTAAATCCTGGCCCAATCACAGCCAACAGTAGCATGAATAGAATGTCATAGGACCTCATTCATTTTTGTATGCAAATGCAACTGCGATTGTATAGGTTATGGAACTGCTAATATTAGCAAGTGAAGCTGCCATGCAGAAACTCATTTGCAATTCCATACACATTCGCTGTGTACATGCAACAATGAGGGACATAGAGGTTAAAGGTTGGCCTGTGGCTACAATGGCTGGAAACAGCAGTATCGACACAGGCTTCATGTTCTTGCACATACAAGCTCACAGCCGACAGCAGAAAAATGCACTGAGGGTAGAAATAATTTATTCCAGGGTAGAAATCATTTATTTTGCATTTCCCACCCTTACTGGTGCTTGGTTCAAGCAACAACCTACTCATCATGGGGTCTACGCACTAATCCTTGGAAAGAGATAATGAGCAAGCCAATCAGAATTTGAAAAATAATATTAAGGAGTTGGTTGGTTGTTCACTGTCCACCTTATCTCTTCCAAAGACTTAGTACACAGAACCAAAGTCGTTTTTTTTTTTTAGGCATACAGTTGCTCGATGATTGGTTGCTTAGATATTTTGTATTAGCTAGCAAGTGTTTAGGTGGTATCAATAAAGTTCCCACTCTGTAACCCTGCTTGTTACTGCAAAAATCTAATCAGCTAAATAGTAGATACAGTACTGTACTGTATTATATATTGAGAACTACTGAATAACCTCTTCAAGCTTATGCCTCACTTCCTTTTTCCAACTCATATTCTGTCCCAGCTCACCTCCTGCTCATCTTTCTAGTCATTATCCATTCTTTTTTCCATATACTAGTACACTTCCTTCCAATATTCACACCGTTAGCGAAATGCAGGTTACCATTTTCTAAATTCCCTAGCCTATGAGTACAGTTCAGTAGTTTCATATCCCTTTACATACTGTATAACCATCTTACATTTTATCTGACCACACCCATTCTACATTTATTGAATCTCTCATGACACTAATACCACAGACTTAGACTTAGTTAATTTTCCTCCTTCAAAAACTAGCCTCCATTTTACCGTATATCGCCACTTTTTATTTAAGCTTTAGCATCCTTATTGTTTTTCCTATCCCATTTTTCTATATCCACAATACATTTTTTTTTTTATTTAAATGAACATCTTTTCTTACACTGGCCTGCATAACTTGTACTTAACTCTCTACTGTATATTTTCTCTTCTAGCCACTGTACTTCACTTAGCCTTTACACTGAAGTGCAAAAGACATAGGATAGGAGCCTAGTATTGTGTAGAACCCCCTTTAGTTCAGTGAAGTGTAGCAACTCGATGTGACATTGTTTTCACAAGTGGATGGAAGACCACTGGAGAGAGCTTGTCCCATGCTGTCTGGAAAGCTTCCTACAACTTCTTGATACTTGTAGGTGCAGGATCTTCTGTCCAAATGCACCTCTCCATCACTTCCCATAAATGTTAAATTGGGTTCTTGTCTGGCTTCACCATTCATGGGGACTCTCCAAAATACTCTTCAAAGCAATTCTGGACAACCCGGTACAGATAGCTCATTGTACTGCTGAAATATTCTATCATTGAATCTGTATACTGTTGATTACTGCATTATGAATAAGTGAACCATCCCGATGAATATGCTTTAGCCAAGTTTGTTTGTCAGTCAGATATATGGGACATATTGTTATAATACATTGGTTCCCAACCCTGGTCCTCAAGTACCCCCAACAGTGCACATTTTCCAAGTCTCCACACAGAATCACAAGTGACATAATTAGCTCCACCTGTGGATCTTTTAAAATGTGTATGAGTAATGAGTGCACCTGCTGGGTGACCTGGAAAACGTGCACTGTTGGGGGTACTTGAGGACAAGGGTCGGGAACCACTGTTAAAATAGAAGGAACCACTATAGTATTGGCAGTTACCATGTGGCACCAACCTGCTATGTTAAAATAAATTCTGTCCTTTTTAGGATTCTGTAGCCATTACAGACATTTTGTCCCAATTTTTCAAATCTTTTTAAACTTGACAAAAGGTTATCCTCCCTCACAAGATGTTCCAAAACCTTATCCTACAGTCAATGAAGTATTTGGGGAACAATGGAACCCAGAGCGTGAGGAATAATTTTTGAAGTTGATTGACACGGTTCCCTGTCTTTGCATATGCAATGTTTTTTCATGTTTTTCACATTAATTTATTCATTGGATTACATTGGGGATTTCTCTATCAACAAAGACATGTTTAAAATGTAAATTTAGGATTGAACTCTAGTGATAAAAACTACTTTGCCACTTGTATAAAAGTGGTAATTGTTGATAAGTTGCTTGAATTTCTGCATTGATCATGATTTGTCCAAACTGAGATTAATCCTTTGGTTCACATCGAATCAAGTGCAAGATTGGATGCAATGTGATACAGTATCATTTTTCTTTATGATTTTGAACTAAAATATTGCCCAGGAGTAAACAATATTTATGATGACTTTTTATTAAAAAGCCAGCTTTGAAAAGTGAATTTTGATGAGGAAGAGTGTATTGAAGCTCCTGTATGTGAGATCAGAAGTTCTCTATGTGAGTTGGGTGACTCTTTTTCCTGGCTGCTGGATGGAGATTACTAGAAACCAAACTGTCTATGAACAGACATGTAATAAAGTTTATTGAGCATTGAAAACATTAAGCAGCAGCCAGTGGCGTAACTAGAAATATTGCGCCCCCCTGCAGAATTTTTTTTTGCGCCCCCCCCCCTCCCATACATTAATTTTACTTATTTTTTCATACATAATACTTCCTGTCCCCCATCTCTATCATCAATAATATGACCCATAACAATTATGCCTCCTGTCCCTCCCATCAAAGTTATCCCTTATTTGCCTGTTCCCCCACTAAACACACAGTACAATTTAGAGAACTTCAGACCTGGCAGGCTTCAGGAGCAGGTGTCACTGTCCGGAGTCTGGACACAGGGAAGTTCAGTCATTTCTTTCAGCTCACTCTCTGACTGTGGCAGCCTTTATAATCAATCTAAAGCCTCACTGTAATATGCTTTACTGTGAGGATTTGGGTTGATTGCAAAGCCTGCCACAGTCTGTATAAATCAAGTGAAGTGTGGCAGGGACAGGACGGAGGAGAGGGAGATCGTTATGTACGAAGCTGGCCACACTGCTGTCAGAGTCACAGACGGGTGCAGGCTGCAGCAGCCAGGCACCACATCTCATCTTTGCATACCTTGCCAACACTCAGCTCCCGGCATTCTTCTCCTGCCTCCAGCTCCTGCATTCACAGGTACTGTGCGGTGACACTGCGCCCACATATTGCTGGCTCCCCCCCGCAATGGCTTGGGCTGCTGAGCCTTAGTTACGCCAGTGGCAGCAGCAATATCTACTCCAACCACATGTGAATTTGCCCTATACACCTTACAGACCAAAAGTGAAACATCTAGCATTATTGTACACGTCCCAAAACTCTTCAGCTTTAAAATTCCATCTAAATTTATTACAACTCTGAACCTGATTCACAGCTGTACGCAGGTACATATATACACAGCAATGATTTATCTTGTAGGGTACTTGCAAGAATATGCTAATTTCTCCACCATTGTCTCTGCATAGAAAAGCCCACCACCAGTGTCGTATGTCCACAGCTTATGTGTACATAAGCGGGAGTATCAGTCACACCAGATGATCGCTGAGCAACCCTATACTGGCTCAGAATGAATGGCTGTCATAAGATGCTGGGATCTTTTCAGATGTGAACAAATCTGCAGTGGTAGGTTAAGAAAAGCCTATACAATGGTCTCAACATTCCTGCATTTTCTGTGCTACCCCCTTACACTAACAAATGTTGACTACAGTACCTGTCACTCATTTTGCAAGTGCACTATGCATGCACTATCACCTTGCAACCACTGCACGTGCACAGTGGAGTTTTGGGGCATGCCCTGTGGCAAGAAAAATGTTGTGACCTGCAATATTCCATTGACCTCTCAAACAGGCCCTGTGTGCATTGTCTAACTTGCACTTGACAAATAAAAGATTATTGAGTTATTCAAAAAGCTCTATGGTGCTTTTAGCAAATGATTCGACCTCAACTTGGTTCCACGACTCTGCCCATAAGGCAAACTAACAGTTCAGGGTTTAAGTATATCCATGTTTAAGCACAGATAGTGGGTACAACTTAACTAGACTATTTTTGGTCAGTTAAGTGTTTGCAAGTCAGATAACAAGTTTGTTTCAGTAAAGTTTCAAATTTTAGTATGTTTGTAAGATATTAAAAAGTGGTTTTAAAAAGGCCTAAAGTTATAAAATCACTGAAGAGGTCATAATGAGGTGGGTGAAGGGATACACTGAGAGTCAGGATCTGATGGTGTACATCTGCGTATACATCTGTCCTACACTGAGTATGCATCACTGAGGTTATTGCACAGAGACACAGATCAAAATTACATAGATTTCGATGCAAGTTTCTAGTCACAGGTATGTGGCTAGTGCGAGCGACTGCATTTACAGGAGGCCATAGTGGACCGGACATTGGGGGGGGGGGGGGGGGGATTAATAGGATGAGAGATTCAGAAAGTGAGAGATTTGGTAAGAAATCTCCAGTTTTTTTAAAGAGGCAATCATTTACATTGCAAAACCAGTTTAATTTTGCAGTGTAAATGATTGCCGCTTTAAAAAAACTGTAGAATTCTTACCAAATCTCTCACTTTCTGAATCTCTCATCCTATTAAATTTCACCCTATGTGCTTGCAATCGGCATGTGCAATGTCGAACTGCCCGGCTCCATCTAAGGACACACATTGGCTGAATAGCTGCACAGCTAGTGGGTATCTCAATATGGTGTCATCAGCCACAGCATTACCAGGAAGGGGTGGCTGCACCATTAGACACGGCTGCTACTTAACCCGTGGAGTGACAAAGTTACTGTGAGCGATCCTCAAAACATAAAATGCCGGCATCGCCCACAGCGACTGTTCTTTTAGTATAAATAAATATAAATACAGCCAAATCAATTAATTGAAGTTTAGTTAAATATTGCACCCAAAAAAGTTGACGTGAGCTGGCATTTTTAACAGATTTTTTGAGGATCTCTGAACGTTGGCCCTCAAAAGGTTAAACTGTATCTACCTCTGAAACAGCCCTTGAATTTGAAACATTCAGGGAATGGAATAAGGTACTTAATGACATATTCATTATTGTCAAAAAAGCATCATTACATTCATCAAAGGCAAAATCACATAACAAATATCAACTAGATGGTAATGGTGATTCTGTGGTATGATAAATTACTTCTGAACAATGGAACAATAGTTATTATATAGGAATATTTCCATGACTAAGTCACTCAAATGTTTATTTAATACCTCGATGCTCTCATAAGTCACTTTTATTTAGTTAGAGATTACCAACTGTAGTAGCCATTTCTATTCCCAGCAACACATCCTGCTGGGAGCACAGCTGTTAATTGATAATGAAGAGCTCCAGATTCCGGATCTCAAGGGGTATCTAATTAGGAGGAGCACCTAGACATGCTGTCATCTCAAAGATATGAATAAACTAAACTCTGTCTAAGTAAATTGACAGCACCTTGAGGAGAGAGAGAAAGAAAACAAATTAGAAAATTACATTTACACATATAATAGTAAAATAAAAATACATTTTAAAATGATATAAATAGGTTTATGTAACATCTATAAATGCAACTACAGCATGGTAACTGTATGTAAAAAATACTCCATTAAATAATACTATAATAAATGAATATTTATATTTGACTCTCCGATTCTTCAAACTGTCTTTGGTTTTGTTTGTTTTGGGGTTTTTTTAGATAGAATTTTTGAGATTTTTAAATTGGATCTGTTAAATAAAAGATAAGACACAACTTTTAGGCCCATTGTAAATGGATGTGTCAGGGGTTGTTCTACAGATCCAGTGAGGATTAGAATAGTTCTGTGTGTCGGTAGAAGTTAGGTGCACTGAGTGCATATTGGATGCTGCATCAGCATCTACGCTGTGTCAGAACATCACTCCTTTTGCCTGAAGGCAAGGTCTCCTCCAAGGTGCACCTCACCTGGCTTGAAGTGTGCCATAGTAGTTTAAGAGTTATAGGGGTTGAAGATACACAGTAGGTTGAGAGCAGATGTGTTGCACTATTGGATGTCTGTACACGCTGCTTTCTCCCATCTCCTCTCAACCTATATACACTTTCGGGGTAAATCCTCCTTGATTGTGGGTAGACTTCCCTGCAAGGGCATTAGCCAAGCAGGGGGACACCCACTCTAACATTGAGAGATTTAATACCTAAACTTTTTCACACCCAAATAGGCAACTGTCACACGGATAGACCTGCTCAGTTGTAAGGACTGGTAGAGCCAGTCCGGATAGAGCAATCAGCAGAAGTCACCATGTAAACAAACAAACTGCCGGGATGTACTGACACCAACTTATCCTATTTTATTATTTTTCTTTATGTACCAACTTTCTATTTTCCCTTTGCATGGTATATTACTCTCAGGGGAGCACCTCCACAACATTTACTAGTGCAGAGGCACCTGGTATATTCAAATCGTGGATCATCATATATCACACGCACACCATATCGAAAACTATATGTGGTACTAGTGCACAGGTTATTTGTCCCATTACCCCCTTCCCCATGTTGAAATTGACATACAGTACAGATGGAGCAGCTCTCATTTGAGCTGCTCCTGGCGATTCTATTGCCTACCGCCAGCCCCCATCCTCCGACAGAAGGGGGTGCGCGCATACAAGACGCTCTTGTACCCGTTCTGTTGGAGGCTGTAGCAGCCCTCCACCCAGCTCTGCCCCTCTACCCGCTCTGCCCCAGCCTGCCCTCGCTCCTTGCCCGTCTCCCCGAAACGGAGACAGGCAGGGAAGCCACTCCCGCCACCTTGCTGACGGGGACGCGCTAGTAAGTGAGATGCTCATGCGTCCCTGTCAGATGGAGCTGCCGGTAACTTCATCTGTAATCATAGATGAAAATAAGGCCTTATATTAGTAACATTGATAACAAAGAAAACTTTATACCCATCTAATAACAATGCAAAAGTGATTATAAAACTGAACAGAAAAGAAAGCTCGGGATTAAGGCTGCTGGCTACACCCCTCCCCCGACATTTTGTAAATAACAGATGGGGGAGGGGTAATAATGGTTTGGTCCACCAATTAATGTCTATCCTAAGGCATTCCCTTTACACCAGGCCACCAGTAATATTCTCCAATACTTACCTCACAGGAGTCTGCAAAACCTTTGGGTAAATGTCACGTGGCCATTTGTTCTGTGTTTTTGGAAATCTGTGGAAAATGGCCAATGCCTCATTTTCATGGAGACCTGAGCAGGTGCAGTCTACTCCGGCACAATAATAAAAACCAAAAACATTAACACCTATACCAGCCTCCTGCCAGACCATAATGCGGGTGTCATAAGGCAAGCTCAGGGAGGACAGCCTCAAAATAACATGTGTGACACTGCCTTAATGTTGTTTGGAGATAGTAATGTCATTTTACACTTCCACTGAACAATGTGTTAAAGTGTACAGACATAAATATCTGAGCTGTCTTTTAGTAACAATACAAGTGCAAAAAGGTCAGAAAGCTCACCACATTGTGGTCTGGTCATAGGGCACAGCACATGATGTCCACGGTCCAGTGCTAGTAGTGACAATTTCCAGATAAGTTGCAGGTTCCTGATTTGTAATCTTCAGAGTTGATGTTACTTCCATCGTCACTGACCTAATCTGACCTCCCTGCATTGGGCTGCTTTAAGAGGAACCACCAGAGGTGCTCTGTCAGGAATCTGGACACTGCTGAACAGAGGGGGAAAAAAAAGTGTCATGATTGAGAGTAGGGCTTGGTTTGGGCAGGCGTGTAAGGCTGGAGCTGGTGTACTTCTAAATTATTGCCGCTTTAAAAAACTGGAGATTTCTTATTAAATCTCTCACTTTCTGAATCTCTCGTCCTATTAAATTTCACGCATTGTACTGGCAAATTGGGAGTGGCCTGGCAGCTATCGTTATAGCTGCCAATGCCCTCCTGTTGGTCAGAGATGTCAGTTAACTGGAGGCAGATCCCAGAGTGGCAGAGGACAGTCAGGTGACCGATTTTAACATGGCTGCACCCTCGCCTGGATTTTGGAGGGAATTCCGGCTTGGAGGAAGCTAATCGGAGTACTGGATATGAGTAGAGTGAGTAGAGAATTGTGCAGAGCAGGGTCCGTAATCAGCATGTGACTGAGGAGAGCACTGTGGAGCAGTGGTGAAGACAAACCTCAGCATCTGCCGTGAGAAATGCCCAAGTGTAGATCCCAGCACCACCCGGGAACACCGTACTGGCACACTGCGAGCAGGCGGCAGCGCCAACCTAGAGAGACACTTCAGAGGGAAATACTCCATTTTATTAATCCAGGCTGTGACTAAATAGGTTTAGAATTAGTAATTTGCGTAGCAGATGGGTCCCCTAGGTATTGGAAGCTAAGACCCCCCTCCTCCTCAACCACCACTCCTGCAAGCGCCATCCTCACAATGGCGCTATGCAACTTCCCTTCTATATTTAATTATAAAACCTTATGATGCAATGCTACATTATGTACCCCTCCAAGCACAAGATGACAAAAACATGAACGTTTGTCAAATGTATTATCAGTCACATATTATTTAATGTACAAATGAACTTAATGACCAAATTTAGACCAAAGCCATGGTGTATGAAATGTGAATTATTCCATCCTTTTATTACCAATATTACATTTTTATTTGGGCCACACTGTTGGCCTCAATAAAATGGTGAAGAACTGGACCTTTTACTTAAATGACACGCTGTTATTGCCTATGAAGGACAAGTTATAATTATCCTCAGAAAGCATCGTGTGAAATGGATTTTAAAGCTTCACCTTGGAAGCAACTTCCCTGCAATCAGCTGTAATTCTTAAAAAAGATTGCCCCGTTTATTGCAGAAAATACAACCTGTGAGTTTTATTGTCTAGAATTCCACACAATGAACAGTGGAAAAAATAATTGCTCTGTGATTGAATGAACATTTTTATTTACTTTAACATTGCTTTTATATATATATATATATATATATATATATATACTGTATATATAAAAAATAGGATGGGTACTGTCCAGTGCTTCAACCTTATGGTTCTGATCTGCTCGTTATTAGTCCCGAATAGTTCTCCTATTCTATAGGTATGGTCCTTCCACAAAACACCTGATCCTGTGTGACAGGCGGCTGCTATGTTCTCCGTTTGAAACGTTGTTGTGTCGTCTCAGGATGTGTACTGGAAAAAGGATGAGAAACAGCGCTCTCTAGTGTAATAAGTGGGGTTCACACTTCCACAATAAAAGTAGTGTGCGTACCGTAATTAAGTGATTTTTATACTCATCAAATCAATCTTTAGATTAGTGATCTCGTGGAATACCAGGCTGCTACCTGGACTGCAAGTTGGACACCCTCCAGGTGTCTCCCCACGAGTATCAAATGTGTAATCCAATCACAGGTGCCATGTGGTTACATAAGAAAGAAAACTCCAGTTAAAATTAAAAAATTGGGAGTTTATTAAAGTGCATAAGTGAATAAAATAAAACAGGCTTACATGAATAAAGTGCTGGGGTAGAAACAGGCTGCTCTCTACACGTTTCGTCTCTTATATCCTATGGATATGGGTTGGACTCTCCTGATGAAGTCCAACCCATATCCATAGGATATAAGAGACAAAAAGCATAATGAGCAGCCTGAAGGGGCAAGTGATGTGATTGGGGGGGGGGGGGGGGGGGGGTAATTTAGTTTTTTGGGACGTTCCCCCATCCCACCCGGGGTCGGCAGTGTCCTGCAGCATGTGCAGGGGGGGGGGGAGTCCCCACCTGTCCCCCGGGAATAGACGCTGTGCGAATGTCCATCAGCTCCCAGAGCCGCTAGCCATATCCCCACAGTGGCGAAAATGGGGCGTGGCCTCACGGCAATAGGTCACGTCCCCTTGCCATGAGGCCATGCCCCCACTCTCCTCTTCCCTCCACTTAAATGTTGGGAGGTATAATAGAAATATATATGAAGTCCCAGGACGAAACGCGTTGGGGCGTGCCTTTCCTGACGTGTCCAATCACTGCTGCTGATTCCTGTCTGTTTGTTCCCTGCCGTGCTGAGAACGCCGCCGCTACCGCTGCTTCATTGTGGTCGGAGAGTCTGGAGTCCCCAGGTCCCGGTCTATCAGCGTGCCTTGCTTCGAGCTGTGTCACCTATCTGTTCATCACTGGTCGGAAGTTGCTGGAGTCCCCAGATCCCGTGCCATAAACATCTCTTATATGTGAGAACTTTGCTGCCGCTTACATCGTGGTCGGAATTGCCTGGAGTCCCCAGATCCCGTACCTAGTAGCGTGCCATATTGTTGGTGACTATTCTCATGCTGGCTTGATCCATTTTATATGTTTTGAGCTTATATGTTTATTCTCTTTTAGTAAATATTCAATATCCAGCTCATGTGTGCGCTCCTTCTTCCCTATGTTTACATTTCCACTATACCTGAGGCCTGACTAGCCTCTTTTGGAGTGAGCTGCACTGCATATATACTTACCGTATTTATCGGCGTATAACACGCACCGGCGTATAACACGCACCTTCATTTTAAGAGGGGATTTCTAAATAAAAACTTTATTACAGTGTTTATTAACATAATTGATTATCTGTAAAAGAAAAAAAAAAATCCACCTTGAATAACAGAAGCAGGGCAGCACAGTTAGCACAGAAATCCTTCTCCTCCTCCAGGCTACAGCCAGCGCTTGGGAAGGCTGATGACGCTGCTGTAGCCAGGGAGGAAGGAGTCACTGTGCAAAGAGGAGTTTTAAGTGTGCTGCTGCTGCGAGGACCCGACGGTGAGCAGCAGCAGCAGCAGCAGAGAACACGCGATTAGTAGGCGCCCCGTGGATGACAGGGAGGAGTTTTAAGCGTGCTGCTGCTGCGAGGACCCGACGCTGAGCAGCAGCAGCAGCAGCAGCAGAGAACGCGCGATTAGTAGGCGTCCCGTGGATGACAGCAACGCGCATAACAGCAACACCCGGCATTACAGGCATTACAGGTACCCGCCGGGTGAAATTACCGCCGTATAGCACGCATATCGGCGTATAACACGCACCCATCTTTTCCCTCTATTTTCAGGGGGAAAAAAGTGCGTGTTATACGCCGATAAATACGGTAGTTATTGATTTTACAGACGTGAAGCCATTAATATTTAGAGTGTTGCGCAGAATTTCCTTTTCTATATATATTGATATATATATACTGTATATATATCTATATATATATATATAGAGAGAGAGAGAGAGAGAGAAACAACGGAGGCAGCACTCGTCAGGCTTTGCAAATAAAATCTTGTTTATTCCAATAAATAAACAAGATTTTATTTGCAAAGCCTGACGAGTGCCGCCTCCGTTGTTTCTCTATATTTGGGCTTCCCAATAGGAAGGCACCGCAGCACTTGAAAGCACCTGTTAACCCTGGGAGTGCCGGATTTCCTGGTATATATATATATATATATATATATATATATATATGCCTCATCTTTAAAAGCCATAAGGCACTTGGCAGGTGAGCTTTAAACCAGGAAAAAACACATGTCCACTTTAGCTATGATGTGTCGGCAGTTGGCAGGCTCTTGAGAGACAATTGTTAGTGTAGGACTTGCAGTGAAATGGGGTCCCTTGGTGATGGGCTGCAAGCTTAAATGCATTGATCAATTCATGAACTAAAACCCCATTATTTATTTGATTAATTGTATACTAAGGTGAGTTAGTTCATTATGGAGAGTGTTGAGTCCCTGTATTTGTATTTATTAGAGCATGTGGTCACAGGCCACTTCACCCCAACCTGGGAATGGCGAGTGCTGCTTGCACCCCATTCGCAGGGATGGCGAGTGTTGTGGTACTCTGTATGTGTATATATATATATATATATATATATATATATATATATATATATATATATATATATATATATATATATATAGAATCCATTCATTTCACGTTTCCCCCTCCCTGCTCCACAGCAACAGCCTGCCCACCCTCAGCATAGCGTTTCATCCCACTGCTTGTTCTTCCGACACATGGTCGACACCTGCTCCAAGCTGACATGACAGCCAATTTGCTCACATGCTCTGGCACGTAGCCAACTGATGCATGTGCTTTATGTGAGGCACAACTTTGTTTAGTGCTGCTTTTCCATTAAGCCTATTGCCACATTGCGACTCATTGCGAGTCTTACGCAGTCCCTAGAAGTACAGGGTTTTTAACATTTTTCTTACTCTTATATCTGTACATTATCCATGTTTATCCACCTGATGTCACTCATTCAATGTTTTTTCCACCATTTGCTGTGTGTGTTTTGTTAGCAGGCATCCTCGTAAATGTATGCTGTATATTGGATGTCTTTATTGTACACTGTTGACTCTAGCCCATTCATGTAATTTGTTTACCACTTTGTTGCCATAGCACTAATCACCTGTTTGCCTCCCCAGCAGCCAGCCCCACGTGACCCCAGGATGGAGCCGCAGTGATGCGCCTGTCAGACGGCGCTGTGAGTAGCGGTGACGTCACCAGCGTGCGATCGCACCCGGAAATCAAGCCTGGCGGTCGCGATGTGAGTGCTTACTGCAGGAGGGGGTAAGTATGCCTAAGCTTATAAATGTTTGTGTTGTATGCACCATGTTCATTCACCTTTTTTGTCCTGACGACGGGGGAGACCCCGAAACGTTGACACATCTTATGTCTGAGAAATAAACCAGTCCTCTGTTTTCACCCACCTGAAGTCCCTGAGTGCCCTTTGTTTGGATTCGTATATATATATATATATATATATATATATATATATATATATATATATATATATATATATATATATATATATAACCCAGGAGATAGGTGGCACTCAGTGATGATAGATAGGTGAAACCAAAACTGGATTTAATGTGACATCAGGCCTGGGCACCATTCAGACTAGACAGCAGCAAGGAGTGCCAGTCCCCACGGATACTATATATATATATATATATATATATATATATATATATATATATATATATATATATATATATATATATATATATATATATATAGTGGATCCAAGAAAAGAGCACTCTGGAGACTTTTCATTCAAATCAACCAATCTGTATTGCAGTATATCGGTATTAACGTTTTCAGGACCTAAGTCCCTTCCTCAGATACCTACAGCTGTAGGTATCTGAGGAAGGGACTTAGGTCCTGAAAACGTTAATACCGATATACTGCAATACAGATTGGTTGATTTGAATGAAAAGTCTCCAGAGTGCTCTTTTCTTGGATCCACTATTCGTACTAACAGTGGCACCGGAGCAGCTGACTTTTTGGAGTGCCGGCATAGGTGGATATATATATATATATATATATATATTGATATATTGATATACTGTATATATATATATATATATATATATATATATATATATATATATATTTCTTTTACTGTTTTGTTTTTTAATTTTGCTTTTCAAGCGTCAGAACACAGTGACTCGTGATTACTGGGTAATGGACTCTAAAGTGCAAATTAATGATTTCCCATCTGTAAAGCCCAATCCATCTTAGGTGCGCGCACAGTAGTATGTACAGTAGTTTGCTGATACAGTATGTTTTGCTTGGCATATACATAACATGCTTTGCCTGGCTCCAACTAGCATTCTTGGGCTACACTTACTTCCTTCTGTGCAAGACACCAAGTCTAAAATTTACTCATTCCTTAAAAAGAGTTAGTGCAACATGTCACAATATAACATTGTTATATATAGACCTCAATCTCAGATTTTTATGAGACAGTCTGAACAATTTCCTTTAGCTAAGCCCGGCGCAGTAAAATCTGCATTTCTTGCTCTCTGCAAGCCAGAACTGACAAGCTTATCTGGGTCAAGTCCTTAGATTTTTATGATCCTCAATTATTTATAACAAATGTTTTTTTCTTCATTCTTAATGTGATTTTGATGTTCCTCTGTGGTTAAAATGTGTTAGTAAATTATGTACGTTGTACTGTAATTTAATTTGCAATGGGCTAACTCCAGAGGCCAATTGAATAAAACAAAAACTACAGTGTGATATACAACAGCATTAACATTATATTGTTTGGAGAAAGCAGCATAGTATATACTATAAACTTTTAAAATTGTTTTGCATGCACAATACCGTCAATATTTATTCATAGAGTTGGGGTTTTTTTGTCATTGGAGACCAGTTGGCCAAGCTGTGATCTTCCAGTGGGACACCCCTGATAACCCCCTCTTATTAGTGTCACTTTGGAAGATCAGGGCAAATTGGACAGATCACACAGCTCTGCTTAGAACCTCCCCATAAGATGTGATGATGCCAGGCCTATTCATGGCTATGACAGTCACAATGCTATGAGTTTCTGACGGTGATGCCCATAGATTGCGTATATAAGAGGCTTATCAGGGATGCTTAGAAACAGCTGAGAGAACTGAGTACAGACTGAGCATGCTCAGGAACTTATACGCCGTTTTCACTGTCGCAAAAACCTGGGTATTTGCCAGGGCGAGCGGTAATTTCCTGTGTCGCGTCTCTGTGTGAAAGGGTCATTGTGAAATTCCCGGGTGTTATGCCGCCGGGAATTACACACAGGTTTTTTGCAGGGTTTTTCCTGGAAAATTCACAGGTATATGGCAGTGTGAACAGCTTAGACACATGTTTTTCACACAAGATACAAAAAAACAAGCTCATTGGCAGATGTAATAAGGTGACATGTGACGTCCATTTCATGCTACGCAGAGGAGAGCAGAGATGGCGCACTGGAGGGATGAGGTAGTGTTGGAGCTGCTGGCTGTGAGAGGAGAGGAGGAGATAAAAAAGCAAATGACCAGCACAGTGAAGGACTCCAGAGTTTATTATAACATCCCCACAATCCTGTCTGCCCGTGGCATCATCAAAACCCAGCAACAGGTAGAAAATAAACTGAAAGCACTACGTAAGCAGTATTCTAAGGTCCATGGCCAAAATAGGAGGACGAGTGGTGGTCCCCGTATGGACTGGCTATTTTATGACCAGTGCAATGTAATCTTTGGGAACTCTGCACTGGCTAACCCCATTTCACTGTCCTCCTCCAGCAGTTTTGCTGGCAGTGCAGCAAGTGTGTGTTCTGAAAATGCAGCAGCATCACCCATTGACCTGGAGGCCATAGATAGTAAAATGGATTCCTGCTTAGTCCAAGAAGACGTCCTGGATACATCAGTTCTCTCACAGAATTCCACAGTGGGTGAACCATCATCAGCCTTTTCACCGCCACCAGGACAGCGACCGCCATCAGCGTCGCCATTCCACAGACCACCATCAGTGTCGCCATCAGCATCTGGAACAGCGCACCGAGCTGAAGGTAGTGCAGACCCTAATGTGACGCACCAAACCGAGAGTCCATGTCCACAGATACGCAACAACAATAAGTTTTTTTCATACTTTTCCACACACCAATATTACACAGTACACAAAAAAAAAAATGTCACAGCATGTAGCTAGTGTGCAGGAGGGAACAGGCCTCAAGCACGTATCGGACAACACTACTTTTTTATTTACGTATTTTTTTTTCGATTTAACACCAACATGCATGTGTGTAGTAGGGATCTGATTCAGGCCTGTCAGCAACATTGCTAACAGGTCTGAATGAGAAGTCGGCCGCAATCCCCCCCCCTGACCAGCCTGAACCCGGTATGCAGTCCTTATGCTGGGTTCCTAGTGTATGGCCACAAACAATGTAGTTTTGAAAGGTGAAGAAATATCAATATTATAGGCTGAAGTACTAATGTGTTGTGTTTGTTCTTCCCATAGTTTATAATGTTCCACAATGGAAGAAGAGGGCCACAGAGATGGAACAAGCCACAAAGGCAATGACCACCGTAATGCTCGAACACCTGAAGGAAATGGATCAATCTATGCAAGCGCACGAAGATGCTCGTCTCCAGCGATTTATTGACAATGAGCGTGAGCTACAGAACTCTTTCCGTACAGTGATTGTTGGTATGCATGAGCATATAAATCGCGAGAATCGAGAGACTCAAATGGAGTTCCTTAATAGCCCTTTATGTAGGACACAAGGCTATGCACAGCCCCAGCCACCACATAGTTCTTTTGATGGTAGTTATCCAATGTATAGCATAGGGCAAACATTTTTTCCCCCAGGCCAAGGAAACATGGTGGCACACAACATGTCTCACCCTCCACCAATGCACATCATTTCCCTGAGTATCTGGCTGGAACACCTCACCCTCCACCAATTCCTCGCCATGCCCCTGAGTGCGAGTGCTGCCGGAGAGGGACTCTATCAGACTGGGACGCGCGTGATCCTGCCCATCTCCGCTTCAGGGAGACAAGCAGGGTTAGGGGGTGTTCGGGGCGGCAGTGGGGACCGGTGACGGCAGCGGGGAGCTCCATCGGAACGGGGCGTGCAAGCGTCTCATGTGGGCGTGCTCCCTTCCGACAGCTGGTGGGGGTTGGCGATGGAAGAAGAGGAGGCCGGCTACATCTGTACAAACACATGAAATACACACAAATATATTTTATTTGTGCATAAAACAAGGTTTCAAAACATGAAACAAAGTTTGTGCACAATCTCAGATACTGAATTCAAATGCCAAGCAATCATTTTCTTGCACTGTCGTGTCAGTTACATTTCATGTCCCCAGTAGTGCCAATTACATATGATGTCCTCAGTAGTGCTGTTACAGATGTCCCCAGTAGTGCCGGTTACATATCATGTCCTCAGTAGTGCCAGTTACATATCATGTCCTCAGTAGTGCTGTTACAGATGTCCCCAGTAGTGTCGGTTACATACAGTATCATGTCCTCAGCAGTGCTGTTACAGTTGTCCCCAGTAGTGCCAGTTACATATCATGTCCTCAGCAGTGCTGTTACAGTTGTCCCCAGTAGTGCCAGTTACATATCATGTCCTCAGTAGTGCTGTTACAGATGTCCCCAGTAGTGCCGGTTACATATCATGTCCTCAGTAGTGCCAGTTACATATCATGTCCTCAGTAGTGCTGTTACAGATGTCCCCAGTAGTGTCGGTTACATACAGTATCATGTCCTCAGCAGTGCTGTTACAGTTGTCCCCAGTAGTGCCAGTTACATATCATGTCCTCAGTAGTGCTGTTACAGATGTCCCCATTAGTGCCGGTTACATATCATGTCCTCAGTAGTGCCAGTTACATATCATGTTCTCAGTAGTGCTGTTACAGATGTCCCCAGTAGTGCCAGTTACATATCATGTCCTCAGTAATACTGTTACAGGTGTCCCCAGTAGTGCCAGTTACATATCATGTCCTCAGTAATACTGTTACAGATGTCCCCAGTAGTGCTTTTAGCAAAAAAAAAAAAAAAAAATATATATATATATATATATATATATATATATATATATATATATATATATATAATAAGAATAAGAATAATTTTTTTCACTTTCTGGAATGTATGGTTTTTGAATTTGAATAACGGATATTTGGATAAGAAATACTCCACCTGTATCACTTATGTCAGAAAATGTTGGGCAATATCACTCATGTCTGGAAATATTGGGCAATATCACTCATGCCAGGAAATGTTGGGTCATTTCACTCATCTTATTGTAACACTGACAGTTCACTTGTTACTGATATAAATCATGTGCATTGTCAGTGTCACCATACAATTGATATTCATAGAGGTTGTCCATCTGATAATTGTATAGTACAGTACCTTGAACAGAACTGCATAAACCTGAAGGTAGCAGCATTTTTAATAAATACCAAAATAATCATGTCTACAGCTTGTTGCATCTATGATCCTTCATTAATAAAGACAGCTATGAAGAAAATTACAATGCTTGTTGTAGTAATCAATAGATCACTATTTTGACAAGTGTCAGCCTTACACATGAACACATGGACACCTGGATAATCACCAGTCCATAAATGTCCTTTCTAGATGGAAAGACATTATCCAGTAAGTGTTAACCATTATACTATTCTAAACCAGTCATTACAGATAATTACTGTTATTGTCTGTTTCCGTTGACAACATCACAAGCTTCCTATACAGTTTTCCCACAGTTATTATATTTTCCGCGCAAATTGCATTTGTGTGCAGACAAATTCCAGATTTTGGCGACAGACCAAAACTGATTACGCGGCAGAGTTGTATAAATTAATAGTGGTAATAAAAAAAAATGTTAAATGTAATAGAAATGTTTTTGTTTCTTTATATTGTTTTTTGTCCAGCTAATTAATTTGTAAACATAAACAGTGAGTTGACCTTAAGGAAGTCTATGGGGATAATAATGAAATTGCATTGTGAATAATCAATGTAGAATAAATGCAACGTTGCAACGTTAGAATGGGACAAATGGGAACAGATGGGTGAAGATGGAGAACATCATGTAAGGAAGTCATTACTGTTCAGTTCAATAGCTGTGATGGAATGAGCATTAAAATTGAGGGCAGCACAAAATACTCTATTTACAGTAACTCTATTGGGGATACAGATGACAATTCTTGTAGTTATAAAAAGGGCATGAGGCCAACATTTAATAGAGTACTACGCACTGGCTACAGTAATCTGTAAAGTACTGCTGGAGAAATATAGGACACAAATCACTGTCACTATTATTTTCTAAGAGAAGCAATGTATTGTAACCAAATATGTGCATAGCTGTTTGGAAACAAATTCAGGGAAAACCGGTAATATTTAAATTTCCTATTATTTTTTTTTTTTTTTTTTGTGAAAATTATTTTGTAACCCTCCAGCACTGGCATTTAGCAAAAGGTTGGGAACCCATCCAATCCCCTGCCCACCCCACTGATGCCTTTATTCTATTTTTTCCCCTAATAATTCACAAAATGTGCTACTAAAATATTAATTTTTGACCTTTTTTCTTGAATAATGGCTGATTAGTTC
Source organism: Crinia signifera (assembly GCF_055691185.1). NCBI lineage: Eukaryota > Metazoa > Chordata > Amphibia > Anura > Myobatrachidae > Crinia > Crinia signifera. The sequence continues at coordinate 77,849,566 of NC_139217.1, forward strand.
CTGTAGTGGACTGTATAAATATATTTATCTCAGCCTTGCAGAAGATATTACCTGTATTATCTACTTTTAATACAGTAGAAATACCTTCGCAATAAGGGCAGATTGAGAAGGTGGTAGATCATCCAGTTATACACTCCAACGGACATAGAAATTGACCACACATTTCTCAATATCAGTCAAAGCCGTGCATCTGTCAAAGTACAATATAGAGAATAACTCTTGGTGGTCTACACCTAGTATAGGGGCTTGCATAGAAACCAACTTTTGTATCACAGCTTTCCTAGCAATAGTAATAAAAACACTTAAAAAAAGGAGGGAGAAGGCGGCTATATGAGAGACCATGAGGAAAAATCAGATAATAGAAAAACTTTAGGGCCATGGTGGGAATCAAACCCAATGACCTCAGTGCTGTGAGGCAGTAATGCTAACCATTACACCATCCGTGGCAATAAATCTGCATAGAAATAACACAGTTTAAATATAAAATGAGTTGACAAAGTATATACAGTATAGATTGTAGACAAGTAGGAGTATCTGGCAAACTATAAGTATTAGGAGGGAGTTTAATGTCTGGTCTGCAATAATAAGAAGCATTAAGAATGACAGAGGTCATATTTGTCTGAAATGAGAGGAGTGAAACTCTTGGGTGGAAGATAAATTGCAAATCTCAGTTACGGCACTCTTTTTCCAATTCCGGTAGCAAGATTTAGGGGTGCTGATTTAGACCCATTTGATGAGGTCTGAATTCGGCCCATATCCGGTGGTGGGAGCGATTGCACATGTGCATGCACGAATATGCCCATGCAAAACCCTAGGAACGAATGGCTTCAGCTAGTTCCACACTCGCCGAGCCGTTCGCTCCAGGAAGGGCGGCAGCAGGAAGCAGGAGCAGGGGAATGTCCAGCGTTTTTTTATAGGGGTCCACATTAAAATGATGAGTCGATGCCTGCTCCGGGAGGGTGGCTGAAGTCACGTGACATCAGTGCCCGCCCCTTTCAGGCGATCTGCGGCGGTAATAAAAGTCAGTTCATCACATGAGCAAATGATTTCTCTCCCCTTTGGCCTCATGCGAGGGGATATGTTCTCCTCGCATGCTAGTGAGAGGATGCGGGTGGCGCGGGCAGGGGGGCAGACGCGCTGACCAGTTTGCTAGTCTGAGATTATATACAGCCTAGCGAACAGTTCTGAATCAGGCCCAGTGATTGAAGGGGAGAAATCCAGATTGTGTTTGGTGAAATGCTTTAAAAGTTAGTTTTTAATTATTTCATGAAACTAGATGAGGAGAGAAGTTCTACTCCAAGGGGTATATTATAGGTTTTTTTTCATAATTTTTTTCAATTTTAAATATATGACATTTGCTCTAAATCGTTGTGGAGTTTCCAGCAGTAGTGTCCCTACGTCAGGTAATGCCCATTGTGAAATGGCCTGTTCTTTGCCTCTGGCGCACGCACTGGTGAAAAGGGGCGTGTCCTTGTGAGTGAGGGTGTGTCCTCAATCACAAAGCTGTTACAGGGCCAGTCATGATGTTGGAAGGTACTGGATTCTGGATGTCCGCCCCCTCTCAGCCCCACTCCCCCATCATCACCCCCTCCTCCCAGCTTTGTCTTGCCCTCATACTGACTTTGTTCCTGGAGTCATATTCCTCTCCTGCTCCTTCCAGTCTGCGGTCTGTACTATCTCCCTAGCAGCAGAAGCCAGTTGGGCACACGCATGTTGGAAATGGGACAGACCTTACACAATTATTATATATTAACATTTATTCTCGCTGTTATTCTCACTGCTAATTGCATTTTATAAGGGCCTAATATGGCAGTTTGTGCAGAATTCCTGCTAATGTCATTATTAATTATTTAGATTGTTTTACTTTAGAACACATATAAAATGCATCACCTCAGCTTAGTCTAAGCTTTCATATACTACAGACCTCATCCCTTTAATTCTCTAAATCTTATTTAATGCTATAAACTACTAGTTTATCAGTTTGTGCGTTCATGTTACAGTGGTTATTTAATGCATTGTAATGTATGGCTGTACTCTATGGTATCATTATGCAAGCGTGAATATACTGCACAATATAGAATACATACTGTAAGAAGATAATGGGTTATAAAGTCAAATAGAGGCTTCTGTCTGAATTTGATAGACTTGTGTCTTCTATCTTGTGTATGAAGACAAGAAGGAAAGGTCAAGGCTGTCTGCACCAGATCTTTATGTGCAGGCGGTATTACACATATTTCTGCCGCTCTTCACTTCATACCGGCTGTTAACATCTGATTTTACTTTCAATTTAGTTTCTTTCTACTGACCTTTCCAACTGACTGCATAAGATCTTTACTGTTTTTCAAAGACTTTTCGCAAAAGATATGGTTGAAGTTTTAATGGATTTCTATCAATAAAACTAAAATTTACTAGTACTTACTGCTTAACACACAGTGTCCTCTGTGTGTATGGAGAGGTGATTCTTACTCCCCTGTATTCGTGGTTCATACCACTGTATCTGTGAATTATGATAGCAATTTAAAGGTGTCCTAATGAATTTTCATAAATCTGAATTCATATCAGTGTTTTTATAAAGAAGTCCATTTGACAATTCTTCTGTCATTTCCAAGAGTGGTACTGTAAGGGTTTTCACAGACTACAAGCATACAGCCTTTATCTCCGTATGTTTTATTCTGCATGGGTATTTTCAGTTTTCATTAGTAATGTTCTTATACAGTAGATAGTAATACTGTATGTTGCAAAGACAGTGGTGGCATATTTATAATGGGTGTAATTTGCACGGTTTGCATGGGCCCCTGAGTCCCAGAGGGGCCCAGACCGCAAAGCTGCTAGAATCTCCCAAATAATGGCTGCAGCGGCCATTTTTTCAGAGTTCTGCACAAGCACAGTAGAGACTGAGTCCTCTAGTGCTCAGATTCTACTGCGCTCTGCACTAGAGTGGCACTAGCTGGGAGCAAGGTAGGGGCCCGAACAGAGGAGGCTGCTCACTCTTAAGGCACCTCTGCCCAAAGACATAGGCATAACTTTTCTAAAGCTTCTCAAAGTGAAGAGTGGGAATGTTGCGCATAGCAACCAATAAGATTGCAGCTATCATTTCTCTATTGCGTCCTTGGAAATGACAAAATCATATTGGTGGACAACATACCCACTTTTTTCCACTTTTCGAAGCTTTAGTAAATGTACCCCATGGTCTGTATGTGCTGAACCCTAGAAACCCTGTCACTCCAAAAGCAACTCTCTGTCGCAGTACTAATATTTGTGTAATATATGTATGTGCTGATAAAATAATGTCACTGACATGTCAGTGTGTACATATAAGTGTGTACATGTTGCGCATAACTGGTTATTGGCAAGAGGTAATAAAAACCTGTGCTTGACTTAAAAAGTCCCGGGTTCACAGTGGACATTGAGGAATGGAAAGAGGCTTTGGTGTGGGAGAGGCATATGGGAGGAAGCAACAAAAGTTGGAGCAAGAAGACCAGACCAGGGGCAAAGAGAGAGTCAGGGAGAGAGCGAGCAAAGGAGAGAGAATCACACAGCTGGAGGGGGGGGGGAGAGACGGAGAGACGGAGAGAGGGAGAGAAGGAGAGAAGGAGAGAGGGCAACGTTTGGAACAACAGCTATTTATGAACAAACAAAAACTTCCACATTCATAAAAGAAAACTGTTATGGTACAGTACCGTATCCAAGTTTACTACTGTACTACTTACACATTTTTCAGCAGAAACGATGAATCACTAATACACTGTAACATAATCAGGAATGGCATCCCTGAAACGGTCCTGGACTGGAATGTATTTTCCATAAGATAAGTTTTATTTTAAAGCATCTTTGAGTGCCTTCATTTTGAAATAAGATAGATAGATAGATAGATAGATAGATAGATAGATAGATAGATAGATAGATAGATAGATAGATAGATAGATAGATAGATAGATATTTTTAATAGTTCCTCTGGCGTTCTTGACCCTATTCTTCCAGAAAATTATTACTGCTTACACTGCTACTGCAGACTACAGTAAGGGCTTCAGCATGTATACACATTTCATACAGTAAATATCCTCTTCAGATTGCCTGCCAGTGAAAATTAAGATAATTCCTCAGCCGATTCATACTAAATCATTAATGAGAAAGAGACCATTATGTCTATCCCCCTGCTGTTACAGGTATGAGCGCACTCATGATATAAGAGAAATAGAAACCCCTGCCAGTAGAACTGACACAACTCTATTACTTTCTTCTATAAGGTCATACCTGCAGCCAAAATGATATTTAGCAGAACCTCAGTATAGCTACAGTATTACAATTTTATCATAAAAAGACATAAAAGCAGATTTAGAGAACATCATAGTGTACTGTATACAGGTTGAGTATCCCTTATCCAAAATGCTCGGGACCAGGAGAATTTTGTATAACGGATTATTCCGTATTTCGGAATATTTTAATATTTCAATGATGTATTTTGAAGTATCTTGCATTTATGCTGTATAAACACATAATATACACACAAATATATTTTATTACCACATAAAATACACACAAATATATTTTATTTGTTCAAAAAACAAGGTTTCAAAACGTGAAACAAAATGTGTGTACTATCTTAGCACTGAATTTGAATGCCAAGCAATCATTGTCTTGCACATATATAGTGCCAGTTACATATCATGTCCCCAGTGATGCTGTTACAAATGTCCCCAGTGAGTTTTTAGCAAAAAAAAAATTTTTTTTCACTTTCTGTAATGTATGGTTTTCTGAATAATTCGGATAACGGATATTCGGATACGGGATACTCGACCTGTATATGTTTTTCAAGTATGTCAATAACTCTCTGCATACATGAAAAACATCATCTATATATATGTCTAGTTTCCATTTGTGTGTCTCCAAAACACTGCCATCTGTTGGCAGCGACTGAAACTACATCTCTTTCTCTCGCACACATGCACAAACACAGAGGAGATCACAAGGTAGCAGACTAGCTTTTGAAGCATTTGCTTAGAGTGGGCTTACTAGTGATTATGGACCTTATTCTGGTCCAGACCTAAAGCTGCAAATTTCACAGCGGTGCATGTGGACTAAACCTTACCCGCCACTCACACAGCCGCCCGTCCCCCTTGTTTGACAATTTCTCCCGCACGGCTGTGAATGGGTGTTTTGCATAAAGATCCATTTGCAGGCTTGGGTGCAAGGACCATCGAATGAGTTGGAACGAGCACGCAAAACTAAGACACTCTCAGGTGCCTTAGTTTTGCGTGTTTCCTGTACGGGAACAGGACGGGCAGCTGACACGCTGGGCGTTTCCATGGGCTCTTCCCCTCGCCGCCGCCCCCTGCCTGCACTGGTAGGTACGAATGGTACGGCAAACTAGCAGTTCTCCGTGCCCTGTCGCACCTGGCGTCTGCACATACGCATAAATTTACATGCACAGATGCCAAACTTCGCTCCCCTGTGCAAACCCGCGGGAAAGTGAGGTGTCTAGAATAACCTTGTATATATGTGACAATGGTTGCATGTTGGTTGCATGTCCAAAAAATACAATACTACATTGATAAGCAAGAACTACAAATGTGTAATTCAACAATAACAATTTATGTACTGTTTCGTGAATATCTTTCGACCAGGTAGGCCTCTGTAGAATAGGAAATAACGGAACTGAACTTGCCGACTTGGTGTTGACACTCCGACTGTATAATGTAAACCAAAGGACGACTTGGATTTAACACAGGACCAGGTCACAGAAATAACTGAACAGAAATGGCCGACTTGGCATTGACACAGGAACAGGTGACGGGAATAACTGAACTGAAATGACTACTTGGCGTTGACACAGGAACAGGTGACGGAGATAACCGAACTGAAATGGCCGACTTGGCATACAACAGAGAACTGAAGAAAACAGCAACTAAGGATGGCACACTTGGCATATAACAGGTATCTTAAGAATACTGAGGATAAACCCAGGAACTAGAGGAGCAGGAACCGGAGCAGGAATAGGACTATTTGTGGACCAGACCGGGAGCGCTGGACCAGCCGGACAAGCAGAGCCTCTATGAGCTGAACGCTGAAGACTCACGCTGTGACTCCAGGAAGCAAGCTTGAGCAGCGTAGCACATCCAGCACATGCAGAAGGAAGACAAGTTGCTGAAGGCAGTTTCTGGGTCTATGAGCAGGATATTTAACCCCCCCTGCCTTGCATTGATTGGAGCAGGGACAGAGGGCAATCTGCAAACTGAGGCATGAATCCAGTAGACTTCAGTATGAATTTAACAGGTGAGCAATAGGGAACAGGACAGCAAAGGGTTACAGGTGATTTCAGATTCAGACTGGATTCTACTCAGGTGCACAATCAAGGAGCCAGCAATGTATAGACTGACTGGCAGCATGAATGCAGACAGAACTGATTCAGACTGAGACTGAGAAACAGCAGAATCACAAGTCATGTAAGCTTGAATAAGCAGATCCATGACAAGGGGTTAAATGGGTAATATATACAATATTCTATTAAGGTATATAATTGATTAACAGTTTCTTATATAGTGTCCGCTTTTAATGAGTTTTGGGGCGGCCCACCGGGTAATGGATCAGTTTCCCGGTGGGCCAATCCGCCCCTGGTCCATTACATACATCTGGCCTCCTCCATGGCCACATCATATGTCTGACAAGTGGTTTGAAGATGTCAGGGTTCTCCTGGGGCCCTATGATATCATAAGCCATATACTGTTGGATACATTTAAATAACATTTATGATGTCATATATATATAGAATATAATGTTCTGTTACTATTGTTTTCAATTTTATCTGAGGCAAAAAAATTATGAAATGTCATTATTTAAAAAGTGTAATAATATAGGTAATATTGTGCGTGTGTGGTAGGGAATGTAGACTGCAGGCTGCACTGGGACACGGACCAATGTGAATTATTAAACACTCTCAGTAAAGCACTGTGTAACATGTAGGTGCTATATAAGTAGCTATTAATAAATAATAGCACAAAACCTCCTCCACTACATGCATACATCCATTAGCAGAACTAAGAAGGATTAGTTACTCACATATGATATTATAACCAACTGAAACGGCTACTGTTTGGCACTTGCTGAGAATAGAAAGAATGCAAGTGACAGGTGCACTATTCAAACATTACTAATTATAATTAAAATACATTTTGCATTTAAATAGAGGGGTTTTTTTGCAGAATCTTCACCAAAATGAAGGGCTGTGGTGTCTTGGGTTGGTTTGGGTGGGTGTCTTGGGGTTTCCCTATGCCCTAAATTTGAACACTTACAATGTTAGGGGCTTACCCTATAATGAGGTTTTGGGTAAGACTAGGATTTTGGCCAAGATTATGCAAAAATCCTCAGTTAGTAATCCTCAGTCAGCAAAGCTCTGTCCCCTGTGCTTGTCCCAAACTTAACTAAAATTTGTAACCTCTCTCTCTACTGGTATCTTTCCTTCTCTGTTCATGCATGCACTTATTACTCCCATTCTAAATAAACTCAAATCTGATCCAAACTGTGTATCTAACTACCATCCCATCTCTCAGCACCCATGCCTCTCCAAGCTAATTGAGAGACTTGCCAACACTCGCCTCACACACTTTCGCTTTTGATCTCAACACTCCACAGAGACAGCACTGACTAAAGTAGTAAATTATGTGGCCACTGGTAAATCTAAAGGCCATTACTTCCTTCTTATTCTTCTAGATCTCTCGCTGCCTTTGACACTGTTGACGACTCTCTTCTCATACAAAAGCTACAATCCCTAGGTCTTCAGAACACAGCCCTTTCTTGGTTCTCATACTACCAATCTAATCGCTCTTTCAGTGTTCGCTTCTCTGACTCTACTTCCTCCTCACTACCTCTGTCAGTTGGAGTACCACAACGCTCAGTCTTAGGTCCTCTGCTTTTCTCAATCTGTACCTCCTCTCTTGGCAAACTAATCAACTCTTTTGGATTTCAGTATCATCTGTACGTTGATGATTCTCAATTCTATCTATCCTCCACTGAATTGTCACCATCTGTATTGCTCCATGTCTCTGAATGCCTTTCTGCCATTTCATCTTGGATGTCATCTCGCCACCTCAAACTCAACATTTCCAAAACAGAATTATATTCCCACCCAGCTAAATGTTCAACATCTGCCAATCCACTCTGTCAGTCCCTCCATTGGTTGCCTGTATTTTACTGCATTCAATATAAAACACTTCTACTTACATTCAATGCCATTACTCTGACTACACTGACTTATATCTCTTTACTTATCTCAAAATATATCCCCACCCGACCTCTCCGCTCTGCACAAGATCTGCATCTATCATCCACACTCATTACTTGCTACCACTTACAATGGCAGCACCCACCCTATGGAATGCCCTTCCAGGCACATTAAGACTCTCCTCTAGCCTCCAAAATTTCAAGCATTCCCTGAAAACTCACCTCTTCAGGCAGCTTATCATATTCCAGAACCCCCACATAACCCCCAGTAGCATTCATGTCTATTTGCATCCCATCAGGACTGTCTTATAATCTGGTGTAACTGCCATGCTATGGAATTCTATCCTTATGTATCCCTCCTATTATCCCTATAGACTGTAAGCTTGCGAGCAGGGCCCTCTTACCTCTGTTGGTTTGTTTCTACGAAGTTTGTTTAATCACTGTTGTTTTTAATTGTAAAGTGCAACAGAATATGCTGCGCTATATAAGAATATGTATATAAATAAATAAATAAATATATCCTCTATTTATATGCAAATGCATTATAATGATAAATGTTTGAATAGTGTGTATTTGCATTCTTTCCCTCTGTGTGTGGCACTACAAGTCTCAGCAAGGTAGCACCTCTCATTAGCTGTACTGTAGTTAGGGTTTGCTGTCTAGGGTCCCTCCCCTGTATACAATTGCTAAGAAGATACTGTAACACAAAATGTGCTAGAATGATGTGTGGTCCTAAGACTAATTAGCAATGTCTGTTACCCAGGGCTGCTGAGAGCGGCCTTTGGTCTGTATCCATACCAAATCCATGGAGGTGTGGCCACACCATCTAAAAAAAATATTAAAATAGTTTTCCAAGCACTGTGGCAGCACACTGAGACATTTGTCCCTCTCAGAAGCACTGAAAAGGGGGACAATGCTCCCTTAGCAGCCAACCCAAAAAAGTCCCCACTAGGCCCCCTCCAATAAGCCTGAGCCTGTTTCCCAGTTCTCTCACAGCTCCCCTGTTCAGTACAACTGCATTACACTGGAATACTCCCAAATGAGTCTAAGTATTGATTGCTGTGGTTCTAAACAAAATCTCACATAAAGCTTACATTGGCAAATATGTATGTTTGGGGGTTTATTCATTCTACAGTATGGGTATAGTAAAAATATATAGATAACAAATAAGGGTGAGCACTGTAACACAGGATGACGTTTGAGACATGTCCATTGAACATACACATTTCAAAATACAGTTAACAATGCAAAGAGTCCGTAAAGCAAAGCACAGGGGTATGCTACAAGAAGCTGCTGTCCTTCCATTCCCAGCGTAGTGATGAATATTTTTGAAGCTGAGAAACTGCACCACCCGATTATAGAAGCTGCTAAGATTGTCCCAGCAATTCCCCTAAAATAAAGAACACAGACTTTAATGCAGGATCTACATGAAAAACAGCATCTATGTAAAGAAGAATTCCAACGTTTCAGTTTTAATTACAAAACTTTCTTCAAGTACAAAATGAATACACGAGACACTGGCCTTAAATTGACATCATCCTGCTAACCATGTCCCCACTCCCATACTAATAGTGCTGGCATTTCTCTGTAAAGAGATGTATGGGCAGTGTGTTGTCTTTTCTGTATCAGCCCTGAATATAGAATAATTTACAGGATAAATTTGTTCTGCAGGTGGGGCAGATGTAACATGTGCAGTGCAGGTGGGGCAGATAGAGTTAGATGTGGATGGGATGGTCAAACTGAAATCTAAATTGCTGTGTAAAAATAAAGCACTGCACACAAACAAAATAACTCCCCCAAACCTAACTCTTTCTGCACATGTTACATTTGCCCCACCTGCAGTGCATCATGGTTTTGTCCATTGTGAGAATCAATTTGTCCTGTGATCAGGTCTGAATTAAGCATAGAGTTGTAGCATCTTAGTGTTAGTAAATGCTAAAGCATACAGATGGGGCCGGGCTCTTCTTTGCTGGCAAATCGCCAGAACGTCACCGATGGCGATCCGGAAGCGCAGTCGGAAGGAGACGCACGAGCCTCTCGTGCGCGCCCGTCCCCTTCTCGCTATACAGATGGCGGCTGGCGTCGCCATCGCCATCAACTGCAAAGATGAGCCATGCCCCATCTGTACCTCCCAACTGTCCCGTCCGGGGCCAACAGTGTCCTGTGGTGGTGGGGCAGTAAGGAGCCCCCCTGCCCAGTGCTGCTCTGCGCACAACTTCTATTCAACCGAAACATAGAGGCTGGGAATATTTCCAGCAGCTCACAGAGTGCTGGACAGGCCCCCACAGTGGCAAAAAGAGGGACGTGGCTTAGTGGGAGTGAGGCTATGCCTCCTGATCGCTTGGCCATGCCCCCAATTTTTGGACACCTGCAGGAGTCTTGGTTTGCCCATTTTAAAAGTTGGGCAGTATGGCTAAAGTGACGATACAACTGAGATGCTCCTAGAGGAACTATGTCCTGTTTTTTCTTAAAATTTTATTGCAAAACCACCACTGACAGTGTACTAGAGACGCTGGACATAGACAGAAACTGCACAATAATTAATTTGAATGTATAAAGTCAAAGATGAAGAACAAAGATAAAGAAAAATTGAACATAGCGCTAGAAAGCAATGGCCGCTGCATTGTAGCACTTTGTATGCAGAATCACAAATATCGAACATAATATTGATCAGTGTAATCTAGCAAAGTAGTATTGGTACTTGTGTAGTATCACGGCGCCAGCATGGCGCCGTGCGTCTGAGTCCCCTTGCGGGGCTCGCTATGCTCGCCCACGCTGCGGGCTCGGTGGCTCACTATGCTATCTAAAATCAACTCCATGCCAACATGGATAGTGGGGGTATGAACTATCCATGTTGGCATGGAGTTAAGTTAGTTTGCAGAGCGTACAAACCGGAAGTAGCACGGCGCCATGAAACTACACAAGTACCGTAGTATTTTACTGGTATTTATTTATGTGAATAAAATGTACATTTTGAGTGAGAAAGATGCTCGGTATGGCCGAATCTTCCAGTACCTGAGTGCGCAAAGGGGCTGTTTAGGCAACTGAAGCCACAGTATGAGGACACATCTGTATCTGGAGATTTCAAAACCTGCTAATACCATATATATATCTATCTATCTATATATAGATATATATAGATATATATACATACATATACATACAGGTTGAGATCCCGTATCCGAATATCCGTTATCCAAATTATTCCCAAAACCATACATTCCAGTAAAAAAACTCACTGGGGACATTTGTAACAGCACTACTGAGGACATTATATGTAACTGAAACTATATATGTACAAGAAAATGATTGCTTGGCATTCAAATTCGATATTTTGTCTCATGTTCTGAAACCTTGTTTTTTGAACAAATAAAATATAGATTTGTGTGTATTTTATGTGTTTGATGTATATGTACAACATAAATGTAAGATACTTCAAAATACATCATTGAAATATTAAAATATTCTGAAATACGGAATATTCAGTTATCCAAAATTCTCCTGGTCCCGAGCATTTTGTATACGGGATACTCAACTTGTATATGTATGTATGTATGTATGTATGTATGTATGTATATATATATATATATATATATATATATATATATATATATATATATAAAATGCTGTCCGTATTCTATGGACAGCATCGGCTGCGGCCAGCAAGGTCTCTGCTTTTGACAGCCAGCCTGGGGGAGGGGGGAAGGAACTACCAATGGGACAGTAAAGGCATTGCAGTCAAGGACTGCATCTGGCTCATTGACTCATTGACAGTGAGCAGGGTGGCAGATTTTACATGGCCACCAAATACGTATATGGTGGCATACAGCTGCCTACGCCATCGGGCTAATACGTATCCATAAATATGGCACGTTAGTTAATCTGCCCTATTTGCAAATTTTATTTTCCTGAAAATAAGACCGATGCTGGTCGTATGAATTCGTACCTGGCATCGGTCGTATTTCAAAACCTTCCCCCAATATGTCAGTATTAATGGGTATTAGTAGAGACACTTTTTATCTGTGTATAGGTGCAGTACAGTATTTCCTTATTACAGCTGCACGCAGTACTGTCAGCTGCTCTCTGTGCAATCATTCATTGTGTGGCACTATTATGATCAATGCCTGTGTTTTCTTTATTTGTACTGAAGCAGACTTATCCAGCTGAATGCCGTGTTTAACCATCAATCGTTATCTGTATGAATCAGTAAGCAAGACACGTCCTTTTACACTACTCCAAACATGTGGTCTTTCTGTGACCCTGAGGACTTAAGCATTACATTTTCATTAGTTAAAAATCAAGATGAATTATGTCTTTAAACAATTTTATTTATGCCGGCCATGCCTAACATTTATTATAATAAAGACATCTATGGTAATGCCTTGCGGGAATCATTTTCAGTTTTACTACAAACACTACATTTGCTGAAGCTAAAATTACCATATGAAAATGCTACAATTATATGTGCATCATCAAAGTCCCTATTTCGTCAAGATCTCACTGCTAGGGAAATAAATTAGTATAGTATATCTCTACCAGTTAAGGTGCATACACACTGAGCGATTTTTCTAGGGGTGGACGACTTTCCATAGCAGGATGCTATGGAAAACCATCCACCCTTTCGCTCATTTGCTGGTAATACCAATGCCAGCAATGGTGCATACCCTCCAACATGACCCATTCTATTAGGTACAAAATGTTCTATTCCTGGACTTCCCTGCCAGTGGCAGTTACAGAGGTTGCACTGCAGCACAGTCCAATATTCAAAGAGGGGGTCACATCAACTGCCAGTGAGTCCAGGACAGTGATGTTTGAGGTGGCAGTAGGTGTGGCTCCCCTTTATGAATATTGGACTGTGCTGCAGCCCCAACTCTACAACTGCCACTGGCAAGGAAGTCCAGGAACAGAGCATTTTGTACCTAATGGAATGGGTCATAGTGACGTGGATACAACTGCATAACTCCCAACTGGTTTTTGTTTTGTCTAGCTGCTGGATAAGAGATTCCCCTGTCACTCTCCGTTCTGCTCAGAGCAGCAGTGAATGTGTTTCTTCATGGGAGACAGGGGGACTGGGGGCATGGCTAGCAGCTCACAGAATGCCCCCATAGTGATGGCAAACTGGGGCATGGCTTGTAGTCCTGGCATTCCCACTAGGCAACATCCCCTTTTGCAGAGGCCATGCCCCGTTGTGGGAGCGCGGTGGCCATGTCAGGAGTTGGTATTTGGTGAGTTTGCGAAATTCTGCGCATGTACACACTCTGCAGCGCACATGCGTGAGCCCTCAAACTATAGAAAATGTGACTGTAGGGGGCAAGAACAGGGCATCCACACAGCCTTGGATGAGTGTTGACATGACGTTGGGTGTGCGTGGGACGGGCAACGGAGGTGTGTCATACAGTATTTCATTTTATTATCTGTAATATGCCTCTTTAAATAAAATAATATACAGGTTGGGTCTCCCTTATCCGTGTATTCCAAAAACCGAAATATTCAGAAAACCGTGGTTTTTCAGAATATTTTGGGGGAGTTTTTTTGGTTCCCCCCCTTCCCTTTTTTTCATACTTACCTCATCCCCCAATGTCCACGGCAGCCTCCGGAATCCTCTTAAGTGGCATCTCCGGTCCCAGGGTGTGCTTGTGCTGTCACCGGTGCGCTCACGCAATGCACCCCTGGGACCAGAGATGCCACTGAAGAGGATCCTGAAGGCCGCCGTGAATACCGGGGTACACCGTGGATGTCGGGGGACCATCGGGGCATCACCAGGAGACCAGGTAAGTTCCCAAAAAATCCCTTATCCAAAATGCTCGAGGTCCCGAGCATTTCGGATAAGGGATACTCAACCTGTATATAGAAAAAGATCTCAAACTGGAAGCCTGGCAATATCTTACAATTGCTAAAATACTTTGCTAATGTCCGGCTGAATCTACAGCTTTTTGCCCTTCAGAACATTTTTTTGCTGTTGTAACCACTTTCAGCTTAGTAAAATATAGGTCTAATTTTGTGAGGATGAAAACAAACACTTCTGATGAAACTGATGATCACAAAGAGGAGAATGACTCCAGTAATACCATTGCGCCTGTCATCTTTATCTTCCTTTTTCAAATAACTGGTTTACAACAGAGTGAAAAGTCAATATACAGCATTCTCCAAGCCTGGATACTTTGATGCTCCATTAAACAGTCGGATAGTGTGCTATTTTGTTCCTAATATATTTGAAAGGGATTTAAATTAGTTTTTTTTTTCAGAAATAAATAAGCAAACTCTGCAAGAAGTTTCACATTTATTTGCATTTTTTATTTCCATTTTTAATATGGGAAGCGTTGGTAACAGTATTTATGACTTACAATTGCTAAGGACATTTTAGTTAGTCCTAAAGCAGTCTAAAATAAGTACCCCCCTCCCCAATGTAAAGTAAGTGATTGCATTAAAGTAGAATCAGATGAATATGAAATTGATTTTTAACACTACAATATTATAGATTAGATAGATAGATAGATAGATAGATAGACTGCACTACTTTGTTAACACACCTCCATTAACCTCAGATCCTTTATTCAATCATTTAAGGATGCTCATTCTAGTACTGTGAGCCATAGATTTCTTTGAATGAATGCAGCAGTCAAATAATTATCCAATACAATAATACCTTTATGGATTTACAGTGAAATTCAGCTGTACCAAAATCCTTTATTACATAGAGGGATATACAGTATGAGGTGAAATTGCCATTATTAAAAACAGCTTTCATGTGTTTATCTTTTACAAAAACAGGCATATACTGTAATCCATTTAAACAAATCACCATGTTAAATGTGGATTTATATTGTAAAGATCTGTAAGTTTATTATTATTATAATTTTATTTATAAGGCGCCACAAGTGTTTCACAGCACCGTACAAAGGAACAATACAGGGAGACAAAACTTGTCATAACATTGAAAAAATAACAAAAATACAGTACAAATAAAGAGCGCCACAGATAAATACACATTGGGATGCGGTCATTTGGTCTACTGCATTATGGTAGAAAGTCATTAGGTCGAATCCATTAGGTCGACATGCTAAAAGGTCGACATGACTCTAGGTCGACATGGGAAAAGGTCGACATGATTCTAGTTCGAAAGGTCATTAGTTCGACAGGTCATTAGTTCGACAAGGTCATTAGTTCGACATTGTCTATGTCGACATTCACAAGGTCGACATGGAGTTTTTCACTGTTTTTTGAGCCAACATGTGCCGACAGGCGGTATTTCATGCCCTACCATCCACTAGGGCGTGGTGGGAGAATAAAATAGTGTGCCGAGCGCAGCGAGGCACCGTGCCCGACGCATTGCGAGCGCAGCGAGCGATGCGAGGGGATGCAGTGCACTTTAAACTGTGTCCATGTCGACTGTGTTGACATTCAGGTAAAAAAACAGTGAAAAACCCCATGTCGACCTTGTGAATGTCGACATAGACAATGTCGAACTAATGACCTTGTCGAACTAATGACCTGTCGAACTAATGACCTTTCGACCTAGAATCATGTCGACCTTTTCCCATGTCGACCTAGAGTCATGTCGACCTTTTAGCATGTCGACCTAATGGATTCGACCTAATGACTTTCTACCATAATGCAATAGACCAAATGATCCCAACCCTACACATTACAGCTTAAATATAAGTAGTGAGGACTCAATCAACATACAACTAGAGGCTTGAGGCCAATGATGGAGATGAGTATGCAGACGAAGATGGTCACTGAGTGTTTGAGTATAGGAGAGCTGTGAGTGACATGTGAAGAGAAGAGGGCTTTGACAACAGGAGGGAAGAGGGCCCTGCTCGGAGGAGTTTACAATCTAGTAATCCCTTTGAAGTACCTACATGCCTACATGGCAATGGGCTCATCTCCTCCACTTCTCTTAATAGGCCTCTGAACATTTTTCAACTCCAGGCCATGAGGCCATTAACTCGGTTTGCATTTTCACCATCGTTATCCTGCTGCCAGCATTCTGAGCATTAGGATGCCGCACCCAACCCAATGATAATTGTATAATCCAGCTTTATGCATACATGTATTGGATAATTTGCATGGATCCTCAGATACAGTAACAGCCTCTGTGTAGCAGTACAGTGGTTATGTACAACTTTTATAATCAGACATTATGTCCAACAGCTCAGCACCAGGCCCATCAAACCTTCTACAGAGAGAAGTGGAGAACTTGTCTATAGCAACCTACTATGTCCCAACTAGCATTTATCAAGTACATTTCTATAAATTGATCGTTAGAAGATGAATGGTTGATAAGGGCAACTTCTTCACTTGTCTGTTATAGAACGTTTGATACATTTACCCTATGTGTCTAGTGTGGGTACATACAGAGCTTTAACAATGTATTAAAGTGGGCTATAAGAAATAGGGATTAACTTTATTCCATTTGCAGCAGTAATATACTTTATGGTGATTCCAGAAGATCAACCAGGGCCGGATTAAAGCAGGGGAAAAAGGGGTCAGTACCCATGGGCCCCCCTCTAGCTAGGGGCCCCCTGTGGTTGGCATGTTTTTTTTTTAAAATATATATTTTTTTTTAGCTAAAGGTTTTGTGCATAGGAGTAAGGTAGTGCTGCAGCTTCACCTATCTGCCAATGTGACAATGATTAATGGTGCTGAGCATCGGGAGCCAAGGCACACTGACTGCACAAGTGTGCAGTGCATTACTGGGAGTTGACCAAGTCCCATGACACTTTGCACAAGAGGGCAGAGGCTGAGAGGTTTGTGCTGAGCTCTGATTGGTGGAGCTCATTACATGCTTCTCAGGCACCATGGAGGACAGCAGCAGCAGCCTAGTCATTGGAGGGACTGTGAGGTATCCTACAGTCCTACAGAGTCCTACAGGTGCAGAGGGACAAACACAGGCTTTTCATGTGGTATGTACAGTATGTACAGTATGTGTGTAATCCCCCCCCCCCCTTGCAGTTACCCATTGACCAAGTTTATACTGCCTTTACTCTGTTTTTTGACAGTGTAATATTCCCGCATGCAGTTTGCGGCCAGTAATGACAAGTGCAAGGGGGCCCCCTTTCTAAAGAGCCCCGGGCCCCCCAAAGGCTTAATCTGGCACTGAGATCAGCTGCACTAGAAGTTTTAAGGAGTGTACAGATCGTTCGATCCAGGAGGTGAATCTGTATTGAGGGCCTGTGGAAGTGCAGTATACAAATGATCAAGAGCTCATAAGATTATTTAAGGCTCTTTTTAATATTTCTCTATTTGTCAATTGATGCATGCAATATGATTACTATATATGTGCATTTTATATTACTAATATTGTGTTATACCCAGCCGTGTGTAGTGTACTTCAGATGCAGCATTGAGCAGTATTGAACTGCCTTCGATCTGGCAGCCAGGCAAGTCTATTTCCGCTTTCGATCCCAGTGCCGCACATCGGAATTGAATCTAGTTCAACACTGTTTGATTTCTATTTGATATCGATTTGATTTTGCTTCTAGAAACAAAATTGGATCGAAAACATGTCCAAATCGAACAGTATGTACGCCCCATTAAAACTGATTGTTCCGTACAACAAACTCCCAAAACCTCCTAGTGATAAGTTATTGTCTATGGTGTAGGAATTTGCATGGCTGATCTGGTAACAGGAAAAGCAAGTCATGGATGGAGAAAAAGTAATTCATGACTTTATGTGTTGAGTGTATCACTTCCTCTGACTGTTTTCTCCTCTTGAGCACATTCACTTCTATTATACCTAATATTTTTTTGACTAATTTTTTTTACTACTAATATATTCTACTTGTTGTCTATACTTGTTGTCTCTCCTCCCCAGGAGAAGCCTAGATACTGTAGGAGACTCTCAGAGGGACTTCCGGGGAGTTTCCATTACAGTAAATGCTGAGATTTGCGGTTCTTTGGGAGGGGGCGGGGCTAAATGATGCAATTTGCACAATTTTAGCCCCTCCCCGAAGACCTACAAATCCCAGCATTTTAACAGCGCAGACAAATGCTCCGCTGGGGAGGCGACAATCCAGAGGCATGTGGGACTCTTGACCACCCTTCTCTGGGTCGGGAAGGCGACCCAATTTTTGGCATACTGTAGGAAGTTATGTATTCAATGAAAGAGTTAAAGATGAGTATATGATAAAGTAGCATACTGTATGTATGTGTTAACTTAATATCTAGGTAATACAAGCAGCACACAGTTTAATACGGCTATAATCTGTTTTTCCTTGGTAGAATAGCATTCCTTTCCTTTAAAAATGCAGTTTAATCCTTCTGTCAGAAAACAGGGATCTATGTCTGCAGTCCTCTGACATGAAATCTCATTAAATAATCTCTTTTGGTCCATTTCCTTTATTTAAAACCCTATCGAGCATCATGTGGACACCGGCTATGATGTGAAAGTAGATCTTTATCCTCTAATTGAAATGGCGACACACCGGCACAGCAGGGGAATGTATAAAAGGGACAAAACGGTTTTCAATCTGCCCATCTTATTTAGTTTCCTGCATTATAGTGTAATGTCACTTTTATATGACAACATCAAAAATAAATATGAATCCAATATGTTTGCACATGACTTTAAAAATGTGTTTGTATATTATGCCCTAATTACCATCATTTTTTTGTCCCAGTTAATCTTCCATATTTATACTGTAAATGACCTTTACTGCACCACAGTAAAAGTCATTTATAAACATGGAAATGTATAGGCCTGCGGCGCAAGCATCTTTTTAACTTCTTCATGGAGTCCTGTTCTGATTTGTGCGTGATATTTTCCCAGTCATTATAAGTACCGCCACAGCTTGCCATAACTACAGTAGATGGCATCAACCTGGGATATACTAGGTACATTTGCTAAGATGGGAGTTCTATTGAAGATCGGATGTTGCCATCAGATTCTATTTTTTATTTATGTAGCGCCTTCTAAAAGATGATAGATAAAGAGCGGGATGTGCCAAGGTAAAAATGCAGTAAAACCCCTAGTTTGCACGGTTTTACCGCATTTTCAAATGTATTAAGAACCGGCCACCACATTTTTGCATTTTCACCTTCTAAGCTTATGGGCTTCTTATCGCCGCCCGTCGAAACCTGCCGACCCCTGCCGCAGATGCCGACCCCCCTCCCCCTGGATTACCTTCCTCCAGGAAGCCTGGACCGAAGATAAACTCCTCCTCCACCTAGCAATGCAGCCGGTCGTCCTTCCTGCTGCAGCTTCTGGCCATGGGCAGAGGAGGAGGTGCCCAGGGAGGTGACGGAGACCCCGCGCACACCACATCACAGGTGTCGCCTCCGTCACCGCATTGCGATGCTAATCGCATTACGTCAGTACATATGTGATAGCATCGCTGCGCTGCTGCGGCGAGAGGCGGCGATGTATTTTAATACATACCGCCCATAATCTGATTGGTTGCAATGGGCAACAATTTTCAATAGAAATCCCATCTTAGTAAATTGACCCCACTGTATTGGTCCTCAGTGACTTTCTCACAGAATGAACTCATAATGAATTCATTTTTGGAGACTTATGGAGAAGCCTGTTTAATTAAATGCAGAAATGTTCTGTGATTAAGTGGAGTGATAAGTTTAGAACAATCCAAACACCTCCTGGATATATACTGTAAGGTCAGATAGACATCTCTGTATGATGGCAGTATTTGTGCTTGTTTTGTACAAACAAAACCTTTATTTCTGCTCATCCTCTTTAGGCAACAGATGGGTGCTATTACTTTCAATGTAACACTTTACGCTACATCTAGGCCTTTTTACATACTAAATTAAGCAAACAATGCTTTAATCACACTGTAGATAATGCAAGTGTGATGAGATAATAAAAATTGCAATATGCCCTCTAATGTTGGGTACACAAAATTCAGATTTCATAAAAAAAAAAAGCACAGACTGAATCCCGCCCACTGACAGATATCGTTCATGATATTATCAACCCGTGTCTGTGCGCAGGGCCGCCGAGAGGCAGGGGGGGCGGGTACATTTTACCTGGGCCCGGGCCTATCAGGGGGCCCGGGTCCGAGAACACACAAAATGAAGAAAAAAAAAAATCCAGCAAGTGCGCTTCTACGTAGTGGGCGGCGCCGCCGGCGGTACATGAAAGGAGGACGGGAGAGGTCGCGGCGAGCGGCGGGTGGGTGCTTACTGTCTGTCTGTCTAATTATCTTGTGTGCAGTCAGACAGTGCAGGCAGAGGAATTCCACCAGCCGCTGCGGAGCTTCCGACGGCGTCACCGTGCAGTCATAGACTCTCGCGAGATTTCATCATCTCGCAGGTCTCTGACTGTGGAGCAGCAGACTGCAGCAGCAGGGACTGGATGCTGCAGCGTGCAGCCTGCCTATGGGACACCAGGAAGGGAAAGGACGGTGTGTGGAGCTGGAGGAGCTCAGAGGCTGAGCTCACTGTCTGCTGACAGAAAACTGAGACCCAGTATAAAAACGATGCTAGTAAGTGCCTCTGCCTGGCTTAATATTTATAATTTACCTTTATATATAAATTAATATATATATATATATATATATTATGTGTCTATATATATACGAAGTCAGATGGTACTCACAAGATTTTTTTACTGCACGGCGGCAGATACACATGAATAAAGTAACAGACACAGGTAGTGTGAGTCAACGTTTTGGGCGGGTAGCCCTTTATGAAGAGAGTTGCTCCCTTGACATTACCATACGTTTAGGGTTGCCAATCCCGGAGCATTTTTTCAATCCCGGCATTCGGGATTGAAAAATGCCCGATCCCGGGATTGGCTTCCCTAATTAAAAAACCCACCCCGGCCTCCCCGCATATTTATTTACATGTGCGGTGCGGCCGGGAGGGTGGTCGGTGATGCTGGGAGGGTGGGCGGCTGATTACTGATGCTGGGAGGCGGGCGGGTGAGTGAGCTGCCAGCAGCAGGAGCCGGGCAGGCAGGATTCAGGAGCCGGTGCCGGTCAGGCAGGTGGGCGGGCGAGGCGATGATGTCATGCTGGACGGGTCTGTGCAGCTGTTTGGCCTGTGCAGTGTGACCTCTGGCCTCGTCACGCTGCGCAGAGCCATACTGCCGGGTAAGGGAGAAGCCGGGCAGCGTCTGAGCACACGCTCAGACGCTGCCCGACATTAGACTGCGCATGCGCAGTCTAATCCCGAAATCCCGGGATTGGAAACTCCAATCCCGGGATAGAAATCCCGGTGTTTTAGGGGCCAAATCCCGGGATCCCACCGATCCCGGGATTGACTACCCTACATACGTTCCTGCTGCCTCTGTCTTGGCACTTAGCGCTGTCCTGGTAGTGTCACCCCATAGTGCCATGCCATTACCGCGCCTTATACTTACGTTTTATTCTCCCTTGAGGTGCCTCAGGGGGGCCCTGGGAAATTGTTGTACTGGGGCCCAGGATTTCTCTTGGCAGCCTTGTCTGTGCGCACTGCTAACGATATTAACCATACACAATGGGAATATGCAAGAGATATATTTAACAATATTGATATCGATATATCGCCCAGTGTGTACCCAAAGAAAAGACAGGCTAATAAAAGTCATTTAAGACGAAAAAAAAATATTCACTGTGTGCTACAAAAGTGATTAAGGGCAAGAACTAGGGTTAGATTTACTAAAGCCTCTCAAACAGACAAGTTGTGGTGTTGCCCATAGCAACCAACTAGATTAGGACTGATGAAACGTTCAGTGGTGAGATCGATGGTGATGTCTAAAAACACACAAAGCGCCATTTCAGCGACTGTAGACACTAAAAATGGACATCTCGGGCCTTGCACAATTGGATGCACTGGTGTAGACCAGGGAAGAGCATTGTAATGGCCCAGTATAAGCATGAAGCTGCTTCCCCATCTGCTACAAAAGACATTACAGATGGCAGTGTCTGCATCCGACTAAGGGGATTAGTCTGGTTGAATTCACAGCCTTTGCGAGTCCACCAAACCCGCCTGTGAATGCAGGAAAGCCCCCCCCCCCCCCCTCGCAGCGTGTGTTCCCACGCACAGGCTGCGGATGGATGTTTAACATAAACAACCATTCGCAGGGCAGGGGGAACCTCCCAGATCTTTTGATGGTCACTTACATATGCATGCACGCTGGGAAGGAAATGGGCAGGCAGCTGACATCCGGTCCCCCCCCCCCCGTGTAACTGCCTCATTAGCATGCTAATGTGACTGGCCGTAGCCCCTCTCTGCCCCCCGCCCACTGTCCTGGGATCGTGCCCCCTGGGTCTGCGCATGTGCAGATGCATAACATTGGTCTCTAGTGGATTAGAATAACCCCCTAAGAATCAGGTCCTAGGAGAAGGCACCCAGCCCCTTCCAAAGACCCCGCCCCCTCCATAAATTTCCACCCCAATCTGTCCCGGCCTTTACTCTTCGTTAGTTCCATCCTGGCTTACTAGTAATGACATCCCTGAATCCCATGAACAGTATGGAAAAACACCTTAAATCACTGGTCCTGAATATATGACAAAGCAAAGGGCCAGAAGATGAACATCTAGAGAATTAGAGCCCATACAGCGTGTTCCTTTCAGAAAAATGTATTTTCAAATACCTGAAAAAGTACAAAATGTAAGGGTGAAAATGTAATAGGATGAGAGAATCAGAAAGTGAGAGATGTGGTAAGAAATCTCCAGTTCTTTAAAGCGGCAATCGTTTACACAGTAAAATTAAACTGGATTTGCGGTGTAAATGATTGCCGCTTTAAAAAAACTGGAGATTTCTTACCGAATCTCTCACTTTCTGATTCTCTCATCCTATTACATTTCACCCTATAATCATTAAGAAAATGGCCATAAATGAGTTATCATTGGTCTATATATGGGACAAACTCCATTGCGTCATGATTTAATATTGTAATTGATTAAGTGGGGAAATTTACTAAAGAAAATTTGTAAAAAAATAGGTGTATTTTGATCCAGAAATACACTTATTTTTGACATTTACTATCCCGAAAATACGGCAATTCGTATTTGTATTGATGTGCTATCAATACGAATACGAATTGCCGTATTTTCGGGATAGTAAATGTCAAAAATAAGTGTATTTCTAGATACAAATACACTTATTTTTTACAAATTTCCTTTAGTAAATTTCCCCCTAAGTGTTTACATTTTCCTGCTTTACATCAGACCTGGCCAAAAGGTAGATCCTGATCTACCAGTAGATTTTGGGGCATCCGCTGGTAGATCACGGCCAAATTAACAAAATACACGTGAACTTGAACATCTGACGTTTCAGAACGCCAGCTCCCGGTAGTGCCCCTGATGTCATGAAGTCACCGGAGTGCTGTGAAGAGCCCTCTGCAGCTGCTATATATCAGTCTGGCCCCACACCCACAGATTGTAATGCTGGGCTTACCACTCTGTACCAGCAGAGGCTCCTCACAGCACCAAGTACATCCTGAGCGACTCCTGGATGTAGTGTGTGGCGTGTAGTTGTCTGATATGGGTGGTACAGTGGCTGCAGGCTGATGCTGCTGGAGTACAGCCGCCGCCTGCTCCGTTAATATGATACAATACCCGAGTGGTTCCATGCTTGTGTCCTGGTTATCAGTTGCTGGCTGACTAATAGATCCTATAACAGAAGAAAATGGCAGTGCGCTGTCGGACCACAGTGTAACAAATTATGAGCAATCACAAATATTCTGTTCAGGCAGCAGTCAGATGCGGGTACTTGGACCACATATAGAAAGAACACAAAGAGAGAAAAAGACAGACTGCGCTAAAATAAAATGTAATCCAAAAATAAACATAAAGGTATCAAAGCAATTAAAATACAAAATAAAATCTATCAATATGAAACCAATTTCATTTGAAGGTAACTATGGCCAGTAACAAGAGATAAATGTAAGGGTGATAAGGAGAGATAAACATTCAGCCAACATTCAGCCAATCTATTTGATTTGAAAAAGCTACACTCTACATCCTATAAATGGGTCCCGGGTTGTCCGTTTACACTGGAGCTTACCTGGGACCTTATTGGTGAAACCTAGGAAAGATTCCCTGTTAACTTGACCCAGGTGGATGCTTTTCCACTGACAAATATGCTGGGCTCACAAGCAATAATCTGGGAATTTCGTGTCAGCGGAAAAGGGGTATAAGAAATATACACATTGTATAATACTGTTCAAAACACAGATTTTATAAAAATGTATTAGAGTCCTACAGTCAAAAGGTACCGCCATGTGGCGATGTCAGCTTGGACTTCTCAGAAATGAATACACATATACTGTATACACTGTCAGTGAGGTAAAAAATAGAAATCTAGAATATTCCTATACAAGTTAGCTTGATATGAATTCAATTTCACTCATTGGGGCAGATGTATTAAGCCTTAACAAGAGATAAATGCAAGGGCGATAAAGAGAGACAAACATCCAGCGAGTGGACGCGGATTACTTTACATGTATTCCGCGTCCGCTCGCCACGCTTCGGGCTCGGTGTATGTAAAATCAACTCCATGCTGACGTGGATAGTGGGGTAATGGACGCGTTCCGACGCCCCTCACAGGGCTCGCTGCGCTTGCCACGCTTCGGGGTGGCGTGGATAGTGGGGGGGGGGGGGTGCGTTAAACCTATTTTTGGGACATACAATCACATTATTGTATACCTCATGTCATGGCATCGAACACCCTATAAAATCGCATGCGATTGTGCAGGAGATGCGATGGCCCGGGACTGAGAGAGCAGTGAATAAATTACATAGGAAAATCGCATCGCACTAAAATGGCCCATGCGATGCGATGTGATTTTCCTACGCAGAATAGCCCACTAAGCAAATTGCTTAGTGGGCGCCGTGCTAATACACAAGTACCGGAATTTGCAATTGCGAGTGAACCAGAATAAGGGCCATATAGGTATTGAAATGTGTTTTTAAATATTTCCCATCTAGACTGAAGCAGGAGACTGATTCCTCATGTGACTGTAGATAAGAAGTGCGGCAGTTCTGTGTTGATAACATGGTTTTCATGTTGCTTTGAATATATTTTATCCACAAACATTGTGTAGTTGGCCAGATGGTGCTGGATGCTAAGGCTCCCAGTTGTGATCACTCCCCCACTATAGATAATCTACCTCCAGTGGCGTAAGTTCATCCAAGATGCCCGGAGGCAAGATATAAGCTGGTGCCCCCCCCCCCCCCCCAACATATATACATAGCTATAGAGAGGGACAATGAGATAGGGGGAGCAATGGAGAGAAAGAGAGGAGAATGATAGATACGGAATCATGGAGAGAGAGAGAAACAAGTGTCAGAGATGGGTGAGAGGGGTGTCAGGCAGAGACAGAGGGGGGTTAGGTAGAGAAAGGGGAGTCAGGCAGAGAGAGAGAGGGGGCTAAGGCAGAGATAGAGGGATGATGGCTCAGGCATATAGAGAGGAGGGTGAGGCAAAGAATGAAGGGGTTCAGGCAGAGAGAGGTGGTTCAGGCAGAGAGAAAGACAGAGAGGGGCTAAGGCAGAGAGAGAGGAATGAGGGGTCAGGCACATTGAGAGGGGGTGAGGCAGAGAACGAGTGGGGGTCAGGAGAGAGGGTTGAGAGAGAAGGGTCAGTTAGGTAACATGTAACGCATGTATAGCTCAGGGTTGCCCACTTTTGAAAAACCATTTCAGGGAGAAAAGTCAAAGCCAGGGAGCGCGCCTTGCGTCCCCAGGGGTGGGGCTTGTGAAACCAGGGGGTGTTGGAGGCGCCATTGCCGTTAACTAACGCATGCGCGGCAGCTGTGGGAGAAAGGGGTCCTCTAAAGGGAATCCGTGAGATGTCCCAGTATTCATAGAGAGTCAGCATTTATTAAGAAATAACATTTATTTATAAACTACCAATAATTTTAGGTCATATGCCTGAAAAAGTGCAATAAATGGTCTATATGAACTTGAGACCTGACAATCTATATGCAGCAAAGTGACAGGAAAAACAAGGCATGGACTAGAACCTTACCCCACTCCCTAAATGTAACCCCCCCCCCCCCCTCCCCTTGGAAGTACCAAACCCTAAACCCCCCTTTTCACTGCCTAACCCTAACCTTCCCTTATACATGTGTGTGTGTGTGTGTGTGTGTATAGCTACAATTAAGCTGCCCTGGTGGCTGAGGTTTCTGCCCAGCATCCAGTGGGGCAGAACTGCCTTAATGAGGAGAGAGGTGGCCAGTAAATACATGAAACAGGAACCAGCCATTGTACAAATGATATAGGCAGCTATAACTCTTCTTCTCCATTCACCTTACCTAAGCCTGACACACGTGGCATCCCCTCCATCTTGCAGCCACCCGGCAGCAGTCTCTCCCCGGGCCGTGCTGCACTCTGCTAGTTGGCCTGGTCACCGCACCCCCAGCCAGCAGCAGCAGCAGTATATAGCCGGGACCGGGCGCCGGTGTATGGGGACAGGGCGGCGCAGATCACGCAAGGACAGCAGTACAGCCTGCAGCCCCATGACCTTAGCCACACCGCTGGAGCCGAGGTGCCGGGAGCCGCAGTACCAACCGTGCCTCTGCTAGCCGCCATCTCGTCATGGAGCCCGGGGCTGCAGGTTTGAAGTTTCTCTAGACAGCCGCTAGCTCTGCAGCGTCGGCGGCTGTCTATCACCGCCTGCTTAGGCGGTGATAGACACTCGCCGGCGCTGCAGAGCTAGCGGCTGTCAGGAGGCTGTCGCAGACGGGGGGGGGGGCAGTGATCGAGGGATGTGCCGGGTGAAAGAGCGATGTGCCCCTTCAGTGCTTAGCGCCCGGCGGCTGGAGCCTCCGTTGTCTCCCGGAGTTCCGCCACTGTCTACCTCTCACTCCAGCTGTTTTTGTTTTCCACAACATCACGGTCACACAGAACAAATATATTTACTGTATGTGACCATAAATCACTATGGAAAATCAAGCATAGCTGGCAGGGTCAGACCAATAAAATCCCATGGAGAGCCAGATGGATCACCGGCCCTTGGAGATGATGTAATCTCCAAGCGCTGGCATAGGGAAGATCCGGCCTTCAGTGTGAACAGGATATGGGGATATGACATGGCTTGAGCCATGTTGGACCTGGGTTTCTCTGGTGTAATATTAGGGAGCAAGCATAGGGCATGCACACATTGCCTCCTTGGTGGGGGGGGGGGGGTGGACAGAGTAAAGACCTCAGTTTTACAGCTGCCAATAAGAAGGGCAGAAGCTCAGCAGTCTCTGTGCAGCACATCACCCTACAGTGTGTGCAGTGCTGACAGCATGAGAGCTCATACCAGAAGTGGTGGGCCTAGGTGCAAAAACTATGCTTTGGGCCCCTCTCCACCCAAGTTTACAACATTCTGTACTACACAGCAGAAGGTGGCAGGGAGAGGCAGTGGGTGCCAGGAGAGGTAGAGGGTGACAGGGAGGCAGGAAGTGACAGTGGGTAAGATGTAACAAAAGTAAAAAATGCTGCTGTCAATGCGCATTCCCCATATTTATCAAGCTACAAAAAGTTAAATCTTCCAGTCGAGCTTGTAAACGTTAGGCAACGCCTATGGGTTTCTGGAGAAGCTGGAGGGAGGGGTTGAAGAAGCTTAGTGCTGCACATGTGGGTAAGAAGCTGGTCACTGCTGCTGTGAGTGAGGTTGGGAGAAGCTGGCCACTGTTGCAAGTGGAGGGGGGTGGGGGGGGGGCAAAGTTAGCCTTTTTTCTCTTTTTGCACAATCACTTATGCACTTTAGATGTCCGTCCTGATGAAAAGGCTGACACAGCCTTGAAACGTTGATGTAATGTGACAACGATTTAATTTTTTGCACTACTAAAAACTTTTGTCTACAAGTCCGGAGAGTGACGCGCATTATTCCCAGGGCAACCTGGGGTAGTTGTGGTCTGCATATCAAAATTCGGTGGAGGCACCCCAGCAATTGATCATTTATCCAAGAGTGCCAAACAACAAACCTGGATATATATATATATATATATATATATATATATATATATATATATATATATATATATATATATATATATATATACAGGGCTATTTTTGTGCAGGCTCCAGCAGGAACTGTGGCCCTTATTCTAGTTCACTCTTTCTGACAAAATATTTCTTAGATGGACAAAACCATGTGCACTGCAGGTGAGGCAGGTGTTACTTGTGCAGAGATAATTAGATTTGGGTGGGGTTTTACATATTATATATATATATGCTGTTTTAAAAAATGATCATATTTCCTATATAAGGTCAACATTACAGGTCATTATGATGAATTTTTTTTTTTTTTTTTGCTTGCCAATTTCAAACCTATTATGACAAAATTCAATAGGCACTCAAAGGGTTAAACTAAGAGGACAGATTAGCCAAATTATGAATGTTTATGCTGGAAAAGAGACATTTATTGGGAGACATGCTTAACATGTACAAATATATCAGGGGACAATATAACGCACTTGTCAGACTAGAACACAGGTGCCGGATAAGTGACCAACAGTCGGGATTCCGATGGTGGTTACTCTTACTTTGGAATCCTGACTGTCAGTAGCCCGACAGTCGAATTCCCTCGTGGGGGGTCCATGACCCCCATAGAGGGTGAATAGAATAGGTGGCCCCTGACAGTCAAGATTCCAATGTTGAAGAAACGACCATCGGACTCCCGACTGTCGGAACGTTATACCATACCCCTAGGACACCTGGGCACGTGCTCAGGCTGCAGGAGAGAAGATTTTGTACCCTCCAAAGGAAAGGCTTTTTTACATACATGGAAATAAAAGTATGGATCTCTCTTCTAGTAGAAGTGGTGTCGGCAGACACAATATATACATTTAAATTAAGGTTGGACAAGCATTTAAAAACATCCAGGGGTACAACAGAAAAACATAATTTAGCCCAAAGTGGAATCGAAGTAAAAATATTCAAAAGGGGATTTAACATCTAGACAACACCCTCTAAGGGGTCCTGTAAAGGTTGAACTTGATAGTCGCAAGTCTTATTTCAACCTAAACTACTATGTATTGTAACTATGGGGTGATTCAAACCTATTCCCTAGACTGCGTCTAGTCGCAGCCTAGCGAGTAGATAAACGCTCCCTAACATGCGCGTGGATGTGTACGCTTACACA
The DNA here is from genome assembly GCF_055691185.1 of Crinia signifera. Classification (NCBI taxonomy): domain Eukaryota; kingdom Metazoa; phylum Chordata; class Amphibia; order Anura; family Myobatrachidae; genus Crinia; species Crinia signifera. The sequence goes on from NC_139217.1 coordinate 77,878,804, forward strand.
TCCACTCGCATTCTGCCTCAGAGGAAAAATGATTCAATGGTCGCTCACCATCAAATGATTTGTTTTTCTCCATTCGTGGATAAAAGTAAGTCTATACTTACTTTTACCCTGGACAGAGATGGCCGAAAAGGTGGCGAGCACTGATGCCATGTGATGTCAGATGCCCCCACCCCAAGCAGGCATCAACACACCTGCGTATGCAGGGGTACACCCAGCGTTTTATGGGCACGCCCATAAAAACTCTGGGCTTTCCCCTGCTTGCTCATGCACAAACCTGGACCATTGGACAGGGGAGCGAATTCTGCCTGCAGCGAGTGGGCCTGAATCGCCCCTATGTACTGTAACTATGGGCCTTATTTTGGATCATTCTTTCTGACAAAATCCTTCTTAGATGGGCAAAACCATGTGCACTGCAGGTGGGGCAGATGTAACATGTGCAGAGAGAATTAGATTTGGGTGGGGTTTTACTTCAAAGTGAGATCTATATTGCAGTGTAAAAATAAAGCAGTCAGTATTTTCCCTGCACAGAAACAAAATTACTCACCCAAATCTAATTCTCTCTGCACATGTTACATCTGCCCCCCCCCCTGCAGTGCACATGGTTTTGTCCATCTAAGAAGGATTTTGTCAGAAAGAATGAACCAAAATAAGGCCCCATGTTAGAAACAGGCTTTCTTTGAAACCATAGTCCCAGCTTTTCTCATTGTTCCGCCCATACTATACCTCTATTACCAACTGATTCATGTATTAGGCTGCCAGCCAAAAGAACATAAATCAGTCACATTGTTGCCAATCCCTATGAAAAGGTTACACCTGACAGATCTATCAGCTTCATGGGATGTGAAATTGGTACAAATGATATTGCCGACAATGCTGAGATTGATGGGAACGCTTTGTCATAATGTTGCTAGATTTATTTTCATACAGAAAATAAATGTTTTGCTCCACAACATATTCACAGCCATATAAGTAAATGTAAAGATTTATGTAATAAATTACAGATTTCTGAAAACACCTTCAATTATAATTTCTATATTTTGTATAGTATAGTAACAACCAATTGTTATATGAGAACCAGACAGTGGCAGCTCCAAATATTTCTTATCTTCTTTTTTCAGCTGGATTATTAATGTACAACCAAGGCAACAGCAGACTAAAGGGGCACAATGACACTTGTTCTAACTGATCAGTAATGGGGCAACTGCATACACACACACAGACACACACAGCGCATCTATACTGTATATATATCTATGGACAGACAGATGGGCGGCATTCAGAGAACTTTTACAGTATGTGTATAAACCAGTCACAGGTACATGTATCTTCTTCAAAGACAGATACGTTGGGCGTACTTACCTGTGACTGTGTGCTGATCTATAGATATAGATGTACAGGTTGAGTATCCCTTATCCAAATTATTCTGAAAACCATAGTTTCCAAAATGTACTTTTATTTTTTACTTTTTGCTAAAAACCTACTGGCTACATCTGTAACTGGCACTACTGGGGAAATAACATGTAACTGGCACTAAATATGTGCAAGGACATGCTTGGCATACAAATACAGGGTCTGAGATTGTACACAAACTTTGTTTCATGTTTTAAAACCTTGGTTCATGCACAAATAAAATATATTTGTGTGTAGAGATGTAGCGCCTGTCATTCTTGTAGGGGCTGGTGGTAGATTTGCCAGCAGACAGCCCCGGCTAGCCACCAGAAGTGGATGTGCGCACACCAGAGGCACGTGCGTCCCCTTACTACGCAGCTCCTCGGTCCCCACTGATTCGCCACCAGACCCCGACGCCCGATTCCACCTTCCTGCTCCCCCTTAACCCTGCCCATCTCCCTGAAGCAGAGACTGGCAGGATTCACGTTCCCCGCCAACAGGAAACTGGGCGTGTGGGACGATTGCGCGTCCCAGTCAGATGGAGCACCGGTTCGACAGAGGGGGGGCGGTCTGGCGAGCTCCAGCACTGAATGAAGTTTTAGGTTGGTGCAAAGCTACAGCGACCGTCAGGGACAGGACCAAGAGGAGATCTAACTACAGGCGCTAACTGGACAGGACCCCCTGGCTAACGGCACCAGCCAATGACGGGGAGTGTGACCAAGTCACAGGCACCGGACCAACTGACGACAGGGTGCCACCAAACAAAATACAAACGCCAAAATAAAATAGTACACTTAAAGTAACGGTACCCCAAAACAGGCGTGAACCCACAGCCGTGGGCCTCTCCGAACCACGAAATACCTGAACCAAGGCAATAATAATAACTTAGGAAGAAGGACCGATTGCCCGCAGAAATAAAGAACCAGACTCCACTGGAGCACTTACGTGGCTGGACCGAACCCACCGGCAACACAGGATAGTACCATGCTCGCCGGGAGCGACTTGGCAGGACTTGTTGGTGTTGTGCTGACCAAGATGGAGATGACGGGACCGGAACAGGACTAGACACTGACCACAGCTGGGCAACGGCTGCACGCGGACTGAACTAGGACAGCAACTGGACGATGACTGGACCCAGACTGCAGCAGGACAAGCTACTTGACAGAACAAGACAAATCCAGACCAGGACAGGAGTGCAGCCAGGACAAGCTGCAGGGAGCAATGTGACCAACAGGGAGCCCAAAGACTGCAGCTCTCAGCAACAGGAACAGGAAATTGCAAAACAGGAAACAAGAAGCTATCACCGGCCCTGCATTGCTGGGGAGAATGCCTTAAAAAGGGCTCAAGAGATTAGCACACCTGTGACATATCCAGCCAACCTGCCAGCAGGAATAATAAGCTCATTATCCATCAGCCTTGTGAATAAATCAAGTACCAGAAGATTTGAGCTGTAATGGCACAGACTGACCACCGGAGGCCACCAGAGAGTCAAATGCCAAAAAAACTGAACAGAACACAAAACAGAATTGAACCATACTAACAGGTGCCCCCCCTTCCCCAGATCCCACCGCCCAAAGCAACTGCCTAAACATAGTTCAGGTAGAGCTGGCCCTATGTGTGGCTGCCTTGTATAAATGACCCTAAACCCTCTTAAGAAGACTGGCATCTTCATATTCCCAGCCCTGCTCCTTGTCACAGACAGACACAGTCTCAAACACACACATTTGGAATTTAACCCTTCCAAGAGCAGAATGTATGGTTTCAGGATCATCTAATTACTAGCTTATTTCTGGATGAAGCCAAAGGATCTCTCCATACTAAACTGCATGCTCCTCTTGAGAAACTGATAACCCCTAGGCATACTGTAAGCAAAGTCTGTGTATTATGGGCCTGATTCAGATCTGTTGGTGCAGCTTTTGCAGATGGACAAAAAAAACCATGCTGCACCGCAGGTGGGGCAGATGTAACATATGCAGAGAGAATTAGATTTAGGTGAGGTGTGTTCAACTGAAATCTAAATTGCAGCCTAGTGGGGCCTACAGACAAAGCGAGTGTGCAGAGCGATTTGAGCTATGCTAGATCGCTCAGCACAGTGCTGCTCTGCGCACACACACACACACACACAGCAATTTGTAGTGCTGTGTGCTTAGCGAACTGTCGGCTGCAGTGTTCATCGGTGAGAGAACACTGGCAATGACTAGATTTATGGTCCCTGCTCATTCTTATTCTACCGGCGATACACCCGCCCCCGCCCCCCACTTCTCAAAAAACAAACAAACAAAACCTAACTCTCTCTGCACTTGTTACATCTGCCCCACCTGCAGTGCGCAGTTCAGCATGTTTTTGTCCATCTGCAAAAAAATGCAGCCTTGCTAATGCAGGCCATAGGTACAATGGGCCAGATATACTAAGCCTGTTAAAGTGATAAAGTGGCCTGTGATGGTAACTCAGCAGCCAATCTCCACCCGATTGTCATGTTACAAGCTAGATTTCAAAAATGACAGTTGGGAGCTGACTGGTAAATTACATTTACCATACAGAAAATTAAGTAGCAGTACATGCAGTTTGAATAACACAATAGTTTTGGATCCAATCACTTGATGGATCCTGACAGATGCAATTGCCTCCGATTCTGCAGTAACTGGTTTCTAGCGCTTGGATTTGGTTGCAGTAGATTCAATATGGTGTGCAGTGAAGCTCCTGCAGCTATTCTAATCAGCGTGCCAATAACTCCAACTAGTGAATTTCTGCTCACACTCGTCCTGGGCAGAAATCCAACAAAACTAGAGCAACAATGTTGTTTTAAGCATTAGCGTGGCAAAAACAGCATTGCCATGAGTAAGTACTTCCCATGTGCCGCAGGGACCCCGCTGCTGACTTCCCATCTGCTGTAGGGACCCTGCTGTCTCCCCAGTGCTGCATGGACCCAGCTGCAAGGATCTCCGCGCTGGCTAGGTACCAGGGGAGGGGAGTGGTGTGAGGGCCCCGGATGTGTTGGGGCCCTGGAGCGACCACCCCTGTCGCCCCCTGTATAGTCCGCCACTGACTCTGCACCACTGGCAAGCAAAAAAAAAAAACAAGTAAAAGACCACATTTAGGACCATACAGAATATACAATCTGCCTCTGGCCATTCTGTCAGTATACAGTAAAAGGCTTACATACTAAATGTAATTGAGCTTCATACTGGATTTGTTTTTAAACTGGCCGGTGTCAGTGCTGCACTCACAGCTGCAATACTCACATGCTTTGTAGATTTGTACATCATTAGATATTGCACGTGACGTGAATGGCAAGCTAATAGCACAGTGTGTACATATGAATAATACATATGAAATACAACAATACTTACTGTAAAGAAAACACTATGGCAAGGCAGGAGAGTATCACCATAGGAAGCAGGCAGTATCCCAAGACGCTGGCAACACATCCATGTGAGACACCTGTGACACTCATCAGATTTAATAAAGCATGAATTCCCAGGCAGCCGAATATACTCATCGTGTACACGTAGCCAAAATGAATCTTCCCTGCCTGTAGGCAAAAGAGAAATATCACTGAACTGTTTTTTTCTGTAATAAAATAAAAACATCATTTGCTCCTGGTCTTTCCTGTTCTGACTTATTGCTTATTGATTGCAATACTGTAGTTGTTAAAGTCAATTTCCCTAATAAACTGTACAAATATGGGCCTGATTCATGTTTGCAAGTAAAGCAAATTATCGAGTAACTGGGAAAAACCATGCTGCAGTGTGGGGGGAGGTAGATGTAACGTGCAGAGGGTTACCACACATCCGGGGCCCTCACACCGGTCCCCTCCCCAGGTACCTGGCTAGTGCAGAGATCCTGGCAGCGGGGTCCATGCAGCAATGGGGAGGTCCCTGCGGTCAGACTTACTCATGTTTGCACAGATACGAAAAATCAGTGGATGGTTCGTGAATTGTGTATATATTCGTGAGTATGTCGCGAATAGTGATCCATTCGCGATTCACTCACAAATTTACAGAGGGCAGGTTTTCTTTCTGACTAGATAACGGCTATCTATTGGCAGTCATCTGCTACTGGACAGATCAGCGATCAGGACTGAATTAGGGCCTTTGCTGCCGTTTCTAGAGGCAGACAAGCCGTGCAGCAGCCGGGACGCCGCACGGCTTGTCCGCCTCTGTAAACAGCCAGGGCGCCCGGCAGCTCCCCCCAACGCCGACGCACATGCTGCCGCTGCCTGCCGCGCTTCCTTCCCCCTCTCCCCGGCCGCCACAGCATAGCCCCAGGCTGATTTCCCTGGCAGAGTGCATAGCCTGTCTCTCCTTCCCCTCAGTCACTGGGCTATCAGCCAATCAGAGCTCGCCTCGCGGGCCGGCAGCCAATCAGGAGCCAGCCCGCGAGGTATGAATCGTTGACGTCTCAGGTAGTGGTACACACAGTGAAGGGGAAGGGAATGAGAGACACTCCGCTCCCCTACCCTCCCCAGGAAAGAAGAAGCAGCAGCAGCACCACCAGCGATGGCAGCGGCGGGGTAAAGGGGGAGACTCATGGCCACAGTGAGTTGTGCTGCTTCTGGCACTTTGGGGGCATATGTGTGGCACTTTGGGGGCATATGTGTGGCACTTTGGGGGCATATGTGTGGCACTGTAGGGACATATGTGTGGCACATATCTGGCACTGTAGGGGCATATCTGTGACACTGTAGGGGCATATCTGTGGCACTGTAGGGGCATATCTGTGGCACTGTGGGGGCATATCTGTGGCACCGTGGGGGCATATCTGTGGCACTGTGGGGGCATATCTGTGGCACTGTGGGGGCATATTTGGCACTGTGTGGGGCATATGTGTGGCACTGTAGGGGCATATCTGTGGCACTGTGGGGGCATATTTGGCACTGTGGGGGCATATTTTGCACTGTGGGGGCATATATGTGGCACTGTGGGGGCATATCTGGCACTGTAGGGGCATATGGCAGCGGCGCGGGACTGGAGGGGGAGACCAAGTGCCAGAGACAGTGAGTTGTGCTGCTTGTGGCACTGTGGGGGCATATGTGTGGCACTGTGGGGGCATATATGTATGGCACTGTGGGGGCATATCTGGCACTGTGGGGGCATATTAGTAAACGGTATCAGTTGTATGGCAGCGGTGCATGGGGCATAATGTGTAATAGGCATTTGTGTGGGGAGAAAAAATTATTGTTCATGTGAGTGAACAAAAAAAGGCGCTAGGGATTGGATGCTTTGCTAGCTGCTCACACCTGGGGGGGGGGGGGGGGGGTGTCAGTCCCCTAGTAACAATTGGGAAAAGAAGAAAGTGGTGGAGCGCTTAACACTATAAAATATCACACATAGATCAACTGGGTATCACATAAATTTTAAAAGGATATTTAATAAACAGTATATACTCACAGTAAAAAGCACTTATATAAAACAATAGTTAAATATCTGCGGACACTGGAAATGAGAAACTTCCACTTGTTCCTAGTTATGCTCCCTTTGAATGATCGAAGACATATTACCCCTTTGATTTGTAATCCGTTTGACTGGTAACAGGGTGTCCAATATACTGCTGAAGTCCCATGAAATTTGCCTGGAAGATGGTAAGCAGGTAATCCTGAGAGTAACCAGGTGGGTCTCCAAAAGTTGAGCAGACGATGGTATCCCTTGCGGTAAAGTCCAGAATAATGATAGGATTTGAATAAGGGGAGTCCAATCAGATGGTATAAAGAGCTGGTTCAAGTGGAAAAGTGTGTGGAGTCCAGAGTCCAACAGTGGGTAAAGCCCTTCGTGTGGGGAGTATTGTGTAATTGCCATCACAGTGTGGGTGTAATGGACATCACAGTGTGGGGTCTAATGGGCATTATGGTGTGCGACATAATGTGTAATTGTCATCACGGTGTGCGACATAATGTGTAATTGTCATCATGCTGTGCGGCATAATGTGTAATTATCATCATGCTGTGCGGCGTAATGTGTAATTGTCATCACAGTGTGCATTGGCATCACGGATAAAAAGTGTATAATGATTTAAGTAGCCTGTCATTGTTTGGCCTTGATCTGCGAGGTGTACTAGGTCACTGTGTGGGCCTTTATATTTTTATGTCACTGTGTGGCCTTCAGCCCGCCAACTTAAATGCAGGAGGACAATGACAATTCCTGCGGTAACCAATGTCTGAACATGCAGGTTGCAAAAGTGAGATGTAAGGTACTTGTTTTCCTACTAGACCACGCCCTTATATTAAGCCACACCCCCTTTAAAATAAACCACGCCCCTATTTCGCAGCGCGTGCCAATTTCTTATGTATATTGGGGGGGTGCATTTTTTATTTCTTTGCCCTGGACGCTAAATTGTCTAGAACGGCCCTGCTTGTACCCTATTGTTTCATTCTAGCACCATTACTATCCCCCTTCCTTTTAGGTCTTTTTTTGAATCTTTCATTAGCTCTAACATTTCATTTTAAACACATACAGAATATTCAGTTTATACCAGTGGTTCCCAAACTGTGTGCCGTGGCACCCTAGGGTGCCTCAAACTGACCAATGCTAATTATTCTAATAGGTTGCTTCACCCTAGATGCTCAACGGAGAGATATCGCAGATCTTTCCTTCCGGCTGCAATCAGAATGTACAACTGTCATGGTCTGAAGAAGACCTGCATGTTCCTAGATTCTTGAGTAATATTGTTTGGATCTTATCTTATTATGTGTGTTCTTATTATTATGCTACTACTCTTATCTGTACTTGAACCTTGCTGTAACACTGAAATTTCTCCATTGTGAGACGAATAAAGGAATTCTATCTATTTGCAGTCAATATAATACACAAAGGGCCTTATTCTAGTTCACTCTTAGAGGCAAATTCCTTCTTAGATGGACAAAACCATGTGCACTGCAGGGGGGCAGGTGTAACAGGTGCAGATAGAATTAGATTTGGGTGGGTTATTTTTTTTTCTGTGCAGGGAAAATACTGGCTGTTTTATTTTTACACTGCAATGTAGATCTCACTTTGAAGAAAAACCCCACCCAAATCTAACTCTCTCTGCACATGTTACATCTGCCCCACCTGCAGTGCACATGGGCCCTTATTCTAGTTGAATCCGTCGGATGTGTATTTTCGGACAGGAACCAAGTGTTCTTAGCCCCACCTTCTGTATGGATCGCTCACACCGGTAAGACGCAGACCGAACGGACCGCGAGTGGATTTTTCATGTGAACACCTCCTCCATCTGCGGGAACCTCCCCCATCCTCCGATGGTCGCCGACCATCGAATGCTGGACCGAGTGGTCAGGCAGCACCGAGTGCTCCAGACCACTCGGGCATTTCTCCGTGCAAACGCAGGGATATGGGCGGGCAGCTGGCATCCGGCTATGTCATATGTCCGCCCCCCACACGTGCATCACGGCCGGATTACCATACGTACGCCCATCGTTTCATGGGAACGCCCATGAAACGCGGGGCGTACGTATATGGTAATGAGCCAAAACAGCCCTGCACGCCCCTCTCCACCCCCTGTTCGGATTGTTCCAACCGATTGTTTTCTGTACAGAATTCACGCCGTATTCGGACGTGCACGGCGTTTGCACATGCGCAGATACACCTCTGCACATGCGCAAACACCAACCATCGGCCGTCAGTCCGCATTCGGAGCCATCCGACTCAATCAGAATAAGGGCCATGGTTTTGTCCATTTGAGAAGGAATTTGCCTCTCCGAGTGAACTAGAATAAGGCCCAAAGTGCTGGAGACTGCCAGTCATAAAATATAGGTACTAACAGCCATAATGTAACCTTCAGATGACATATAAGCACAATTTACTTTATTCAATATTTTTTCAAAATTTCTCGATAAGAAACATTAGGCCTGGGGTGCCATGAAACAAATTTGGTTACCCCTAGGGTGCTGTGATTCAAAAAACTTTGGGAACCACTGGTTTAGCCTATGACAGGTAAAGCAGCTACAGTACTTATCTGGAATACTGGATTTGTATCAGTATTTAGAACTGTTCATAATTGGTTTCATTGGGATATGTAATAGGTTCACACTCTATAATTTAATGTTATTTCCTCGTCTTCAGCATACAGCATTAATTTCCTCAGAGTGTGAAAAAGTAGGTTTTGATGGCAAAAAGAGACCAATTTGATGTATTGCTTGCTTAGTACAATATGCAGATGCTCGGTGCATTTAAATGCCCAAATGTTGCTTCCTGTCTTCCTAGAGCACGCAGAGAACACCGACCGCAGAGAACACGGGCCCTTATTCTGATTGATGCGGACTTTACCGCGTTCTTACGGATCGCGTCTTTACGGCGTCTGCGCATGCGTGGAGAACGCTACGCGCATGTGCCACGCCTTGACTCGGTACCAGTTCGGACAAAGCCCGTCCAAAACTGGTCACCGCAATCAGTCGGGAAATAGGGGCGTATTATGGGCGTCATGCGGAATGACACATGGGCGTAGTTTCAAAGTGGGCAAAACGGGGCGGAAACATGGGCGGACACGGGGGAGTACACTTATGTTGGGGGGCGTACATTCGGAAACCACTCCGAATGCACGCGAGCAAAAAGGGCTGAAATGTGCGGTGTCCACAAGTGTACTATTGCTTTGCGGACACCACTCGTTCATGCGGTAGGCGAACGTACGCCTAATGACTACAACCATTAACACCTGAACCCAATAACAATCTACTCCTTTACTCATTACTCACTAATAGGACGCTTGTCAGTGCTTTAATTGAAACCATTGCACTTCAATTGCTGTAAGGGTTAATGTGTGCTATGCATGTGTTAGGCATGCTTGTAAGGATATATTGGAATCTAATTGATTCCAATTCCAAATAAGCAGTTTTTTATGAGGATAGGTAATTGAATAAGTGGGTCATGTGATGTCTTGCAGAAGATACTTCATAGTGGGTTGTTTGGCGTAAATCCTCCACTTACGTGCGGTAGCACCGCTTGGCTCCCGTTCGGATGCGGTATTCCCGAGCATACTCTGTAATACTCTGTAATACCGTGCCGAATCGGAGTGTTTCTCCCGCACACGCATGGTTTGTATGTCGTCCGTAAACACGCCCTGTTCTTAAAGAGTGAGTCCGTCCGAATGCGGAGGACACGTGGGCGTTTCTACGGACGATGGCCGCATGCGGCAAAACACCGTGGCGTGCGGACCGCTCCGTAAGAATGCGGGAATATCCGCACAGATCAGAATAAGGGCCACGGCCTCTTGGTTTGGGAAGTGTTCCATATATGAAACGGTGATAACACTGGGACTGGTCAGGAGAGAGATGGCCTGCCCTCATTGCTAAGCTTCCATGTTTCATATACCTTTCCTGCTTTCAACCAAGCAACAACTGAGCTTAGGGACATGAGAAGCCGCGGGTAATAAATGCTGTAAGAAGAGGGGTATGGCTTATAGGGTCACCAGTGTCTAGGTTGACCCCCAAAGATCGACATGCACAAGGTCAAGATGGCAATGATCGACACAAGACAAGGTCAAAATTATTTTTGTTTGTGTCAATTTATACATTTCAGCACCTAGACCTGCCAATTAATGTATGGTGTACATTTGGGTACCACTTTCAAGTGTCAATCCTTGCCAAGCTGAATATGAATACAGTATTCCATGTAAGGTACAGATGGGGCAGGTCCCATCTTGGCAGGGGATGGCCATCCCCCGCCAGTGCCATATCGATTGCGAGCACGAGAGGCGCGTGCGTCCCCTTCCGATGGTGCTTCCAGCTGCTCCCCTGGGTCCCCGCCGGCTTGTCGGCAGTAACCCGGGGTCCCCGCCGCCTGCCCACACCCCCCCCCTAACCCTGTCCGTCTCCCTGAGGCGGAGACGGACAGGGTTCCCGTCACCCAGCCGACGGAGATTGAGACGCGCGTGAGACGCACGCGCGTCTCAGTCTGATGGCTGGCAAGGCTGCTGGCGGATCGCCAGCGGGGACGTTCTGGCGATTTGCCAGCCAGGAAGAGGCCTGCCCCATCTGTATATGAATACAATATTCCATGTAAGGTATAAGAATACAATATTCCATGTAAGGTATAAGAATACAATATTCCATGTAAGGTATAAGAATACAATATTCCATGTAAGGTATATGAATACAATATTCCATGTAAGGTATATGAATACAATATTCCATGTAAGGTATATGAATACAATATTCCATGTAAGGTATATGAATACAATATTCCATGTAAGGTATATGAATACAATATTCCATGTAAGGTATATGAATACAATATTCCATGTAAGGTATATGATAATCCATAACAGCATTATAACAGTATATGTATATGTATGTGCATATTGGTCCTTGTGCCTTAAGCATTTAGTACCACTGGCACCAAACCACATCTGGCGTAAGTCTGATACTTCTGCTTCTGCTGCAGAGATAGCTGCACCGTGAGACGTAAAAACTCCAACTCCACATATGCACAATCTCTACCTTATAGGGGAAGGCAGATGGCAGCTCCAGGGCAGGTGCAAGTTTTCTCTGTGCCGTAGGCATAAGCATCTGCCTATCCCCTGCCCTGCAACAGCCCCTCTCCATCTTTGTATGTGGTCCCTGCTGATAATGTGTCCCTTTATTAACCTCATATTTGTTATTGCAGCTTTTTTTAAAAGCTACAGAAGTTTAGTGTTTGCATTATACAGGGTCTGTAGCTTATTTAAATAAATTAATACAAATACAGTGGTAAAGTAGTGCCAGTAGTATATTAGTAGGATAGTAGAAATGAAGAGAGGATCAGGTCACTGAACGCTGCCAAGGTGAGAATGCCCTGTCACTAGGGCCATCTTAAAGTATAGGTAGACTGGGCAGCTGCCCAGGTCACCACATTGTTAGCCCTTGAAGCAGAGGTGGGTGGTGGTCATCCAATAAACAGCGGCAAGGCAGAATTCTCTACCTGCCTCCCAGCTAGCAGCCAGTAAATGGCTGTCAGCCTGCTGATTGGTTGATGGCTGGTGCTACCAACCAATCAGAGTGCTGACAGCCACTCACTGTATGTAACACGATTGTACACCACCTACACCAGTGGTGTCAAACTCATGACCTTCCAGCTGTTGTGGAACTACACGTCTCAGCATGCCTTGCCACAGTTTTAGCAATCTATTAGATAAAATCTGTGGTAGGGCATGCTGGGGTGTGTATTTCCACAAAAACTGTTGTGTTGTGAGTTTGACCCCACTGACCTACACTACCAGCCCCACTGACACCTTAAATGCATAAAGTAGAAAAATGCATCATTCTTCAAGAAAACTGCAAACACAGTACAATTTTAATACTCGATAATGATGAGCCTATTTTTATGTGGAAGCCTGTTTACCTGGCCATGCACACCATTGTATACCACCTGAAATTTTGGGGGTGTGGCCTTCAAATCAGGTCAATCATGTGAGGCCATACCCCCATTTAGACGCTGCTGCCCCTCTGCCTGTGGGGAATAGATGCTGACAAGCGGGTAGCAGCAGGGACTCCCAACTGCACCCCCCCCCCCCCAGCCGGACACTGCTGGACCCGGTAAACGGGACAATTTGCCATTGAAGCTTGGACCAGTCCTCCATCTGAATGCCCACTGAAATCCATACTGTCTACATTCATATTAGTTCTGCATTTCCTTGCAGGAACAATCAGATACATACATAGTGCAGCTCGGACGAATGCACAGTTCTTAAAACAAACATTGTATGTCAACTGCGCTCATATCGGCTTGGCATGCAATCTGAATCAGGCCCTTTATTTCCTTATGTGCCACATATGGAAGAAAGTAATGGCATGTTCACATAACTGTGACCTGCTCTATAGAGTTCCTGTGATACACAACAAGCATTACAGTGTCATGTATATTTCAGTTACTATTTCATTAAATATTTACTCTAGAAGCAGAACTGAGCTGTAAAAGGGGCATACACACGTAGAGATGTGTGCTAAGCAATTTAGGGAAGGGATTTCCCTGTGTCCAGATCGCCCATGGAGAGCACATAAACATGCAGTAGTTTGTACTAAGCAATTTTGTTTAAGCAGAATGAGAGATCTTGATCACTATCGCTCACAGGGTCGGATTAAGCCTTCAGGTGGGCCCGGGTCACTTTAGACAGGGGGGCCCCCTCCCACTTGTCATTACTGGCTGCAAACTGCACAGGAGAATATTACACGGTCAAAACACAAAGAAAAGGCAGTATAAACTTGGTCAATGGGTAACTACAGGGGGGTTTAATATAAACATAAATATATATACTGTATAGATAGATAGAAAAAAAGATAGATAGATACAGTATGTTACTATCTACATCCTTGCTGGCGGGTCGCCAGAACGTACGCGCTGGCGACCCGCCAGCAGCCTCGCCAGCGAGGAGACTGAGACGCACGTGCGTCTCACGCGCACGCGCGTCTCAGTCTCCGTCGCTGGCGCGACGGAAACCCTGTCCGTCTCCGCCTCAGGGAGACGGACAGGGTTAGGGGGGTTAGTGGGGGGTGCGGACAGGCGGCGGGGACCCCGGGTTACCGCCGGCAAGCCGGCGGGGACCCGGGGAACTGATGGAAGCGCCGTCGGAAGGGGACGCGCGCGCCCTCTCGTGCGCGTGCGTCCCCTTCTCACCATCGCCATGGCGCTGGCGGGGGATGGCGGCTGGCGACGCCAGCGCCATCCTCTGCAAAGATGGGACCTGACCCATCTGTAGATAGATAGTGTAAAATACCACATGAAAAGCCTGTGTTTGAGCTTCTGTACCTTACTCTGTAGGAGCCCTGACAGGCTCAGCACTGCATCTGATCGAAAACCCTCCCATGACGAGGCCGCTACTTCTGTCTTCCATGGGCCTGAGAAGCACATGATGAGCTCCACCAAGCAGACCTCAGCACAAGCCTCTCAGTCTCTGACTTCTTGTGCAAACTCTTATGGAACTTAGTCAACTCACAGTAATGCATTGCACACTTGTGCAGTCAGTGTTCTTTGGTTTTCGATGCTCAGCACCATTAATCATTGTCACATTGGCAGATAGGTGAAGCTGCAGCTATACCCCACTGCTATGCACAAAACATTTAGTTAAAAAAAAAATAACTTGTAAATACAGGCCAACCACAGGGGGCTCCTAGAGATACTGACCACCTGAGGCCCCCCCCCCCCCCTTAATCCAGCCCTGATCGCTCATTCTGTACACACAGAGAAATTTCCAGTCACTTGCTAAGCAATGGCATGCACTGACTTAGTTAGCATGCGATTACTGCGCATTGTAATCACTTGGGGCATACACACGGAGAGATCTGTGCTTACTTTCTAAGCATTCTAGTCAGATTGCTTAGAAAAGAGCACAAAATCGCTCAGTGTGTATGCCCCCTTAAGAACCTGCAATGTCAAATGCATTACATATTGTTATGCTAAACACCAACAAAGTGACTAATACCATCTATCACCTATACAGTAATTACCATTCTGCAATCCCTAATTAAAAAATATTTATTTGCTTGAAAGCCCCAGAAATGTATTTTTAAAAATCCTGTCAATTGGTTTATAAATTTTTGTCACCACGAGATACGATTGCTCCCGGAATTAGTTCACACTTGACAGGGTTTTTCAAAGACAAATAGTTATATACTAATAAAACATACCAATATTTCTAAGTAACAAGGGCGGCCAGACAGGAGTAGAAGATGGAGAACTATATTATCACCGAACATTATTTTAAACACTGCATTAGCATATTGTTACACATACATACGTGAAATAATTATGCTTGATAAACTGCTTCAGTTGATACACGAAGCAATTATCCATAATAAATGCATGATTATAGGTACCAGCAAAAGCGTGGAGCCAAGTGCAAAGCAGAACATCAGAGGGCCTGTCAGGTCAGTTTCATTCATAATACTGCCATCTGCTGGCTTCCATGGGTTCAGCACTGTTAATGTCTTCTGCCAGATGTGATCAAAATTAATGCCCAATTCTGCAATAAAAAAAGAATTTGTAGGCAAATGAATTACACTCTATAATTCTCTAGCTGTGGGGTGTTTTCTCTATATTTAATAAACTGTATTTTTTGAAGAAGAAGAAACCATACATTCCCCATTCATACACACTAGGCAAAATCATCCAGTGTGTATGCACCAGTGGCGTGCAGTGGGTAAGGCAGGTGAGGCACAGCCTTTCCTGTTATACTAACGTATACACCAGAGTTTTGATTTTACAAAATAAGTCAAAAATACAAAGAATATATTTTAAAAATCTTATTTTTATTATTCTAATGATTTTATAATCTAAACTCTGGAGTAAAAAGCCTATGGCAGGTGACGCCTGGCAACCTTTTCTACACATCTCTTATCAAAACTTAGCGAATCTCCACCATTATGTACTGCTGCCTATTGGGTGTGTCTAACACTGCCAATCAGGTGTGTCTACCACATCTATTGGCCCTCACCATAATGTAAAACATCTCTCTTACTCTGTGTAACAGTACATGCTAATAAAGTAAAAAACTTATATGGATGACGCAGGTATGTTGTGATATGACAATGTCTAGTGCAATTAACAATGCAAAACACACAATTAATTAATGGGTGCTTCTTTTAATGGAATACAGTTCTAAAAAGCAAAAGTCTTTGGTAAAAAGTATTGCAAGCGGCAGGGAGGTGTACATAAGGGTGGGCACAGCATTTGGGGGTGCCTGCAGTGGCATAACTATAAATTTTGCTCCCCCCTGCCAAAAAGTGTGTGCCCCCCCCCCCCTCCAGGCTCCTCTCCAGCATGTTTCCCCAGCATGTGACGTGATGACGTCATACGCATAACGGAGAAGCTGAAGCAGGAGAGAGGAAGAGAGACCAGCAGACACTGCTGCTTCCCTTGGCTCCAACGCATCCCAAGCCGCCCTAGCACGCCCATCCGCCCACCCATCATGTACACAGTAGCCAATAGCCGTCTCTGTGTACAGTCAATTGAATCAGTGGGGGAATTTGCCATCTCTGCCAGGGCCCCACCCGCACTGCAGCTGACTCACGTCCAGTGGACAGCGGCAGGCAGAAGCATGTCAGTGCGCCAAGCGGGTGCCGGCGCCCACACAGACCCTGCTGCTGCTTGCTCCCCCAAGCGGCTGCTGGGGCTGCCTTACAGTAGTTACGCCACTGGGTGCCTGTGCACCCCTAACACTCAATGTGCGCACACCTATGACACCTATCCTATGTGTATCAATACCTATTTCCCTATAGTTAGTAAGCTTGCAAGGAGGGCCCTCCTACTTTTTCATCTGTCTGTAAATACCCAGTTTATTGTATCACTGTTTCCAATTGTAAAGTGCAATGGAATTCACTGAGTTATATTAGAAACTGTTAATTCTGTATATGAAAAATAAATGGGGGAGCCACAGCAACTGCCATTCTAATCTTACTCACTGGCAGTGGATGTGGCTCCTCTATTTGAATCTAGAGCTGTGCTGCAGCTCTCCTCTGGAGCCTCCACTGGTTGGGTTTCTTTCTTTACCAAAAATACATCTTATGGCCAACATACACTTCCGCGATTTGGGCTGATTTCTCAGCCAGTTCCATTGGAAACGGGTGAAATCAGCCCAAATTGGGTGAGTGTAATGTCCCCTCAGGTCCGATTGGCGGTCCCGTGCGTATTGGACCTGAGTCAGGGGTCCGACCTCGGACCTTACTCCCGGCAGTAGGGAGCATGTAAAGGATTGCATGCAATGATTTCAATATGACCCTGCCGTCCGGGAAGGTCCTGGGCAGCTCGTGGGGCATTGGCTGGCCATACACTGCTGCGAGAGAGCTATGTAGTGTATGGCCAGCTGTAATCACAATGATGTGTCTGCAGAAGGATACTGTACAAATTGATTTACAGTAATCTGATGTTGCACACTCATTTGGACACAGGACAATACTGGAGCCAGCACCGACAGCTGTCCAATCATTGACAGTCTACCGGGAGTATGCAGCCAGCCCAGCGCTCTGGCATTTTCAGCAGAGGTCAGAGTCTACTAGAAATCAGAAATGCCCTTGTGGCTCCATGATTCACCCCTGTCCGTAGGCCCTCTGGGACAAGCTGGGCCACAAGCAGCTGCATTGGCAGACTAGTGGTAAATTCCCTACTGCAGTAAAAATGAAAACACAAAAGGTACAGTAAGTAACGTGTCAGCTGGGTCCCTCAGTCTGGTTTTACATATTTGCCCAAGATTCTTTTGCTCTTATTCACCCAACTCAATTGATTCAGCGTCTCATGACGGATAATCCCATGACTAATACTGCATGGAGGCAATAGAAAACACTTCCACAATGTGTTGTCCATTCCAATAGAAAATAGCTTTAAATGTATTATATACAAACAAGAGTACAGGTTAACCACTGCCAGCAACATTACCTTCCAACAACGGCAGCTCCTCTTCATAGCTGTCACTCTTCTGGAATTTATAAAATGTGTTATATGACGGTTCTTCATAAATATACCCTGTTTGCTCCAAAGGAGATGACATCTTTCCCGCTTGCATATATTCTGCCTCTCTTGGCCTACACAGACACCCAATAAGTACAATTATTAAACAGCCTTTATATACTGTAGCT
The DNA here is from genome assembly GCF_055691185.1 of Crinia signifera. NCBI lineage: Eukaryota > Metazoa > Chordata > Amphibia > Anura > Myobatrachidae > Crinia > Crinia signifera. Next base: position 77,896,724 of record NC_139217.1, read on the forward strand.
TCTGTTTGCTCTAATGTAATTCGGTAGCAATCCATTTTGTAACGTATACATTCTTAAATTTGTTACCCTATCTTAAGGTGAATACACACTGTATAATTTGTTTTACCAATTTTTTTGACTAATTGCGTTCCTTTTGGCCCTTCTGTACGATATTGGTCAAAATATCTTTCAGTATGTACACTGAAAGACACTGATGACAATTTTCCCTTGAACACAGTGTCCTGGACGAAAGATGTTTATGAAAGATGTTGACGAAAGATGAAAGATATCCAAATTGAGCTGCATGCACAGTTGACGAACAACCTTGATGAACAACTGGCGGGGATGGGCATCATCATTCGTCGTTCGTCGCATACACACTGAAATATATTTTGACCAATATCGTTCAGAATGGCCGAAATGAACAAAATTGGTCTGCACCTTTACTCTGTGTGAAGGTAGTTACACCCTGTTTAAAAACGTACTCACATGTTCCCCCCATATACGCTGCTTCTCCCAGTAAGGTAAGGTCCTTCCCCAGTGTCTTCAATAATATAATCTGATTGATAGAAGTCTGAATCAAATTGATCCATTGCTTTGTCTTTATTTGATGAAACTTGGTTTACCTGGAAAAAGAAAAATCAAAAATTTCTGAAATTAGAAACTTTCACAATGACATCCAGTTTTTGGGAGCAAATGATGGATTGTCTTTTGCTTTCATCCATTACTAAAAATTCCAACCAGCCAGATTTGGCAATTGATCTGCCAGATAATTGTAGAGTGTATGTCCAGCTTTTGATTTGTGACCCTGTACCATACACCTCCCAACATGACCCTCTCCAGGAGGGACACAATGCTCTATTTCTGGACTGCTCTCTTAATTAATGATTGCCATCACCTGTTTTAAACAGGTTAATTGAGAAGAAAGGTGATAGTAATCTTAACAGAGGTGATAGTAATCTTAAATTAAGAGAGAAGTCCAGAAACAGAGCATTGTGTCCCTCCTGGAGCGGGTCATGTTGGTACGTACTGTATGCAGTACTGAATAGGTGGCACAGAGACAGTCACGTGTTAACTGAGTAATTGTATTGTACAGTATAAGTTTGTTCAGCTAAGCATACACTACGTGCTAGGACGAATATCTATTCTATGTATGGGAGACCCGGTGTAAAGATATGACGGGAGTACAATAAGTTTCCAGATGTAAAAAAAGGTATTATACAGTTTTTATAAACAAAGCAAACATTACATTTTTTGAAAGAGTCTATGCAAAGTTGTGTGCCCTAAATGCACTTGGTGAGTCAGCTGGACCAGTCCAAAGCAGGGATGTCTTCTACACACTGGATGAAGGTCTCCACTGCAGCTTATGGTGACTCGATACAAATCAGAGAAAGCTTATGCTTGATTTGTGGAAACACAAAGATGTCACAGGGGGCAGGGTCTGAACTGTTACATAAGAAGACCCTGCTTCTGGTAGCATTCATAGGCCAGAAAATCCATCACTATCCTGGACTTGTGTGGACATTGTCATGATGGAGAAGGATGCCACATGCTCGGGTTCTTTGATGCCACTTGGAAAGGGGGTGTGGCCTAATTAAAGGGGGCGTCGTCTATACTTGCGGCTCCTGCGAGGCCACGACCCTGTTTTGACGCTATGGGGGCATGACCCAAAGGCTCTGTGAGCCTCTAGCCATACCCCAGCCCCCTGGCTGCGGGAATAGATACTGTGTGCATGCGCACAGCATTTATTCCCCGCAGCTCAGCAGCCGACAGGGGGACTCCCAACAGCCCCCCCTTGCCGTGGGACACTACCGGCCGTGGGAGGGACGCTGGAATGTCCCCGAAAACTGGGACATTCCCGTGGTAATTGGGACTGTTGGGAGGTATGTTCAAGGTACAGTGTACACATTCGATTTACTGGATTGAATTCGATATTTCCTTGCCTGCACAGTCTATTTTTCTTTTCGATATAAAAAAAAAAAACAGGAGCGCGCATCGAAATCGAATGCAGATCGAAAGCATCTTAAAAAAACCATTCAATTTTGATTCGATTTTGCTTCTGTAAGCAAAATCAAAACAAAAACCTGGCAAAATCGAAGTGTGAGTACACCCCTTAACATGGATTTACAGTGGTATTTTCTGTGGGAGGGGCATCCACTTTCAATACATGGATTTTTCTGCACACTGTGGCAGATTCTCTCTGATTGCACACCTATAGATTTAGTACAAGCATACACTGCATACATTGCAACCAGAACTGGCCTTCCATTAAAAGGACAAAGCCTTCATCAGGTTTACAGTATTGTTAGAACTTTTATTGAACAGTGTAGTGACTCTGCGGGGGAAATTTAGTAATTTACAAAGATGGGAGTTGTACTACACATGGGGTGTTTCTATGGGCAACCAATCAGATAATATATATTATATTCTAGCAGGTGCTAAGTAAATAAGATGTCGATTTTCATTGGCTCCCATAGCAACAACCCATGTTAAATACATCTCCCATCTTAGTAAATTCTTCCATGCCAAAAATTAGCCCAATAACCGCTTTAAGATATTTTCCTACCACTGCCTTTACTGTCTTGAGCGCAGACAGATGTTATTTATAGACTATTTTCACTTAAAGGTTATTTAAAATATTCATGTTTTTTTGCTTTTTCAAACACAACTGTGAACAATGGCGCTGTGTCAAATGTATTTATCTCTAAATAAATAAAGTAACAGTCAAGTAGAACTACCCAGCGCGCCAATACATTATGCATATCTTATGACATTTCCTGATGCATTAAAGAAATACATAGACGCACAAGAAAGAATAGGTTAGACAGTAATGCTAGAGATAAGAAACGGTATTAATATTTATTGATTGGATAACAATGTAAGAAAAGGAAATGACTAGACTTGGAAAACAGCTGCTAGGCGGATTGTCTTCCAACTTTGATCACTAAAAAGCTAAATAGTTAAAGAGTGAAATGTGCTACAGGTAAAAAAACTGGTTTTCCTAGGAAGGATTAATGTTGTGAGTCGTAATCATTACCAATCCAGGAGCTGCAGTAGAGGCTATTATTACTGGTGGACTGGTACACAACGCAGTGGTCACTATTCTTATAAAATTCAATTTAAAACATTAACATGACTTTACATGACAGCTTCCTCGCACATACCTTAAATGAAGGCGAGACTTTAGAAGTGCAACAGTTGTTTTGCAGTTCTCATAATGAAGATCAGTGTACTATTTATACTGCTCTATATTTGGTTGAAGCACATGTGCTTGAGACAGGAAGATCTTCTAGCTGCAGACTGCCCAATTTAGACACATGGAAAAAACATACACAGCACAGGCATATACACACACACACACACACACACACACACGCAAACAAACAAATGGAGCTTAGGCAAAGGCAGGTGAGAGACTGACATCCAGGTACCCGCGGCACTTTATAGAAAAGCTGGACTAAATGGGTTATTCTGGTTCACTCGCAAAGGCACAACCACTCTCAGATGGACAAAACCATATGCACTGCAGGTGGGGTTAATGTAACTTGTGCAGAGAGAGTTAGATTTGGGTGGGGTTTGTACTTCAAATTGATATCTATATTGCTGTGTAAAAATAAAGCAGTCAGTATTTACCCTGCACAGAAACAATAAAACACCCAAATCTCACTCTATCTGCACATGTTACATTTGCCCCACCTGCAGTGCATATGGTTTTGTCCATTAGAGAGTGATTGTGCCTTTCTGAGTGAACCAGAATTACCCCCTTAGTTAATCCATGTGTGAACGTTTCGAGCTCGGTAGCTTCGTTGTCAGGATATAATGCACTGCCTCTGAGTGCCGCTTTATTCATTCATCTATATACAAGAAGGAAGCATTCCCTCTCATTGAAGGCACTGGTGCAAGCTCTGAGTATATATACACACAAACACACACATACTGTATACACACACACACACACACTAGAAATCCCGCTCTAAGCAAGAGCTTTGAAGGCTAGTTTGCTGCCTTCTGTGTTTGTGCATGTGTGAGCAAGAGATGTAGTTTCACTTTCTGGCAGCAGATGACAGTGTACCACTGCACCCCAACCTGGGAATGGCGAGTGCTGTTTGCATCCCATTCGTAGGTATGACGTGGTCATTAGGCCTACAACATGATGGTCGACAAACATTGGGTCGACCCCATTAGTTTGACATGGGGAAAGGTCGACATGGGTCTAGGTCGACAGGTCATTCGGTCGACACAAGCATTAGGTCAACATGGGCAAGGCCGACAGTCAAAATGTCGACGGGGTTTTTCACAGTATTTTGAGCCGACATGTGCCGACAGGCGGTATTTCATTCCCTACCATCCACTAGGGCATGGTGGGAGAATAAAATAGTGTGCCAAGCGCAGCGAGGCACCGTACCCAAAGCATGGCGAGTGCAGTGAGCCATGCGAGGGGATGCGGTGCACTTTAACCTGTGTTGACATTCGGGTAAAAAAAACGGTGAAAAACCCATGTCAACCTTTTGACTACCTTTACCATGTCGATCGAATGACCTGTCGACCTAAACCCATGTCGACCTAGATTCATGTTGACCTTTCCCCATGTCGACCTAATGGTATCAACCCAATGCTTGTCGACCTACTTTCTGCAGACCTAATGATTCATACCCTGACGATTGTGGTGGTATCCTGTGTATATAAAATATATTCACAGGAAACACCTGCATTTCTCTAGCATGATCCAGTGGTGGGCTGGGCCGTAGAGCAATCATCCCCCCTCCCTCCCCTCCACCTAATGCTGACTACCTGTCACTCACATTGTGAATGACAAACTATTGCTCCACCGCATCTTACATTGATACTGTATTCGGTACATCTTTGAATAAGGCCCAATATCATTACATCATTAGGTGTCATTAGAGTTGCCTGCAATTGCACACAAAGTTGCTTTAGGTCAGGGGTGGGGAACCTCAGGCCCTGGGGCCGTATGCGGCCCCGTTGCCGGTCTGAGTGGCCCTCACACCTGCCCGGCGACTTTGTCGGTAGTCAAGTACAAGGGAATTCTCGCAAGAGGTCGGTAGTTCTGGCGAGATTCCTCATAGGCAGCAGCAGTTGGATACTGTCAGTCCTATTCAGCGGCAGCGGCCGGAGCGTGGGACGGCTGCAGCTGGACAATTTGTAAGAGAAATTTTTAATTATGGCCCCCAAAGGATTTTTTTCCCATACAAACGGCCCTTTGCACAAAAAAGGTTCCCCACCTCTGCTTTAGGTACATGGTTTAATATAAGGAGCAGGACTGGAGTGTGACTCCATAAAAAGGGGTTTTGCGGGGGGGAATGGCCATATGATGGCATCACTTTTGCTAGAATAATATGATTCACCGCAAATTGCATCATCTCCCTCACTCGGCTGCAGGAGACTTGCCCACACATCCAGGGGGCTGGGAGAGCCCCCTGTTTTTCATAAAGGTTGGCATAATGTGTAAGGGGCATTATGGTTATAAGGACATTAATAATGTGTGTCATGTGTAAGGAGCATTACTGTGTGGTATTATCAGGGGTACCGAGAGAAAGGGGTAGGGGGTACAAATTACCCTGGCCAAAGTCTGATAGAAGGGCCCAGTGGGGGCCCTGGGCCCCCTCCCCTTAAGTGACAGCAGCAGCTGCAGCTCTTCTCTGTCCAGCACACACTGCTTTGTGCTGGGTTGCAGTGTGGCCATGGAGGTGCTTTAAATACAATATTTTCTCAGGATTTTTTTCTAAGGATATAATGTGAATAATGTGAGGAGTAATGTATATAAGGTAAAGTGGTACTACTGTCTGTTGTAACGTGAATAATGGACACCATCGCATGATATAATGTGAATAAAGTTGCACTACTGTGTGGCATAATTTGAATTGGGGGTACTATTGTGTGGCCATGCCCCTTCCCAGCAAGAACACACCCCTGTTTGGGCTGTGCACCGAATGTGTGCACTGTTTCTATTTAAAATATTGCGGGTAGGAGCAAAATGATGACTGCTATGATGAGGGTTGATGGTGCTGGGAAAGGGGAGCAGGGTCAGAGGCGGATCTTGCCTAGGGTGTCATTTAGGCTAGGGCTGGCTCTGCCAGTAGGGTAGGTAAGTATGCCCTAATCTCAACAGGCCTTCACTGCAGAGACAGACAACCCATCCTCCAAAGCTAGCACTCCACAGGTAATTGTGAGTTTTGCAATTTCTGCTGATAGCTTAAATGTACTCACGGATAAAAATATCTTCCTTCCAAGAATGAACACTTGCAGTTCAGCGGGCCAACCTCTATGCTTTTCTAGAAGTGCATATTCCCTGCTCATGCATTGCAGAACTGAAGACAAGTTGAAATACTTTAGTAGAAAGGCAGAATAAAACAAAATACATATTTTGCATTTTAATGCAGCATCACTAATTTCCGTTCAAATTTTACCCATACAACTGTAATAGAAAAAAGTCTAGATGTTATCATTAGGGGGGTATCCAATGAGCCCAATGCATTTTTAGCCAATAAAAACAGCTGAATGATTGTCACTATCACGTATCCAATTAGAGGCCAGTTTTGTTGGAATAAAAATTGACCCGTGATTATACGAAAACACATGGGATCAGGGCATAGCCAGATTGAGGGGGTGCGGGTCAGGGAATACTGTACTCTGGGCCGCCCTCTGTCAGGGGTCCCCCAGCCAGATAACAGTGACATCACTAGCTCCGCTGACTCCTGTCCCAGTGTGTAAGACGTACAGAGGCTGCTGCTATTCTTGCATGCAGGGCCGGCGCTACCCACTCAGCAGCTCCTGCAAAGCAGGGAGGCGCCATGCTGAAAAGGCGCTGTCTCCCTCCCTGCTCTGCTAAAGCTGCCTCAGCCCTCACTGTCACTGCCTCCTGCATGCCGCCCGCAGCACCTGTCTGACAGCGGGCGGCAGTATGGAGAGGCTGAGCAGTATCCCTCCTGCACCGCGCACACACTGTCCTCCTCCTGCGACCTGCCCCCTCTTCCTCACGAACACTTGCGCTGAGGCATGTAGCGCTGTCTGTGAATGCCTGGATGACATGTCCGGAACCGCCCCCTACCCATTGCTCCCTGCTCCTGTCAGCTGTCAATCAAATGACGAACAGGCTGCAGCGCCGCCTCCCCTTCCTTCCCTCTTCTCAGTGTGCTGTGCCAGTGCCACTATCAGTCCTCAACACTCCCCCCCTCTATCTCCTCCCCTCTTCTTCCTTCTCCTCCTTCTCTCCCCTCCTTTCCCCCTCAGTCACGAGTGCTGCACATACTTTTTGTACTGCTTTCGGATCGCATCGCACACACATTGCATGCATGTAGTGCGATGCGATCTAGCCCATAACGTATGTGATTCTCTCAGCGTGTATGGAAACCTTTAGTGCCTGCAACATTTTGCGGACACAGCACTGAGATTGTGTATGCATACATGAACATGCACCCGAGATTCTCCATAGGATCGCATGTTGCATACACTCCCACAATCGGGCTGCAGCTTGTTGCAATGGTAATGTGAAAGGGCGCAAAATGTATGGTTTGCAGGAGGGCGCCGGACACCCTAGCACCGGCCCTGCTTGCATGTGACAAGATAGATGAGTTTGAAAAAACTCAGGAGCCCGAGGTGTGCTCCCCACCACCAGTGCTGTGCCTAAACACGTGCAAAGGAGGCCGTGCGATCGAAATGGGTCCGTCTCCGAAGAGACAGGGCCCCGTTTTTCCCCTAACCCCTCTCAACCATAAGGCTGAAGAGGGGAAAATAGGGAACGGTGGGTCCTCTTCGCCGAAGCTTAGAGAGACCCTCATTCCTCAACCCCCGAAAGGGTTAGGACGGTGGGTCCTCCGCAGCCCGTGCTTTGGAGAGACCCGCAGTGGACTTCCCTCTGCCTTGCGGCTCGGGGTCGTCCTCGGGGGGACCGAAGCTCTCCCCAAAAGGCGAGAGCTTCGGCACATTGGGGAAATGGAAGGCCCAGAAGGGTCGACCACACTACCCAAAAAAACGTGACAAACTACAAAAAAATACAAGGAACGTGAAAAGTGACAAACGTGAGAGGGGGAAGAGAAATAAATAATATAGGACCCTAGCCAGAAGGCCAGGGTGGGGGTGTGAAAAAATTGTCCTACCCCATCCAAAAGGACGAGGTAAGGACGTGAAGCGCATACCTAGAGGGAAAGTGCGCAGTGCTAGTGCCATACTAGTGCATGGTGATTTTGGGATCACCCGTGCATGTTCGGCACCCCCGAGTTTCCCCGGGGGCACAGTGCAGCCTCGGACTCCAAGCAGCCAGCCAGTCAGCGTCCGACCAAGTGTTTCTCCGCTCAACCAGTGGGCCCTTTCCGACCCCCGGCATGGGAATGGATACTCCACCGGGCTTTTTCGGTGAGTCTCCCCCGCAGAGGCCCAAATAGACCACCTGAGGAAGAAGAAACCACCTACTCAGTCCCGACGTTTCACCTCTCCCAGGGATTGAGTACTGGGCTGGGCTTTTCGCTGTCTCACTGGCCGAGGTCCAATGTACCCCCCGGACAGTGAGCAATCTACTCGGTCCCAGCTTTTCCCTTCTTCCTGGGAGTGGATACTAGACCGGGCTTTTCGAGTGACTCTCCCACAGAGGCAAAGACCCCTGCACAAGAGCCCCATCTCAAAGCACCGATGCTTCTCCCCTCCCTACCAGGTAAAGAATGGTATTCCCTCCCTAGCAGGGCATCGATACTCAGCTTTCCCTAGCCCTTGCCCAGAACATGAGGTGGACTAATCACCTCATGCTCAGTAGCCGGATACTACGGTACAGCCTTTCTCTATTCTCTGCCAGGGGGCGTTCCAGACCCAACTGATAAGAACAGATACTACACTTGATCTTAGCCAAAAGGCCGAGATAGATAATACAGTAGATTCTAATTTCTAGTGTATTTTAAGGTTCTTTAAACTGTTTTTGTTCCTCTGTAAGAAAACAAATAGTTGTCTCTCAGGTGGAGATATAAACAGATACAGATATTATTAATTAGTTGAAATCCAATATAATCCATTGGTTTCAATGTAATATAGACAATCCATACATTCCAACATGGACCATTCCAGGAGGGATAAAATCCTCTTTACCTTGACTGCACTCTTACTTTATGCAGAGAGCACGTTGCTCCTCCTGAAATGGGTCATGTTGAGAGATATGCAAACACAATCTTATATACTCCCACACCACCCACAACCCCCCGTTACCCAAACCCCACTGTCTTGAGTGTCCTGGGTCTCCCAAGCCTTAATCTGGCCCTGGATCAGGGAGAAGTTCTCAATTCTAGATGTTATTGCGTATCTGGTAGCTGCTTATTGGGGATTATGTTACACTTTACAGCTCCTAATCAGAGACCACATGGATGGTAAAGTATAAAAAAGTGAAAAAAAAAGAAAGAAAAACTAAAAGAAAATTGGGTACTTGTTTCCTAGCACGGCGCCACCGATTTTAATGTTATGTCATCGGGTCTATCAGATCGGGTCGCATTGCATCGCATGCGACCCGATCGCATGCGATGCGATGCGATCAGACCCGATTTTTAATTGTACACCCACCCTGATGGGTAATTACTATGTCAAATGCCCCCCATTGGTAACGCCACCCCACTATCAACGCTAGGCAACTTTTAGCCTAGGGGGCAAGTCCAGAGCACTGGCCCAAACCCCCCTATCCTTCTGGAAGGCTGAATGCTTGTGCGCGCCGGAGGCGTGCTGACAAATTAGGCGTGTGTGGCCTATCATAAGGGGGCGTGGCCTGTACCATGATTGTATTGTGTACCTGCAGATTGCATATTGTGATGCTAATTATACATTCTGCCGCACACCGTAATGCCCATTACATCCCATACCATGATGCCCATTACACCGCACAATGTGATGTCCACAGTGCCAGATTTGCCCCCACAGTGCCAGATATTTTGCCACAGTGCCAAATACACATATGCCCCCACAGTGCCAGATATGCCCCCACAGTGCCAGATATGCCCCCACAGTGCCAGAGACACATATGCCCCCACAGTGCCAGAGACACATATGCCCCCACAGTGCCAGAGACACATATGCCCCCACAGTGCCAGAGACACATATGCCCCCACAGTGCCAGATATGCCCCCACAGTGCCAGAGACACATATGCCCCACAGTGCCAGATATGCCCCCACAGTGACAGATACACATATGCCGCCACAGTGCCAGATTTGCCCCCACAGTGCCAGATATTTCGCCACAGTGCCAAATACACATATGCCCCCACAGTGCCAGATATGCCCCCACAGTGCCAGAGACACATATGCCCCCACAGTGCCAGAGACACATATTTCCCCACAGTGCCAGATATGCCCCCACAGTGCCAGTACCAGTGCGCACCAGTATTAGGAACAGTAAAAATGTGCCCCTCCAAAAGATATTTTAAAAATAAAGAACACACACATTCTAAAAAAAATAAAGGTGTGTGGCCTGGCTTCAAAGGGAAATGCCCCTCACACATTGTGACACATTGCAATGCCTATTACACATTATGTGACACACCGCAAAGCCCCTCACACATTGGCCCTTATTCTAATCTATGCGGTACGGCCCGCGTGCGGCCGTACCGCCGATGTTTTGACACTGCACATGCGCAGAGGTCAATCTGCGCATGTGCAGCCCCCTTCGCCGCAGACGTATTTCGTCCGCCGCAAAGGGGGCGTATAGGGGCGTGAGAGGCTTCATGCCCTCATTTCCCTATGTGTACGCCCCGCGTTTCATGGGCGTTCCCATGCAAACGCGGGGCGTATGCATGGTAATGAGGGCATGACGCAACTCATGGGGGCGGAAAGCTGACGTCGCCGGATGTCAGCTTTCAGCCCCCATACAAGCTACCACACGGACGATTGTCCGTGTGGTCTCAGCTTGCGGGAGCTGCCGGGGCGTGCGGACCTGCCTTCGATGGTCGACGACCATCGAATGCAGGGGGCAGCTCCCACCATGGTGGAGGCGTACGCCTCCACCATTTTTATGCGGATCGGCAGCCGTCCGTGTACGGACGGCCGTGCCGATCCGTCTTGTAGGCGGGGATTCGTCTGGTGCGGTCGGAGCCGCATATGCGGCTCGACCGCACCAACCAGAATAAGGGCCATTATCTGACACACCGCAAAGCCCCTCACACATTATCTGACACACCGCAAAGCCCAATACACATTAAGTGACACACCGCAATGCCCAATACACATTATGTGACACACCGCAATGCCCAATACACATTATGTGACACACCGCAATGCCCAATACACATTATGTGACACACCGCAATGCCCAATACACATTATGTGACACACCGCAATGCCCAATACACATTATGTGACACACCGCAATGCCCAATACACATTATGTGACACACCGCAATGCCCAATACACATTATGTGACACACAGCAAAGCCCATTACACATTATGTGACACACAGCAAAGCCCATTACACATTATGTGACACACCGCAATGCCCAATACACATTATGTGACACACCGCAATGCCCAATACACATTATGTGACACACCGCAATGCCCAATACACATTATGTGACAACGCAATGCCATTACACATAAAGGGACACACCGCAATGCCCATTACACATTATGTGACACACCGCAATGCCCATTACACATTATGTGACTCACCGCAATGCCCATTACACATTATCTGACACACCCTATGGCCCCCTTCTGCCTCATAAAGCATAAAGCAATTACAAACTTACCCTCCTTCTTCCTTCTTTTTCCACGCTGATCCTCGGGCACTGCGGCTCCTCTGCTTCACAGGTGCGGGATTGGGATAGGCCTCTGGACTATCGCCTTACTGCTGGGCAGTACATGTTGGAGGTCCATTTAATCATGCGACAATAGAAGGAGTGGGGGGGGGCAGGCGGGCGTGCTGTTGCAAGGGAGGTGGACAAAATGGTGCATCAGGAGGTGGACAAAATGTGACTGGTGTGTCAGGCCCAATGACAGGCATGGAAGGAGACCGTGGCTCCATATACAAAGCTCCTGAGATGCAGGAGATTGCTGCTACTGTTGCTCCTAGGACTCCGAGCCAAGCAGATCGGGGACTGGGCTGGAAGCCAAACTTGTAGAGACAGCGCTGCGGCATTTTGAATTTGCCGCTCCCCTGAAGCAAATCACAGCTCACAGCCAATCAGGAGCGAGCTGTGATTAGTTCATGGACAGAGGCAAATTCAACATGCAGTTGCGCTGTCTATAAGTTTGGCTTCCAGCCTATTCCACATCTGCTTGACTCAAGGTTCCTGCCCCTGTCTCTGAGGGGGGTTCCGGGGATATCACCTGCGGGTGGAGGCGGGGCAGGGGGTATCTGCGGCTGCCGGCGGGGGGGCAGTGGTATCTGCGGATGCCGGCGGGGGGGCAGTGGTATCTGCAGCTGCCGGCGGGGCGGGGCGGGGCAGTGGTATCTGCGGCTGCTGGCTGGGGGCTGTGCCTCCATGGACACAGCCAGCCGCGTCCGCACACATCAACTCGTCACTGGCAGGCCGCAGGAGTCTTCCCTCACTGCAGTTGCCGAAGGTCAGACAGGGCTCCTCCCTCCTAGCAGCCAGCAGGGGTGCGTCCAGTTCTCCGGCCTCTTACTCTCCTGCGTGGCTGCGTGCAGCTCAGCCTTCTATTAAAGAACACGGCCGCGGCTACAGGAAGATGGCCGCCGGCCTCCTGCACTGAGGACATATCCTCAGTGCAGGGGGCCGGCGGCCATTTTCCTCTAGCCGCGGCCGTGTTCTGGAAGCCGCGGCCAGCGCAGGAGGGCTGCCTGGAGGTGGAGGATGGTGACCAGCGCGGCCCGCAGCCAGTGACTGGCTAAGCGGCCCGGGGGACACATGGCACCCTGCCCCCCGGCCCAGCCCGCCCCTGATCAACGCCAACCCGAAGCGTTCTCCGACTTTTTCATACCCCAACTATCCACTTCGGCGGGGAGTTGATTTTATATAGTGTGGTGAGCGCAATGAGCCCGAAGCGGGGCTGCGCTCGCCACACTATCTAAAGTCAACTCCATGCCGACGTGGATAGTGTATAAAAAGGTCGGAGGACGCGTACCGCTGTGCTCGCCACGCTTGGGGTTGGCATTGATAGTGGGGTGGCGTTAACAATGGGGGGCCATTTGACATATTAAAAATCGGGTCTGGGGGTGCATTTAACATTGTAATCAGCCATCAGGGTGGCTGTACAATGTGAAATCGGGTGTAATCGTGTTGCATCGCATCGCATGCCATTGTAATGGCATGCGATGCGACGCAATTTTAAAATTGTATAGGAAGCTCTTAAAACCCGAATATCAGGTCAGATCGGGTCCCATCGCATACCTTAACTAATGGTATGCAATGGGACCCGACGTGCGCCGTGCTAGGAAACAAGTACCGAAAATTGCTTGTTGACCTTTTCATGTGTCGACAAATGCCATGTTTACCATTTGAACATGTTGATCTTTTGATCATGTCAACAGATACTGTATTCAATTTGCAATAATTTCTTACATTTTGGTCAGAAAAAAATAGGAGTAGAATTCCAGGAAGGGAGACAGGCTAAATTTGCTCCAGCTACTTTGCATATGTTTGAGCTCTGTAGCTACACTGTAGCGGTTTCCTATGAGTACGGACAACTTCAGACTTGTGTTGTTTCAAATAAAAAAACATTCTCAAATACATTAATATAGTAATAGTATACAATAAAAAAACGGGCGCTCCATAGTGCGATTATCAGATGTAAAAAAGGTATTTATTTTTAAAAAGATATCCACCACAAAGGTCAGAGTGACGTACCACATGTGGCGGTATATAATCACCGCAGAAGATAAAACATAAAATCGGTGCGCAGCACCGGGTTACCACTGCCGGAGCGGTCACTCTCGCCTGGGCTCCACAGTCTGAATGTCGCTAGGCCACGCCCCTACGCGTTTCGTCACGCTGGACTTCGTCAGAGGGCTGGCCTAGCTACGCTCAGTCTCCTCATTTATAGCCACAGTTAAGGTGTTATGTGTTAGTGCTAATGACCTCAGTACAACTCATCAGAGTTTTTTCGTGCTGAGTGAACACTTGCGATTGCTAGTAGCAACATAAACATTCTGTGTGTATCCTCTCATTATTTCAAATGAACATACATTACTAGTACATAGTGAAAAATAATAATAAAATAATAATCACTGTAAGATACATATAGCATAAATATACCACGCAAGATGCATATATCCATACGATACAGTTGATATCACAATGATAAAGTTTACATATTCACATCAATTAATGATAAAAAACATATATATAAAATATTATAGATCCCGATTTTACATGTATATATAAGTGAGAAGTGGATTCCCAACAACAACCCTTGTCTACTTCAAAAAAAGGGGTAATTTCTAGACCGTCATTCATTCCATGGGGCGCCACAGTGTTCAAGTGATACATCCACCATGATTCTTTTTTTGCAAGAAGAATATCTCTATTACCTCCCCGCAGAGGCGTAACTAGAACTTTGTGGGCCCCATAGCAAAATTTTTGATGGGGCCCCCCTGCCAATGCCCATTACACATTGTGCAACACACTTTAATGCCCCTTTTAGAATATGCGACACACCGCAATGACCCTTACACAATATGTGACACACCGCAATGACCCTTACACAATATGTGACACACCGCAATGACCCTTACACAATATGCGACACAACGCAATGACCCTTACACAATATCTGACACACACCGCAATGACCCTTACACAATATGCGACATACCGCAATGGCCATTATACAACACACTGTAATACCCTTACACACTGTGAGACACACTGCAAGGCCCCATACATGTAATACCCATTACCAGCTATGCCAATAGTCACAGCCTGATAAACACATAAAAAAAGAAACACATAAACACATATAAACACATAAAAAAGTAAATAAAACATTCTAAACTTATTATTTCAATATAATCAGTAGTACTGTAGCCCATCTCACCAGCAGCAGCAGCCAGCAGGACTTCTCCAGCACTTTCACGCTGAGCTGGCAGCGCAGGTGGATAGCCAGTCTGTGAAGCAGGATGCAGGGCAGTCACAGGCAGGCTCCATGCCCTGCGCATCACTTCTCTCCCTGTCCGGCTTCTACACGGTGACGACGGCGGCGGCTGCGGCACCCGCAAACCCCCCCCCCCCCTACTCCTCTCACCCTCGCGTGCCTCTTCCGGCTCAGCTCTGAATCCTTCCGCAGCAGTGCAGAGCGCAAATACCGCCCGGCTCCTTCCGCACGCTTCCTCCTATTGCCTTTCTCTACGGAGCTGCACGGCGCGCCGTTCCCCCCCGGGGCCCGCCCGGCTCCTTCCCCACCGGCTCCATAATAGAACAATTAAACTACCGTGGGTGCAGGGTACTGCTTGCTGTCCATGGGGCCCCCCAGCCTCCAGGCCCCATAGCAGCTGCACCCCCTGCACCCACGGTAGTTCCGCCACTGCCTCCCCGTATATCGAGCCTCACATGCTCCAGTCCCACGAATCTTAAACCAGATGGATCACCTGCCTGGCAGGTCTCAAAATGACGTGGGACGCTGTGATGTTTTACTTGGGAATTGTTGTTGGGAATCCACTTCTCACTTATATATACATGTAAAATCAGGATCTATAATATTTTATATATATGTTTTTTATCATTAATTGATGTGAATATGTAAACTTTATCATTGTGATATCAACTGTATCGTATGGATATATGCATCTTGCGTGGTATATTTATGCTATATGTATCTTACAGTGATTATTATTTTATTATTATTTTTCACTATGAATTAATGAGAGGATACACACAGAATGTTTATGTTGCTACTAGCAATCGCAAGTGTTCACTCAGCAGGAAAAAACTCTGATGAGTTGTACTGAGGTCATTAGCACTAACACATAACACCTGAGTTGTGGCTATAAATGAGGAGACTGAGCGTAGCTAGGCCAGCCCTCTGACGAAGTCCAGGGTGACGAAACGCGTAGGGGCGTGGCCTAGCGACGTTCAGACTGTGGAGCCCAGGCGAGAGTGACCGCTCCGGCAGTGGTAACCCGGTGCTGTGCACCGATTTTATGCTTTATCTTCTGCGGTGATTGTATACCGCCACATGTGGTACGTCACCCTGACCTTTGTGGTGGATATCTTTTTAAAAATAAATACCTTTTTTACATCTGATAATCGCACTATGGAGCGCCCGTTTTTTCTATTGTAGATTTGTTTGACTGTGGGATACAGGACACCCCTCGTGGGTTAAGGACGGAGCAGCCGGTTTTCTAAAAGAACTGAGTGCATTCTATTTGAACGGACAATATTGTTCATCAGTATCCGTTTCCCTCTGATATTTGGAATTTGACCCTGAGTGGAAACCTATGTGATTGAGCTCTTATTGGCAGACCTTTTTTCAATTAATTGACCATTTGCGCACTGCTATTTGTTTTTATCTGTAGTAATAGTATAGTATAATTTAAAATCAATCAATCAGGCAAGAATTTACAGTTAATTCAGATATTTTATAGACCATAAATTTGAATTGTATACATAAATTATAAGACAAACCTTAAACTGCAAACAGCAATCAAAGCAAATGGACTTATGTTCCTAGCGAACAAGTTTGCTGCCTTAAAACACCTAAACTTTATTTTTGTTTTGTTTTAGGTTTTTTTTTTTTTTGCTTTTAGCCTAATATGTGCCGCAACCTCCAAACTAGGGGCCTCATTCAGATCACATCGATCCTGCGTGCTTTCGCACGCAGTACCGATGTTGCGCGTCTGCGCAGACGGGTATCTGCGCATGTGCAGGCGTATGGTGCATGCACCCACGGCGACCTTTCGGGGGTGCGGAGATGGGCGGGGGGCGCCGGGCTGCACCATTACCATATGGGAACGCCCAGCGTTCCATGGGCATTCCCATGAGAATGCTGGGCATTTTCATGGAAATGAGGCAGTGACGCGGGTGTGGGGGGCAGATAGCTGACATCACCGGATGTCAGCTGCCTGCCCATATCCACGCCAGCGTGCACGCAAATGTACGCAATTAAAAAGTCACTTTTATATGCGTGCACGCAAAACATCATTCAATGGTCGGTGACCATCGAAAGATGTGGGCGGTTACCCAAGCCATGCGAATGGATGTTTATGCAAAACATCCATTCGCTGCTGTGCGGGCGAAGCCACACTTTGAGGGGGCGGTCGTTTGCCGGGCGGGGTTTGGTGGACTCGCAAGGCTTCGAATTCACAGCCTTGCGAATCAACTAGAATAACCCCCTAGGTCGCATACAGTAGTAACTGGTCCAAACTATTAGGGCAGCTAGTGATGGCCATCACAGAGGAATCACAGTGATAAAGGAAACCATACAAAGAAAGAAGTTAGATAAAATACATGTTCTAAATATAAATGCTGTATGTTAACAAATTTGGTAGAATATTGTACAGTATGTACCATGGCCCTAATTCAGATCTGATCACAGTACAAATTTGTTCAAAAAAATGGGCAAAACCATGTGCACTGCAGGTGGGGCAGATGTAACATGTGCAGAGAGAGTTAAATTTGGGTGCGGTGATTTGAAACTGAAATCTAAATTGTAGTGTAAAAATAATGCAGCCAGTATTTACTCTGCACAGAAACAAAATAACTCACACAAATCTAACTCTCTCTGCACATGTTACATCTGCCCCACCTGCAGTGCACATGGTTTTGTCCATTTTGAGAACAAATTTGTACTGCGATCAGATCTGAGTAAGGGCCCATACACAGGGCTTTGGAGAGTCTGGCCGGGCCAAGGCATTTCATATCTCCCAACTGTCCCAATTTTCGCAGGACCATCCCGTTTTTTTTGGGATGGTCCTGCATCCTGCCTGGGGCCGGCTGTGTCCCGCAGTGGGAGGGGCAGTTAGGAGTCCCTCTTGCCTGGCACTGCTGTAGCGGAGAATAGACACTATGAGCATGCATCTATTCCCTGATACAGAGGGGCTGGGGGCATGGCCAGCGGCTCACAGAGCCACTGGACTTGCCCCCACTGTGGAGAATAAGGACCACGCCTGGCCTCTAGGCCATGCCCCTACTTTGATGCACGAGGGTCCCAACTTGTGTTTTTCCCAAGTTGGGAGGTATGGCTATTTGTGGATTTACAAATGTTTAAAAGCCATGGAGATAGATGGAATCCTTATATGGGACAGAATGTGCAGCATCTGTCAAAACTGACAACTATATACATTATTAAACCTGCTTTTTACTCTCCTGCTATATATGTACAGTATGCTGCATTTAGCTAGCTATATTAAATTTAAAAAATACCGTTCATAAGACTGAACAACATTTTTAACAAATTTATTTTTTGTATAGATTTTTTTACTACTAGCCTTCATACAGACGGAACAGCATTTTATGTGTCCCTGAGGTGGTAGAGGCCTCCGCTTTAAACTGGTAACTTGACTGTTCATCCATTAGTAATTGAATGAGCTACTGTAATTTTTTATGCAATTAAATATTTATAAAGCCTTGTGAAAGGTGATGTTTTATGAGGTAACAAAAATTGCTTTTCTTAAATAATATCCCATAGTAATTCAGTCATCTGTCATATCCTGCCGAATCCTGCTGAAAGATGCCCTGATTCATTGCGTCTTGCTTTCCCCTGTGTGGGAAATATTTCACCGGTAGCCATCTTTGTTTATTTATTGCCTCACTGTGCATACACTATTTTATAGAAACATGATTCATATCCTGCTTCTTGTATGTCAGAATGGTTGAAGCATCTGATCTTATTCCTTTGCTATTACTCCATATAATGAAATTATAAAAGGATGCTGAGAACTGAAAACTTACATATAACTAATATATAAAACAAATAAATTATTTATTTCATTAGGTCTATTGAAGTAACATATGATCTGCATTCATTTAAAGTCAATGTCTATTCCGATGTGTTGTGCAGAAGCATTTTTTACCATTATGCGCTTCAATTTGCATATATGTGACATGGGCGTGCGTTTCTTGAAACAAGATAGTGGCATTTACAGATTAACAAAAGTCTGCGTAGGGTGATTAAAGGAGTCCCTTGCAAACAATGTAGTATTGTAGGTGTTCCAAACCACCTAAGCATTTGAAAATGCCAAATTTTTCACCTAATCTTCACCTGATTGACCACCCAAATCTACATGAAAATGGGGACCAATGGGAGGGATGTGTGCCTCTAGTTTTGTTGAACAATAAATATGGAGTAAGTTTTTTTAAATAGCAACAGAAAATATCTAGTCGCAATCCCTTCACATTTTGACGGGCAGGAAGTTGGCATCTGTGGGTGGACACTTGCCTTTTTTTGGGGAGTGGTGTAAAAATGCAGGTGTGCCCAGGTGTATTCAGGAATGACGTGTGACGTCAGCGCCGGACTCGATCAACCTGTCTCTGTCGCAGAGTTGTGGAAAGGTCAGACTTTGCACAGACTGGGAAATCATTAGAAGGTTGGTGTAGGTGGCAGGGAAGGAGTGTTCTCCCACCTCTCCATGACCACTTTAAGCCCTTGTTCTAGGGGTGTGTTACCCCCACAGTCTTTGTTCACATATTGTAAGTCATATATATACCAACTTTTGTGTAAATTGCTCCAGCCATTCCGGAGTTTTGCGGTCTACTAAAATACTCTGGGCGGTATTCAATGAGGCTGATTCGCCATGTTTTTATGGCGATTTTGTGCTGTAAGGCGAATTTTTGACTAAAACGGTAAATCACCCTATTCCATGACCAGATTGCGAATACATTTCAAGGTTTTTTTTCGCCATGATTCACCGAGTAGCAATCGCTATCTTTTTATGGTGAAGTGGAATGTGAACTTTTAAAATAAAGTGTTTTGTTTTTTACATTTGGTGTCAACAAATCAGGAATTTTATTCTGAGGGGGGGCATGCTATTTTTATTCATGTGCTGTAAGCACATGAATATATATTTAGTTTAAAAAAATATATATATATATTTTTTTTTACACAGACCAGCCAGCAGGGGGCCGGAGCCGATCCGCTCATTAGATATTCATATATTCACTGCACCCGATCATTACATATGCATGATCGGGTGTAGTGAATATACCCGGTCCTCTGCTGGCACCCCCGGGGGGCAGCCTGTGCTGTCTGGCACCCGGGGAGCCCACCTCCCCCCCACAAACGTTCTGGGGCAGGCAGGGAGACTTCCATCTCCCTGCCTGCCGCCGTCCTCGGGCTCCCTGCGGCATCGCTGCAGGAGTTAAAATTCGCCAGTCAGGGGCAGCGAGCCCCTGACTCGTTGAATACTGGAGCCGGCGAGGTTCCGGAACGCAGCGAGCAGTGGCGAATGTGCAGCGAATCCTAAACAGGATTGGCTGCACATCGCCAAAATGCTCATTGAATACCGCCCTCTGTGCTGCTGCATCACCCCTAGGGGTGCTAGGGGTGTGTTACCCCCACAGTGTTTGTTCACAGACTGTAATTGATATGTGTACAAACAAAGTTTGGTGTAAATTGCTCCAGTCATTCTGGAGTTATGCTGCCTTCTGAAATAATCTGTGCTGCTGTCTCATCCCTAGGGGTGTTATGGGTGTCTTACCCCCACAGTGTTTGTTCCCAGATTGTAAATCATATGTGTACCAAGTTTGGTATAAATTGCTCCAGCCATTCCAGAGTTATGTGGTCTCCTTATATACTCTGTGCTGCTGTTCCACCCCTAGTGGCGCTAGGGGTGTATTACCCCCACAATGTTTGTTCTCAGATTGTAAGTAATATGTGTACAAAGTTTGGGGTAAATGGCTGCAGTCATTCAGGAGTTATGCTGGAACATATATATGAGCGTACACCAAAAATTGTGTTTTTTAATTAATAAGAAATTAACCATAGTTAATTTTGATTTGAATTTTTTTTGGTTGCATCGGCCGTATTTTAATATGCTCGTAATATGATCTACACTTATAAACTGTGAATTTGTATAGAATGACAGAATGACAGACACGTTTTCACTTTTATATATTAGAATATAGAGATAGATAGATAGATAGATAGATAGATAGATAGGTCAGTAGGTGTGATCAGTGATTTTGGTAATCGGCATTGGCGGATTCAGAGGGGGGCACCGGGCACGTGCCTCCCCTGTCATTTTATGTAGCTGCGGACCAGGGTTTTCCAACGAGCCCAGCCCCGTGTCTCTAGCCCCCTGGGAACCAGAGATATCGCCTGGCAAAGCTGTAACGTTTTTCCCCATAGGATAATATGGGACCCGTTAATTCCGACCCCCACCCAGTTCCAACGCCTGCCAGTTACCCCCCTGGCATCACAGAAGCTTATGGTTGATCCCATTCAATTCCAAATCGCTTCAATATGATACCAGGCTGGTCCATATCGGTCAATCGGTTCCAGAGATATTATGGGTAAACCAAATTTTTTA
The DNA here is from genome assembly GCF_055691185.1 of Crinia signifera. Lineage (NCBI taxonomy): Eukaryota > Metazoa > Chordata > Amphibia > Anura > Myobatrachidae > Crinia > Crinia signifera. Next base: position 77,918,115 of record NC_139217.1, read on the forward strand.
TTTTTGAAATGTAATTTCATGACTGTTCATGTGCTTTGAGGGCAGATTACTCTGGAACCAAACGTTCCAGTTTCACTGAACAAAGCCCACTCAAAAGTTCTTCAATATGATACTTGTCTCATGTAAATGGGTCAGTTGGTTCCGAACATATAGCCGGTTAAATGAGATAACTGGTTAAAGGAGGGAGGGGTGGTTTTCTCTCCCCCTCACACCAGAAAATGCAGGGACTAGGCTGGTGTAAAAGGGGCCAACCTGGGAATGCATTTTCTGGTGTGAAAGGGGTATTATATCAAATAGCCAGGACCTGCAGTGCTCTGAATACAGCCAGGCTATGCCACTGTCAGTGGCTATCACTTCTGCCTGGCGACGGCTGTCCCCCATTTACCGCGAGCATGTATTCCCCCTTGGCAATGAGCATGTTATCCCACATGGCAACGAGGATGGAACCTCTGGCAATGAGCATGGAACCCTTGGCAATGAGCATGTAGATAAGCAGCACTTATGTAGCATAATTTTTAATAGGCATTATGGTGTTTGGCATAATACATAATGGACATACTGTAATGGCTTGTAACTTAACATGTAATGGACATTATGGTGTAAATGTTTAATGCGCGCCTTTGGCGGACAATGTCCCTGTTTATGAAGCGTATTGTGAATTTTGGCTCAATCCTTGTGGCATACCTCCCAACATGACCCTCTCCAGGAGGGACATAATGATCTGCTCCTGCACTTCCCTCTAAATGTATAATTACCATCACCTGTGTTGAACAGGTTAATTGATAAGAAAGGCGCTTCAACACAGGTGATGCAAATCTTACATTATGAGTGAAGTGCAGGAGTAGAGCAGTTTGTCCCTCCTGGAGAGGGTCATGTTTGGAGGTATGTTGTGGCATTATGTGAATTTTGGCTCAATCCATGTGGCATTATGTGAATTTTGGCTCAATCCGTGTGGCATTTTATGAATTTTGGCTCAATCCGTGTGGCATTTTATGAATTTTGACTCAATCCGTGTGCCATTATGTGAATTTTGGCTCAATCCATGTGGCATTATGTGAATTTTGGCTCATTCCATTTGGCATCATGTGTAAGGGGCAAGTATAATGGGGTCTGTATTTTGTTGCATAATGTGTAGAAGTTGTATATGGTGTGGTACACTACACTCAAGGACACGCCCCCTTAGGGTGACCAACTCATCCCTTTAATCCGGGACACATATTAATTACACAGGTTCTGTGGCAGTTTAAAACCAGGTGAAATGGAGTCTTGAGGTGTGGCAGTTTAAAACCAGGTGAAAGCCAGCCACAGAACCTGTGTAATTAATATGTGTCCCGGATTAAAGGGATGAGTTGGTCACCCTACGCCCCCTGTTGAGTGGCCACACCCCCTTTCCATAGGGGGTGTGGCCCCTTTTGCTTCACTATTGTCGCCATGGTGGGCCTGCGTACTTTAAATGCCAGGCCCTATTTTTAATCCCATTCCCACCCTCTCTCTCTCTCTGTTGCTCTCGTAGCATGTACACTGGCACCACTAACACCGCCCCTCCCCCACCCAAACCCTCTTTTATCATGGTGCCCCCCCTGTCATTTTATCCTGGATCCGCCCCTGGTAATCGGAATGAGCATAAAAAAAATTGTGGTTCTTAATTAATTAAAAATGAACCGTAATTATTTTAGATCATAGTTGCCTACCCTCCCGCTTTTAGCGGGAGTCGCCCACGTTTTGAATCTTTCTCCCGGTCCCCTGGAAGGTCCCGGATCCTCACGGTTTTTCAGCCTTCTTGCTAAAAAATTAGACTGGGCATATGCAAAGTGCCGGGGGCAAGTGCCAGCAGCGACCAATGCGATGTCATGATGTGCCCGGCGTCGCTGTCCACTTAGATAACAGCCGCCGCGGAGACTGGCAGCAGGGAGAGGAGAGTGGGAGCGGCTGGAGCGGCAGCGGTGAGTACCGCTTGCAAGCTTATTAGGTTAGTTACACGAACGGATCCGCCCCCTTTTGTGTCATGCCTGCCGGGCCCGCCCCCTACTTGATTGAGCTGGCTGCCCGGAGAGGGCAGCTGAAAAGTCGGTAACCCTGATTTAGATTTTAAAAAAAAAATTGTTGCTTGGCCGTGTTTTAATACGCTCCTGTGTAAAATTTCACTTTCTGTAGACTGTGGATTTGAATAGAAAGACAGACAGAAGGACAATTTTTCACTTTTACAGTATATAGTAGATTTACAGAAGGATTATATTACTCTGTCTTATATACACCTTAGTAATTTATATGATAAATGCTTGCTCACAGTTTCCATGGATGATGCAATAATATATATAATGTTGCACAGTTCGCATATTAGAATTTAATTAATAATCACTTATATATTTGGCTACATCTGTCACTCATCAGGAGTGTGTCCAGAACGCTGGGCGGAGTCATAGGCTAATAGGCTATCAGTGCCTCTGACCCCGCCCACACACACTCACAGAGTGACAGAACCAGCCTGCAGCGTGTCTCTCCCCCCCCTTTCCCCGCTGTAGCGTGTCTCTCTCCCTCTCCTCCCCTGCCTCCAGCGTGTCTCTCTCCCCGTCCCCTCCAGCGTGTCTCTTCCCCCCCCCCCTTTACCCGCTGCAGCGTGTCTCTCTCCCACTCCCCCACTTGCCTCCAGAGTGTGTCCACTCCACATATCCCCATGGCCGGTCACCTGCGACCCGGAACTTGCGCAGGAACACGCAACCTAGCCACCCCTGCTGCCACCCACTCACCGATGGAGCAATCCTGCTGCTCCATTCCGCACTCCCCGCTGCCGCACAGTGAGGGGAGCCCGCCCCTGCTGCCACTCCGCTAAAGCCACACTCCCCACTGCCGCACAAGAAGGGGAACCTCACGGGGGAGCGGCATCCCTCACTGTCACTGCCCGCTCCTGCACACAGAGGGGAGCCCGCCCCTGCTGCCACTCACCCTGGTTCGTGGTCTGACCTCCCTCCCGGCAGCAGCAGTAGCACACATACAGCATGTGCTGTGCTGAGTGCTCACAGCAGGCTCAGCGTCTCACTCGCAGCATGAGAGCTCATGCTGAGCCTCCTGTCAGCACTGAGCAGCACAGCACATGCTGTACGTGCGTGCTGCTTCTGGGGGGGAGGGGGGGTACAATATCACTGCCCCTCAACTTTTCAGGGTTTTTTCACTCATTATGCTAACTTGGGGGCGTGGCCTAATCACGGGAGGTGGCCACGCCTCCCGTGATTAGGCCACACCCCCACAATTTCCCAAGGGCCTGTCACTCCTTCCTCCAGGGTTAGGGATGGCCATCGTTGCCTTTGCCATCGATGTTTACCAGCGATGGCAAAGTGCAACTGACCATCGATGGTCCACACATATGTGATGGTTGACCATCGATGTTTTTAATATCGATGGACATCCATTTTCTCTGACTGATGACCTGTGGGCCAATCAGAAATTGAGGGCAGGGCTTCACGGGCGTCCTGGCTGTGTCCCAGGAAAAAGGAAAACAAAACTATTCCTTTAACCTTGACATCGATGGTGGGAAACCATCTGGTTCTCCCCATCAATGGCAAATCTATTCAACATCGACCATCAACCATCAATGTTTTTATCACCAGCACTGGTCGATGGCCATCCCTACTCTCAGTGGACCCTCACTCACCGAGGGAGCATCAGAGAATGGTGACATCATTGATGCTCCCTCCCGCACGACCCGCTGCTGCACACGGCCGGGAACACAAGCACCCACACTAGAGTGGTCAATCTCGGGATCCGGATCGGCGGGATCCCGGGATTTGCCACGAAAAAGTCCGGGATTGGAGTATCCAATCACGGGAATAGACTGCGCAGTCTAATGCTGGGCAGCGTCTGAGCACTCGCTCAGATGCTGCATGGCTGTTCACCACCCCGGCGTGCGGCCTGCGCAGCGGGAAGGTCACGCTGCACAGGCCACGCCGCCCACTCTGCTGTCACCCCTTCTCCTGCCCGCCCCTTCTCCTGGACGCCTGCCCCCCACCTCTTCTCCTGTGCCTACCCGCCCCCCTGCTTCTTCTCCGGCTGCTGATGAGGAGGTGAACCCACTCCACTCCCGGCCACCCACCTGCCAATGTAAGTAAATGTGCGCGTCGGCCGGTGTGGGGGTGGGTATGGGTCACACGCCTGCGAACTAGGGATGCCAATCCCAAGAATCCAGGGATTGAGCATGCCTAGCTGCCTAACATTACACAGCTGCAGAGCCGCATTACGAAGCCACCGCAAGGTAGGAAAACGTCAGCATTCACATGGGGGACTCCAGCACACCTCACACACCCACATTACACCCACATACCGGCCCTCCCCCACCACCGGTATACCGGCACTTCACACACCCACAGCACACCCAGACATCTACCCTAACCCACGCAAAAACACCTAACCCGCCCCTTTAACACCTGCACCACCCACAACCACCCCCCACCCAATTACAGCACCCACATGCATCACCCCCACACCTGCAACTCCACCACCCACAAAAAAACTGTACCCGCCCCTCCCACAGCACCCCTCACACCCTCCCCTACCTGCGGCAACCCCGCACCTGCCACTCCCTCATCCACCCACCCGACCTTCCTCTACCCGCAGTATCCATGCAGCCAGCTGCGGCAACAGCACACGCACTACCCACGCACCCCTCTCGGTGCACAACCACACCTAACCAACCCACACGGCCCACCCCCGCACCTACAACTGGCCCACCCCCGCACCTTTCCACGTGCATAGCACCCTTGCACTTAACCCTCACACACCCACCACACCCCTACCTACGACTTCACCACCCGCAACACCCCGATATCCACGTGCCCAAACAATGCACCTGTCCATCTCCATCACGCAGTACCCCCCCCCCAACAACTAATCACTCTTCATACCAACAAAACAACCTACACCCCCTTCACAATCAAACGCCCTTTTCAGCTTCAACATTTAATTTATAACTAAAATACCGATACAGGTCATCCTCCATTTAATAATAAACACATTTCACACACTAAAGTCGTTCACATGTTAATTGGCCAGAGCCCCTTACGACGGTGTGAAGAGCGCCCGTAGGGCGCGATGAATCCCCTAGTAATAAAAATATTTAATTTTGAGAAACAGTTCTTTCAAACGCCACAAGATGGCGGTATAATCATATGCCAGCCAAAGAACCGCATGAAGCAGTTTCTGCCATCCATAACATGGATGGCTGATAACGTTGTATGAGTGACAGGGAGGGCTGTGAGCTGGTCATGTGACTGACAGCAGTCAGGTGACCCAGTGCAGCTGCAGTCTGTAGTACTGGACTGTAGTAGGAGCCGGGAGAGTGCTGAGGCTGCAGGACAAGTTGGTGGGTTGCATGGTTCAGCTTTCCTCTTTCCTGACACAGAGCGTATAGTTATTTATATATATAGAAAAAATATAATACACCAAAGAGTCACTGGTGTCCAAAGCATTAAATGTAACATGTCCTCTTCCTGGGACATTGCTGTGCTTATTATAAAGTTGTTTAACTGTTGCTGAAAGTCAATGTTATTGTTGGGTGTCACAGCTGGTGTGAGTTTAATAAATCTACATGTATACTATATCATTATATTGTGGGGTGTAAGCTATTATTGGTGCCAATGTAACCGGTTGCAGGGTGGGGGTAGGCTTGTGCAATTGCCTGCATATAATAATTCTGTAAGCCTAAATACAGCTGCTGTACCACCCGCAATCCCGGTGGATTTTAAGAAAATTAAAGGTACTTTCGTTTCCATGCAGTCTGCTAGGCCAGTGGTGAGGGAACTCGGTCCTCATTACCCCACACAGTGCATGTTTTGCTGGTAACCCAGCAGGTGCACAGGTGTACTAATTACTCATAGACACATTTTATAAGGTCCGCAGGTGGAGCTAATTATTTCACTTGTGATTCTGTGAGGAGACCTGGAAAACATGCACTGCGTGGGGTAATGAGGACCGAGTTCCCTGACCATTGTGCTAGGCCATTGGCACTTATGTTAGTTATCTGTACAACTCTATTAAGAGTTTTACTGAAATGTTTCTTTGTTGCATGATTTGTACAGGTATACCTTGGTGATTCAAGAGATTTTGTTTTTTTATCACTCTATTTACAGGTATGGGGCATGTACGTGACAAATCTGATCACATTGCTGACAAAACTTGGGTTATATTAAATAGGTCCTGATTGCAGTTAGATTTATAATTTTTGGCGCTGTTTGGCCTTGCGCATGCGTACTCTGCAGTTGTTCGATAATCGCTGTGCAAATTTGCAAAACAGAGATCAGCTCTGAATTGCCTCCATTGTTCTTTAACTTTAGTGTATGAAACACATTGGGGGGATGTGTATTCTACTTCACATGTGCTATGGGCAACCAATCAGAATCTACTTCTTATTTATTTTAGCACCCTCTAGTACAGGGCTGGGCAATTGCGGCCCTCCAGATGTTGAGGAACTACACATCCTAGGATGCTTTGCATTAGTTTTGCTATGTGGCCATGCTGAAACTGATGCAAGGCATGCTGGAATGTGTAGTTTCTCAACATCTGGAGGGCCGCAGTTGCCCAGCCCTGCTCTAGTAGATGGTAGACAGGATCTGATTGGTTGCCCATAGCAACATCACATGTGAAGTAGAATACACATCGTAGTAAATTTCCTCCATAGTGTTCTATACAGATCCTTGCACAAGTTTACTGATGAGTTGGGAATATGTATAATGTTCTAATGCTACCATTAAAGTTGACATGCCTACATATTTATTTATTCAGTTTCTTATATAGAGCATAAATATTCCGCAGTGCTTTACAGAGGATATTTGAACATTCACATCAGTCCCTGACCCAGTGGAGCTTACAATCTATATTCCCTACCACATGTACGCGCACACACAGACATTCTAGGGTTAATTGGTTGGAAGCCAATTAACCTACTTGTATATTTTTGGATTGTGGGAGGAAACTTGAGTACCCGCCAGAAACCCACGCAAGCACGGGGACAATATACAAACTCTGCACAGTTAGAGCAATTGTGGGAATCGAACCCATGACCTCAGCGATGTGAGGCAGTAATGCTAACCATTACACCATCCGTGCTGACAAGGATTGGGAGATGAGGTTCAGGTCCGCCACTAGGGTGGAGGGTAAGGCTGGTTTCACACACTCCGGCTCCTGCCGGACGGTGAAATCCCGCACGGCCAGGGAGCCGTGCCGCACACACTAGTTTATCATGGAAGGGATGGCCACAGCCCGGCAGCCGTCCCTTCCAGTGGCGGGATCCGGCTGCAACCGTGCGGCCGGGTCGTGGCCGTCCCGTGTGAATGGACACAATAGTGTCCATTCACAACTACTGTGTGCGGCACGGCTCCCTGGCCGTGCGGGATTTCACCGTCCGGCAGGAGCCGGAGTGTGTGAAACCGGCCTAAGGCTTATTCCCTGCAGGAAGTGTAGCTGACCCATATATGGAAGCTATCACTGGAACTACCATACCAGGTAAGTCACCGCCAGACCACCAGGGATGTTTTGTAGACATTCTAATCATGTTGACATTATGAAAGTCAGCAAGTTAAGTGTCGACAAAATATACCAAATTTTTAAATGTTTCTAGACCTATCTTTGCCCCAAAGACAGTGCTGGTCTAATGAGGCCTACACACGGGGAGATGCTGAAGCCTTCTGAGCAATGCTAGATCGCTCAGAATGCTTCAGCAATATCGCTGAGCACACAGCGATGTGTCAGCACTGATCATTACAGAGGGAACATCTGCATACCTGGCCAAAAATAGGGCATTGCCTCTTGGGAAGGGGCCGTGGCCTCATAGCACTTCCCCTTTCCGTTGCTCTATAGCTGGGGTAGCTAACCCTAGTCCTCGAGAGCTACCAACAGTGCATGTTTTGCAGGTCTCCTCACATAATCACATGTGAGCTAATTAGCTCTATCTGTGTATCTTTTAAAATGTGTCAGTGATTAATGAGTACAGCTGTGCAGCAGCTGGGTTGTCTGGAAAATGTGAACTGCTGGTAGCTCTCGGGGGCTAGGGTTGGCTACCACTGCTCTATAGTGATCCTGCTAGGATCAGAGCAGGGCAGGGTGCTTGGCAGTGTTCCCTCTAAGCTGTGCACACGTGCGCGCGCACACAACTCGACGAGTGGGCGCACAGACATTACAACAGAGCGCACAAAGCAGCAGTGGTCCCTTTTTGCAGTTGTGGACTCAATTAATGTGTGTTTCATCCATTAACTACATTGTGTGCTGTGTTTTGAATGTTTAAATGTTTAATATAATTTTGAAGTAAAGTTAACACAAATGCTGAACGTAATTTTCCAGTTATATATGTGACGCACAAAAATTTTAATTTCCTTCCAAAGTTGCACAGCCAAAATCTTTTGCCGCACACAGCCTTTGTAAAATTAGAGGGAACATTGGTGCTGGGGTATGGACACAGCATGGCAAGTATTCAATGCCCGGGGCGAGCGGTGACAGCGAGCAGGGCTGCCTGCTCGCTGTCACCGCTCGCCCCCACAGTATTCAACTGACCCCCCTAATACGCCGATTCCGTTTTGGGAGCGAGGGGGAATCTGGGTTTTTTGCTGCTGAAGCAGTGAAACCCGCAGTGAAATGCAGCTGATTCGCTGCATTAACGTAGGTTTCACTGTTTGGGGGAATCCTCACTGTCCTGTGACGGCGAGGATTCCCCCGGAACGTTAAACAACGAGGATTGCTGGTTTTCTGCGATCCTCGCTGTTTAACCCCCTCGCCAGCTGTGGTGTGTAGCATTGAATACAGCATCATGAGTGCAGAGTGGCGTTAGTTATGGGCAAAGGATGGCCGGCCAGCGTCACTAATGTGGGTGGGATGGTCCCGCTGGCGTGACTATGGAGGCATGCCCTGCAGCAGACGTTACTGTGGGGGTATGCTGGCATGCCTATCTCCCACAGAGGTGCCAGGCAGCCACCAAGCTCTGTGAACAGATGCATGGAACATGAGTGTGAGTGTCCATCCACAAGTTTTTCAGTGGGACACAGGGTAGCGCACCAATCCTTACATTCACAAATCAACAACAATTTGGGGTTCATGCATCAAGCAGTGAAACCCACAACCAGCCGGAGCAAAGTAATAAAAGTAATACACCTTTTCCACTACCGTAATAAACCGCAGTATTGCCGGGTCAACCTGGGTTGGGTTTTGGCAGAAAAGGGTCCCTGAATAATAACCTGGGCCCTGTGACCCATAAGGGCCTCGGTAAGGGTGCAGTGTAAACTGGTAACATCGGGCATTCAATCAGAGTCCAGTTAAAACCCTATGTAGAGCCGGCACACCAGCATGTGGAGATGTAATCTCCAAACACTGGAAGAAGAAACCCCCACCAATCTGGTGGTGTCAAGCCACTGTGATACCTTTTGAAACCCACATTCAGTTGACCACAGGTTTTAGATGGGCAAGGGGTATAATTGTGTAGCACCATACGCAGTGACATATATACCCAGTACTAGAGGGTTTAAACGTCTTGTATTCTTCTGAGAAACACAGGCCCTTATTCTGGTTCACTCGCAAAGGCAAATTCCTTCTCAAATGGACAAAACCATGTACCCTGCAAGTGGGGCAGATGTAACTTGTGCAGAGAGAATTAGATTTGGGTGGGGTTTTACTTCAAAGTGAGATCTATATTGCAGTGTAAAAATAAAGCAGCCAGTATTTTCCTTGCACAGAAACAAAATAACTCACCCAAATCTAACTCTCTCTACATGTTACATCTGCCCCCCTGCAGTGCACATGGTTTTGTCCATTTGAGAAGGAAATTGCCTTTGCAAGTAAACCAGTATAAGGGCCATACTTCTGGATACATTATATTGCAGTAATACATCTGTAAATACCAATGAATGTACAGTATTTTACCATTATACCTCATGTGTGAAAGTATCATTAAGGTTTTCCAGGCTATTAAATGCTAGAATAAGGTGGATTTAAGGATCCAAGCGCAATCTAGAAGGTGTGCAGCTGGGTTACTGTAACGATAGTGTTTTTGACAACCACCACCAAGGCTATTAAATGGTTACAGAATTTGTGTATTACACTGTATTTACAACTCTTTCTGCGTCTCCTCTTTATTTGTAGATTTGGAGCCGTATGCTGTCCAGGCCGAGGTCTTCCTAACAAACATGAGACTAGTGATTCTGGATGACTATGCCCTGGCTAGTGAGTGGGCGGCCAAGTACATATGTAATCGCATCATCCAGTTTAATCCCGGACCCGACAATTACTTCACTCTTGGGTTGCCCACAGGTAATAAATGCATTGCCTAAATTGTTTCCCACTGTATAGCTGGATACTTGCCTAAACACCAGAAGGTGAAAATGCACCAGCCAATCAACTTCTAACTGTCATTTTCAAACATAGCTGATTGGTGCATTATAACCTTCTACTTTAACTCTTCACCAGGCTTAATACATGTGCCCCAATATATTGCATCACCGTACACATAGCTGGTGCCTGCTTTATGTAACAGTGGGTGCCGGACGGGGTCCCGACAGTCGGGATCCCGACAGTCATTAACCCGACGTCGGGATCCCGACTGTTAAAAACACAGACGGCCGGCGGCTATTTTCCCTCGTGGGGGTCCACGACCCCCATAGAGGGAGAATAGAATAGGTGGCGAGCGTAGCTTGCCACCTTGCCCGCAGCGTGGCGAGCGCAGTGAGCCCGCAAGGGGCTTTGTTGCGCTGGCCACGCTGTCTGAGGCCAGGCAGTCGGGATCCCGACGTCAGGATAATGACTGTCGGGATCCCGACTGTCGGTGACTCATACCACACCCGTAACAGTACGGTGTCAGCAATGGCTTCATCCCATCTGATGCACAGAACATACAGTAGGACGTTTTGACCAACCTGGTTCATCAATTGGTTGGATTTGAGGGTACAGACCTTGTAAACTATATTGTATAATGTGTACCCAGCTAAAGGATTTCACTGAGATTTATGGTCCGAAAAGCTGCTGTCTTTTTATTGTGTGTACATACTGTCCTCCCTAATGTTAATAGTTACTGTGCCTCCCACACAGCTGATACAACAGAGATAGGATCATGAGGTCAGAGTTAATAGTGGGGTGGGAAACCAACCGTGGCTGGTATGAGGATTGTCAGTTCCCCTTTTGGGAAGGTACCAGCGCTGGCTGAGAAAAACAATATATGACCGTTTCTTTCTTAAGATATATTTATTATAATAAATACCAAATAATAATTTATGTTTATTAAACATGAAAAGACACGTATAATTTTTTATTTTTTTTTGTAAATTCAGTATTTTTCATTGAAATTTTAGCATAAAACAAACACCCCATACATATAGGAGGGCAGTTAGAGCAACAACGTAAAACTGCAAAGTAGTCAGGAGGAAATACAGCATAAATATACAGTCCTATGTGGATGAGCAAGGTTTGTATATCACATGGATACAGAATATCTCCAGAAAACAATCATGGTACCTCATTCCCCGACCAGTCAAAAGCATTATAGAACATATGGTGAAATATTGATTTGTAGACTGGGGTAAACAGCATCCTCCCGCTTAGTAGGGATCGCTTATTATATTTTGCAGTGACCAAGTTAACCTAGAATAAAAATATATGCCCAACTACCCAAAATAAAAAGTAGAATGATTCCCAAAGCAAACCTACCCCAAAACCGCCTACCCTGTATATCCTACCCCCAACATAGACATACCTGGAGCCCTTAACCATATAACCCCTACTCCACTAACTATACTATATCCTAAACTATACTAACCTAGTTAGACCCTCCCTCCCCAGCTAGTGGTCCTCAGCTAGACTAATATAATACCCACCTAACCATCAGGATAGAGACATCTACATCATAACTAATCTATACCAATCTAGTTAACCCCTTCTAACTCCCCCACCCACCCAATTGAAGGATAAAACACCACCATACAGGTTGTGGATGCAGAGAGAATGTGCTCCTTTTAATATTGAATCAGGCTCACTTACAGAGCATTTTATGTGTAATGTCCCTGTATAAACAAGGAGGGACAGGCAGCCCCGAGCCAGCACGGACAAAATGGATAATGGCATCTGTTATAGCAGGTTCACCCAGGCCAAGATGACTGTGACCCTCTCCCTATCACCGTGATGCGCGGCAGGGTCACTCACAACTCTGGGCGTCAGGATGTGGAGGATACAGCAGGGAACCGGTGTTAGCAGAGCAGGAGATCGCCGGTGAAGAAGACCTGGCCCGGCGGGATGGGAGTTTAGCTGTCCGGAACTCCGGAGCCGGCTCTCACAAGGGGCAGCAGCAGCAGGATGGCGCCGGTGTCCGGCCTCTGCCCGGGATCTTTGCGGCTGATGACCTGGAATCTCCGCAGTAGGTTTTGGAGATGTGTATCAGCGGACAGAATTTCCAGGATGGTGCCTGGCTGCAAGCGCACTGGAGCCAGCGCGAACCAGGCCAGGGGTCCCGCTGCATCCACTACAATCCGTACAGGAGGATGTCAAGCAGCCCAGCAGTGGCAGAGAAGCACTAGGGGTCATGGTGAGCAGGACAGGAGTGTCCAAATTCCCGCAGGTGGGATATAAAGCAGGATTTATGCGGAGCTCAAGCACCCTGCATCCTTCTACTTGCTCAGCCAAGCCACGCCCCCGACACGTATGAATTTAAAATAATAAATCCCCTAGGACTTGGGTTTCCTCCAGTTAGTAAATAAGAAGCAGTGAATTACTAGATCCTTTAGGCAGTCCTTGATTGGTTCCAGATAAATAGGAGCATGAAGATCTTTGTTTGATGTAGTCCCGGACAGATCCCTAGTCAATTCAATGTAAGTTAGTAAAGCACTCGAAGGATAGTCCTGTTGGTATCCAGACTCATGATAGATTGACTCTAGGTCGACAGTCATAAGGTCGACCCCTATTGGTCGACTGGGTCAAAAGGTCAACATGAAAAAGCGGTACACTTAGACGGTGTCCATGTTGACCTATCTCGACATAGACACCAAAAAAAACATGAAAAATGTATGTCCACCTTTTCATTGTCAACCTTTTCACTGTCGACCATATTACTGTAGACCTAGACATTGTAGATATAAAATACCATAACTGTCCTAATTCAGCCCAAAAAGGAATCTTGGGGTGGTGAGTAGCAAATAAGCTCCACACGTTTCCCTGGTGTGTCTCCCAGCTTCCTCAGGAGCACCTTGATACATAGAGTATGTGCCTTTTGATGTTTAGTGACCGATGTGATTTGATTTGCGTTTTTAATTTTATATTTACTAAACAAATGGTCTTTTATTGATTTTCTCAGCCAGCGCTGGTGCCTTTTTGTTTTTAGGGAATGTCTGGGACTTGGGCTGATGAGTAGCCATACACCCTGCAATGTCTGCTCTCTTCCTATGACACTTTCTTGCTTATTCACATCTTTTTTGGGGGCTAATTAGAGGCATTTAGAACATAACTACAATACTCTACTTTTGTATTGTACATTGCCTGCTTGCATTCTCCAGAGTATCACAGTCGCATCTCTGTCATATGAACTGTCTGCATGGATAACACAGTATTATATCTGGATTATTTTCTGTTTCATGGGATTTGAATCATATTTATTAATAGACTCTGGCTGCTTGATATTATAGAGCGCTATCGACTCAAGACTGCTTTTTCTCAAGGTGTCACTGCATCCTGTCTCTCTCATCTGTGGTCAGATATGCGAAGAACCATAGAAAACAGAAGTCCCTGGTGTATACCCTTGATATTTACATTGCATCTATCTTTCAGTACTCACTCATTCAGCATACCAGTCATGTGGATTAATCTGCAGTGCTCTAATTGGCAGGGTAACTGGGTGTTAATTGCTGAAAAGTAGTAGCATACGGTGCAATCTGATTTTGTTCTCTCATTTGTGATTAATAATGGCAGTACAGTCTTACCACACTGGTTGCCCAATCTTGAAATCTACACAGTGAAAGGCTCAGTGAGTACCTAGGTTGGGAAACCCCTAGGGCAGGGCTGGGCAACACCGGCCCTCCAGATGTTGATGAACTACACATCCCAGCATGCCTTGCATCAGTTTCAGCATGGCCACATCGCAAAACTAATGCAAAGCATCCTGGGATGTGTAGTTCATTAACATCTGGAGGGCCGGTGTTGCCCAGCCCTGCCCTAGGGGATACTGGGTACAGTACTAAGCCCTAGTCCCTGTGCACAAACACCAGAAACAAGTGGATATTTTTACATTCTTCTCTATCCCAATTGACCTTATTCAAGCAGCCTGATGCAATCCTCCAGTGAGGATGTATACATTTTTCCTTTAATAGTCTCCATATATATAGTGATATTTGCATCTGTACAACATTTTGGTTGTAGAGATTCTATTTAGTGTTCGCCTGATTAATTATTTATTTTTGTTTTTTTTTGTCTTGTCCCTCATTGCTGATTCATTTTAAGCAGTCAAAATAAGTTATATGTTAAATAACAACATTTTTAAAATAAGCCCCAGCAAAGATTTATATTGCTATTTTATAGTGCGCGTTGCAAAGAATGTGGTGGGTATTTTCATATGTTCTTATATGAAAATCATTTACTACAGTCCCAAAGGAACAGGGTTTATTTTTTTTAGTCCTTACTCTAACACAGGGGTGTCCAAACTTTTTGCGACGAGGGCCAGATTTGGTGAAGTGTAAATGTGTGGGGGCCGACCATTCAGCCTGACATTCTTTGAATCATTAATCACATCAGAATGGTCCCCCACTCTGCCCCCATTCACTGTATGTTCCCCACTCTGCACCCATTCACTCTGTCCCCCAGCCTGCCCCCCTTCTCTTAATGGCCATCACTGCCTCCATTCACTGTATGTCCCCCAGCCTGACCCTCCTTCACTGTATGTCCCCCACTCTGCCCCCTCCCTTCTCTGTATGTTTCCCAGCCCCTTGTGTGAACCAGAGGAAGGAGAGGCAAAGCAGGCACTGCAAGGACAGCAGATGCTTGGGCTCCCGCTGCTGCCCTCCTCCGCTCTGCATGTTACGGGAGCAAGCTTCCCCCTTGCTGACCCCCTCCCCAAATACTGCTGTCACTGTGATTGTGGAGTAGGGTGATATACGATTGAAGCAGCAGGGGTAGGACGCCAAACACATTTGACTGTGGCGGCCGGCACCTCCTCACTGCAGCAGACAGCAAGGTAAAGGTGCGCTCGCCAGGGCCCCACCTTTAGTGTCCTGTGCTTCCCACATCTGATGCTCTGCCCGCTTCCAGCTGGAGGCTGCGGGCCGCTTGAAATGACAGCGCGGGCCACAATTGGCCCCTGGGCCTGACTTTGGACATGCCTGCTCTAACATGTACTGCCCTGGATGGAATAGAACCCATTGGACCAGCCCTGTGAAGGAGCAATGCTAACCACTGTGCCAACATGCACCTCACACTGTACCCAACATTTCTACAGTGATATGCTTGTTTCTGTAATGATTTTTTTTTGTCTGTTTACTATTTGACATTTAAATTTGCTTTTGTACAGGCAGCACCCCTTTAGGATCTTACAAAAAACTTATTGAGTATCACAAAAGTGGGGACCTTTCATTTAAATATGTGAAGACATTCAATATGGACGAGTACGTTGGTGAGTTGTAGTCGTTTTCCAATATTATAAACAGAGGTTTGTATGAGATATCTACCTGGAGTGAATCATTCTGCTAAATACATATTTTCTGTTATGTTTATCTGTAGCTATCTATTATGTATACTTCCGTACCTTCTTATGCGGTAAAGCCTGTTCCTTTCTCTTTACCATGTCAGATGAGATGTACAGTACTAAGCCTTGAAAAGTGATAAAATGGAGAGTGATAAACCACCAACCAATCAGCTCATCCCTTTCATTTTTTTTAAACACATTTGTGACATGACGTTAAGAGCTTATTGGCTGTTGGTTTATCACTCTACATTTTATCACTTTTTAAGTTTAATACTTCTGGCCCTGGGGATTGCAATTGACCAGGATATTGCTATCAATGGTGGAGATCCAATGTTTTTTGGTACTTGTGTATTAGCAGGGCTCCTGGCTACGCTACGCTGACAACCATAGCTTGTCAGTGTAGCCTAGCCGGGCGCCCTGCTTACTTAACGTCCATCACGATACCCGCAGCGCCGGGGACATCGCTGCGGGGATCGTGATGGACGTTAAGTAAGTATAAAGGGTACTTCTGTACTTTCACGGCGCCAGCATGGCGCCGCGCGTCAGAGTCCCCTTGCGGGGCTCGCTTCGCTCGCCCACGCTGCGGGCTCGGTGGCTTGCTACGCTCGCCACGCTAATTAAAATCAACTCCATGCCAACATGGATAGTGGAGGTATGAACTATCCATGTTGGCATGGCGTTAACTTAGTTTATTTTACTTAGTTAGTGGCGAGCGTAACCCGGAAGTACGTGCGGCGCCATGCTGGCGCCGTGAAAGTAAAGAAGTACCGTATAAAGCACTACACACATATTAGCAGGGCGCCTGGCTAGGCTACGCTGACAATGTAGCCTAAGGTATGTTGTCAGCGCCTCCTCCATGACACCCCGGCGGCAGCATTCCCCTCCTCCGGCAGTCACTCCCCGGCGCCAGCAATGTACTCAATTCAGCTTACTGCCGCTGGGGGAGCATCACATGGTTTCCCTGCTCCCCCAGTGGCACTACGCTAATTGCGTACATTGCTGGTGCTGGGGAGTGACTGCCGGAGGAGGGGAACGCTGCCGCCGGGGTGTCATGGAGGAGGCTGCCGGAGGAGGGGAACGCTGCTGCCGGGGTTTCATGGAGGAGACGAGTGCCGGAGGAGGGGATTGCTGGCGCCGGGGACATCGCTGCGGGGATCGTGATGGACGTTTGCCGGCCCGTAGGGTAAGTATAAAGCACTACACACACACACACCCACACACACACATTTCACCCACTAACACAATCCTATCCCCACTATCCACGTGGGCATGGAGTTAATTTTATCAAGTGTTGATAAAATTAACTCCACGCCCAGGTGGATAATGGGGGTATGACTTGGGTAGTGGGGATATGAACCATTGTGTACTAGCACAGCTCCTGAACAGGTTACGCTCTGCATAAACCCATATGAGCCCATTGCAGCTGTATACAATGTATGTGATTTAAACAGGTCTGTTTCACTACAAGTCCCAGCAGTCTGCTCTGCATAAACCCCTATGAGCTCTGCCTGGGCAGTTCTTTAATTGAGAAATCTACTAAGTGAGAAATATACAAAGTGGGATTTACTTATAAAGAACAGTTATAAAACAGTTGAACAACATCAAACAAGGTAAATACAATACTTATTCCACATTATTTCAAAACAATATCCACTCGACTTAACCTGGTCACCAACATACAAACTATCACATCATGCTCACCACAATGCTACTTCTCATTTAGGGCCTTATTCGAGTTCACTCTTTCTGACAAAATCCTTCTTAGATGGACAAAACTATGTGCACTGCAGGGGGGCAGGTGTAACATGTACAGATGGAAATAGATTTGGTGATTCTTTGCAGGGTAAATACTGGCTGCTTTATTTTAACACTGCAATATAGATCTCACTTTGAAGTAAAACCCCACCCAAATCTAATTAGATCTGAACAAGTTACATCTGCCCCCCTGCAGTGCACATGGTTTTGTCCATCTAAGAAGGATTTTGTCTGAAAGAGTGAACTCGAATAAGGCCCTTAATTACATGGCATACTCGCCAAACTTCAACCATCCTGTAATCTCCCTGACACTCACCACTCAGTGCACATTGCCTCTTCCATTATTCACTCCCCTCTTCTAAACACTCATGAGCTCTTTACTTACCTCTCTACTTGTACTTTCACATCCACATCCCATCACCAATACACAAAACTGCAAACATCCACCTATATCTATCTCTCCTTTCTAATCTTATTAGCTGGTGACATATCACCAAACCCAGGCCCCAACCACCTGTCCCACTCAGATGTCATTGCTTCTAAGCCTAGAAATTCATCTAACATGCCATAACATAAATATCACATGCCTCCCACCACACACCAAACAACTTACATGTGCCCTATTGAATGCACGCTCTGTTTGCAATAAATTAACATCTATCCATGACCTCTTCATCTCTCACAACTTCAATCTGATGGCCATTACAGAAACCTGGCTCACACAATCAGACACCGTCTCGCCTGCAGCGCTGTCACATGGTGGTTTCCACTTCACTCACACCTCCAGGCCTCGTAACTATAAAGGAGGTTGGGGTTGGTATATTGCTGTCACAAGCCTTCACATACTCAGTTCTACCACCAATTTCTTCACTCACATTTACATCATTTGAAGTACACTCCATTAGAGTTTTTTCCCCTTTCTCTCTGTGTGTTGCTGCTATCTATCGCCCTCCTAGGCTTCTTAAATCTAAATTTCTGGAAGATTTCTCTGCCTGGCTCCCCCATTTCTTATCCTCTGACATCTCCACTGTCATCCTGGGTGACTTCAATATTGCTATTGACAGTCTACCATCTTTGCATGCTTCCAAACTCCTCTCTCTAACCTCCTCTCTCGGCCTCTCCCAGTGGTCTGACTCCTCTACTCATGAGGAAGGCCACTGCCTTGACCTTATCTTCACCAGGCTGTGCTCAGTCTCTGATTTTACTAACACTCCCTTCCCTCTCTCTGATTACCCTCTCACTCCTCCATTACCTCAAGCTCAGTGACACAGAAATCATACAAGCCTACTCTAACCCGCAGAAATACTAATGCTATTCATTTTTCACAACTTTCCACCTCCCTCCAACAACAGCTCTCACTAATTTCTACATTTACCTCTCCTGACTCTGCTGTTTCCCACCTCTACCTGACTCTTGAAACAGCCCTTGATGAAGTGGCTCCAGCTACCCATTATACCCCACGTAGGCTTAGATGCCAACCATGGCACTCCAAAACAACAAGACAACTATGAAATCAGTCACGTAAAGTAGAACACAATGGCGTAAATCTCATAATATGACTGATTTCCTCACATATAAGACTAGCTACCACTCCTACTGCAATGCTTTGGACATGGCCAAACAAACATACTACCCATCTCTTCTCATGCCACCAACCCTAAGCGACTTTTTAACACCTTTTAAGTCTCTTCTGTACCCTCCCCCTCCTCCCCCACCGGCTACCATCAGTGCACAAGAACTTGCCTCCTACTTTAAGGACAAGATTGATAACATCCGAGATGAAATGGTATGCTCCACAACCTCTAACCCGCTTTCTTCCACACCTGAACCCTTTGGCACTTTCTCTTCATTTGAGCCCACAAATGAAAAGGAAGTATCCGCACTCTTCTTATCATCCTACTCTAATACCTCTCCTCTTGATCCTATACCTGCACAATTCATTAAAAATCTATCTTCTGTGCTTATTCCAACCTTAACTAAAATCTGCAATCTCTCTCTTGCTACTGGTACTTTTCCGTCTCTGCTCAAACATGCAGTGATTACTCCCATTCTGAAAAAACACAATTCTGACCCTAACTCTCTCTAACTATCGTCCTATCTCTCAGCTCCCATGCCTCTCCAAGCTACTCGAGAGACTTGTCTACTCTCGCCTCACAAACTTTCTTAACTCTAACACCCTATTGGACCCGCTTCAGTCAGGCTTTCACTCTCAACACTCCACTGAGACAGCACTGACTAAAGAGGTGAATTATCTGGTAACTGCTAAGTCTAAAGGCCATTACTCACTGCTTATTCTTCTAGATCTTTCTGCTGCGTTTGACACTGTGGATCACACTCTCCTTTTACAAACACTACACTCCCTAGGTCTTAATGATACAGCCATTTCCTGGTTCACATCTTACCTATCTGATCGCTCTTTCACTGTTCGCTTCTCTGACTCTACTTCCTCTTCACTACCTCTGTCAGTCGGGGTTCCGCACGGCTCAGTCTTAGGTCCTCTGCTTTTCTCAATCTATACCTCCTCACTTGGCAAACTAATCAGCTCTTTCGGATCTCAGTATCACTTATATGCGGATGATACTGAAATCTATCTATCAACCCCAGAGTTGTCACCAGTGGTTTTGGGCCGAGTCTCTGAATGTCTCTCTGCCATCTCATTTTGGATGTCTTCTCGCCAACTCAAACTCAATATTTCCAAAACAGAATTACTTATAATCCCGCCAACTAAGATCAGTTGCCATCCCGATATCTCCATCACTGTTGACAACTTGACAAGCTTGTTGCTTAGGGGTCATCCTTAACTCTGACTTGTCCTTTCTTCCTCACATTCAATCTGTCTCCAAATCATGTTACATGCATCTAAAAAACATATCCAAAATACGACCGTATCTCACACAAGACACTACTAAATCTCTTATCCATGCACTCATTATATCCCGCATTGATTATTGCAATAGTCTCCTAACTGGTCTTCCCAAGAACAGACTCTCACCACTACAATCCATTTTAAATGCTGCTGCTAGGCTGATCTTCCTTGCACGACGCTCAACGTCTGCTGATCCGATCAGCCAGTCCCTCCATTGGTTACCTGTATCTTACCGTATTCAATATAAAACACTTCTACTAGCATATACAGCTATTAACCATACTGCACCAGCATATATCTCTCTACTTATCACACAATATCTCCCATCTCGACCACTCCGCTCTGCACAAGATTTGCGTCTCTCTTCTGAATGGATCACTAGCTCCCATTCACTATTACAGGACTTTCATCGGGCTGCTCCCACTCTATGGAATGCCCTTCCATGCACAATAAGACTCTCTACTAGCCTCCAAACGTTCAAGCGTTCCCTGAAAACTCACCTCTTCAGGAAAGCCTATCATATTTAGGTACCACATGCATAACCCTCTGAGGCACTTATGTATTATATAGCTTCCCTTCTGGACTTGTAACTTGGTGGGACTGCTATGCTATTACTGGTGCCTGTCCTTGTGTTTCCCCCCTATATCCCTATAGATTGTAAGCTTGCAGCAGGGCTCTCCTACCTCCAAGTCTGTCTGTTGTTACCCAGTTTGTTATATCACTGTCTACTATTGTAAAGCTCAACGGAATCTGCTGCGCTATATAAGAAACTATAAATAAATAAGTTACGTAGTTTACATAGCCAGCATAGTGGTGTATTGGTATTCTCAATACACCACTACACAAACTACCTAATGGGCGCCCTGCTAATATACAAGTATGTTTTTTTTTTCTTTAACGACAGCATTGATGCGGGATCATGGCAGAATGGTCCCGACTTCAGAAGCTGTCGGGCACGTTCTGCCGATAACGGCCGTGGATTGTCGTGATCCAGGCCGCAGATCGACAATCCACGGCCATTTTCGCAGCCACGCCCCCTTTGCGTCCATCAGCAGGCGGGACATTCAATCCCGTATGTCGTTATGCGGTCGATCTAACCGCGAATGGGCCAGCATACCCCCCCCCATTATTTGCTACAGATCAAGGGTTTTGCAGATGCTGCATGAAGAGCGAATCTGGGTTCATGAAGAGAGACCAGCTCCCCCAAAGTTACTGCATTGTTCAAGTTTGTGTGATCTGTTATTGGCTTTGGTGCCTTTGGTACAGTATTGACTTTGGTACCACTTGGTAAGACTTATTATAGTATTAACATAAAGGTATAATTGTTGGTTGCAGTGTCTTCAAATAACAAAGAACCAAGTAACGACTGACTGGACAACCTGCAGATATGCCAATATATTAGTGCTTTTACAGTTAATTGATTTTTTTTTTTTTTTTTGTATCTTGTGTGTGTGTGTGGGTGGGGGGGTTGGTGGGGGGGGGGGGTAGTTTTATTGTTTTATTCATAAAATATTTGGTTTGCCTGAAATGGTTTTTGACTACATACAATTTGATCCTTTAGTTACTACAAACATTAATAACTGTGATATGTATGTTTTTACTGTAAGGTTTTATAGATGTCTATATTTACAGCTTCTATCCTTGTCAGCACCATACATATGGCATAGTGAATAACCATTGACAATGTTAAGAAACGTCTAATACTTGCACTAAATAATCTTCTGCTGTATTAGTATCTCTTAAGGTGTGTATGTTGCTTGCTTTCAGGACTTCCCAGGAACCACCCTGAGAGCTACCATTCATACATGTGGAACAATTTCTTCAAGCACATCGATATTGACCCCAATAATGCGCACATCCTGGATGGGAATGCCACCGACCTGCAGGCGGAATGTGAGGAGTTTGAGAAAAAAATTAAGGAAGCTGGAGGCATTGAGCTGTTTGTTGGAGGTATTCCCTACATCATCTGTTCAGCAGCTACCATGTGTACCGTCTTTACATAGTTACATAGTAAATAAGGCTGAATAAAGACTTGCGTCCATCTCAAGTTCAACCTAGGTTTTAATAGCTTATCCCTTGTTAAAGACAGAATATGATTCATTTTAAAGACAGAAAACGATTCTTATTTGTACCCCTGGATCTTTTTAACCAATTAATGTTTGTCCAACCTTATTTTAAACATATTTATTGTGTCTGCCGACACCACTTCTCCAGGAAGAGAGTTCCACAGTTGGACTGCTCTGACCGTAAAGAAATTTTTTCTTTTGAGGGAACAAAATCTTCTTTCTTCTAATCTAAACTCGTGTCCTAGATTCCTTTTTTGCAGAAAAAAGGGTGCTTGACAGTTCCTTATATTGGCCCTTGATATATTTCTCTGACATGCAGCAGGGACCACTGGAATCACATCGGGTATTAGAGCTGGGAATGCTGGGAGCTAGGCACTTCTTAATATTAATTAGGGGATACTGGCTCCTCTCCTCTAAGACCCACAATCCCCCAGTGAGAAAATTGTGCCAGGGAGTTAGGTCACAGTTTTTCTGCTCCTGCACTTTTTTCAAGTTTTTTGCTAGATATATTTTTTTACAAGTACTTTTTACTTGGTAGTAGTTGTGAATCCCTTCCCCACCTATTGAAAGGTGTGGGTCCGGGTATTCAGCGCCCCTGGAGATCTAGGTCGTCAGTCAGGACCTCGCTAAAGGTGCCTGCCTGCACGAGTTCCGTGCTCCTGCCGCCCCTCCAGCAAAGGGGACGCCAGTCACGACGTGGAAGCCTCCGGTGGTGAGTAGGCGCTGAGCGCTCTTTCCACACGCCGTCCCCTGCTCCCCGTCTGCCGCGCTGTACGCGGTTCCCTGCAGCGCTGTGAGGCGCCGCCATCTTGACAGACGGCGCGTCCTCGTGTACAGGTCTCACGCGGCAGATCTAGGTGCCGGTGCCGTTACACGGAGGAGCGCTACCAAGCGGGTGGCTCTGGGCGCTGTCAGGTCTGCACACGCTGGCTAGGTAAAAGGGAGAGGGGACACGCTTGAGGCGGGCATGGCGCGGCCATTACGCAGATACACAGTAAGGCTGACTCTTTCCTGTTCACAGGTGACTGCAGCTTAGAAGGCTCTGAAAGAGGTTTATCACTGACACAGCGTGTTACGCTGTATTGGTCTTGGTGTAACAGGGCTCATTCTCCTCCAGGTCTCACGGAACCCTGAGGTTTTTGGCTTGTGAGAGGTGTATCTGTACTCAGTGTGTGTGTGGGTGTAAGATTCTGTATCGCACGCTGTATTGGACCGGGCGAGCAGGGATCATGACGGGCAAGTCCAAAGCCTCTCAGAAGGTTTTCGCTTGTACTGTTTGCACAGCAAAGTTTTCTCAATACACAGCTGAGGGTAATGCCACTGTTTGTCAGTCATGTTCAGGTGCTGAATCTGCATCACTGGCGGGGTCTCAGGCGCCCCAGTGGGCCTCAACCTTAGTGGGAACTATGTCAAAACTCACTTCTGAGTTGGCGCTGGCTCGCAGAGCTGAGCCTTCATGGGCTACAGCCCTAGCAAGGTCTGTGGAGGGGTTAGCTAGCTCCATGAACAGACCAGAGAGGCCTTCCACATCCAGCAATAAGCGACCTTATCAGGCTATTATTGTGGAGGATGATTTAGAGGAGGAACAGGATCCATTTCACGAAATGGAGGATGGTGAATGGGAAGAGGTTCAGGATGTCATTCCTGAGGGAGAACCTACTCCTTTAGGGATAGAGGCTCTTATTATGGCGGTAAAGGAGGTTCTTCGTTTACCGGAGGATCCCAGACCAGAGCCGCAGGAATTTGATCTGTTTGGTGGGGTTCAGAAAGCATCAGTAGTCTTTCCCTGCCCAAATCAGGATCAGCTTGTGGCAGCATGGAGGAACCCGGACAAACGGTTCCAGATTCCCAGACGTTTTATTTCTCTGTATCCCTTTGAGCCAGCCGCCCTAAGCAAGTGGGAGACTCCGCCTCCGGTGGACACCTCAGTTTCCCGGCTGTCCAAGAAGACGACACTGCCAGTCCCGGGGGCTTCGGCCTTGAAGGATCCCTCTGATAGAAAGATGGAGGCTACTCTCAAGGCCATTTATGTAGCAGCAGGGACTCAGCTCAGACCGGCAATAGTTTCGGCCTGGGTAAATAGGGCAAATGTCAAATGGGCGGAGTTAATCATCGAGGGATTGGAGGCAGGTATGCCTATGGATGAGATACGCTGCTTAGCAGAACACATTAGGGAGTCTGCTATGTTTTTAGGAGAGGCGGATAAGGATGTATCATTGATCTCTTCTAGAATCTCAGCAAGCGTCATTTCTGCGCGGCGAGCCCTCTGGCTTCGCTCTTGGCAGGCGGACGCGGAATCTAAGAGGGCTGTGGAGGGTCTTCCCTTTTCTGGGGACATCCTCTTCGGCCCTGAATTAGATAAGTGGATCTCACAAGCGACGGGGGGGAAGTCGGCTTTCCTATCGTCTGCAGCTCCTCCCCCTCCTAGACGACAGTTCGCAGGTCCGTCTTTTCAGTCCTTTCGGACTCATCGCCCCTTCCGGGGCAGAGGAAGAGGCTTCCAGTCATCCAGAGGTGCCAGAGCCAGAGCCCGTCCTCAGGCTGCTCCAAGAGTCCAGGAACCTAAGCCCCAGCAGAAGCCGGTGGCATGACGGTTTACCAGCTTCCGTCAGCAGTTTACCGGTAGGTGCCCGTCTGTTGGCCTTCGGAACCCAATGGTTCTCCCTTTCGGAGGATCCTTGGGTTCGCAGGGTAGTTTCAGAGGGGTACCGTATTCAGTTCGAGGCCACTCCTCCGGTACCGCTCTTCACAACGGCTCTACCAACATCTCAGGAAAAGAGAACGAGCCTGCTAGAGGCCATTCGGATCTTGCTGGAGGCTCAGGTCATCATGCCAGTCCCAGCAGCTCAGAGGAACACAGGGTACTACTCAACCCTCTTTGTAGTTCCCAAGCCGGATGGGTCAGTCAGGCCCATTCTCAACCTAAAGCCTTTGAATCTGTTAGTCTCATATCAACCATTCAAGATGGAATCAATCCACTCAGTGATTGCTTCATTGGAACCAGGGGAGTACATGATATCCTTGGATATCAAGGATGCTTACCTACACATCCCGATTTGGATCTCTCACCAGGCCTTTCTCCGTTTTGCCATAGGTCGGGATCATTTTCAGTTCAGGGCTCTGCCCTTCGGATTATCGTCAGCTCCCAGAGTATTCACAAAGACTCTATCAGTAGCCATTGCATACCTCAGATGTCAGGGGGTGACAATCATCCCCTATTTGGACGATCTCCTAATCAAGGCTCCAACGAGGGAGCTACTGGAGAGTCATGCAAGGTTAACTACTCAGACGCTCACCAGCCTGGGGTGGATAATGAATTTCAAGAAATCCTCTCTAGTCCCATCCAGGAGGATCTTGTTCCTAGGTCTTTGGCTAGACACAGAGGCTCTGAGGGTCTTCCTGCCGGAAGACAAGGTCCAGGCGATTTTGCTCCTAGTTCAGAGGATCTTACTTCCACAGAAGATCAGCCTCCATCTGTGCACGCAACTTCTGGGGAAGATGGTGGCAGCCTTCCCAGCTCTGACGTGGGGACGTTTCCACTCAAGACCGTTTCAGTGGGATCTTCTCAGAAAGGGTGCGGGCTCGCACCTGAATCTTCACAGAAGGATCCACTTGTCGGCCGAGGCGAGACATTCACTACTGTGGTGGCGACACAGAAAGAACTTGATAGAGGGTCGTCGGTTTGCAGTCCAGGACTGGATTGTCTTGACGACGGACGCAAGCCTCCGCGGCTGGGGTGCCGTAGTGCTTCACCTCTGTCTCCAGGGCAGGTGGGACCTGCAGGAGAGTCGCTTGTCCATCAATGTGTTGGAGATCAGAGCCATATACAATGCTCTGCTGGAGGCTCAGGAGTTTCTTCAGGGTCAACACATAAAGATAAGGTCGGATAATGCCACGGCAGTCGCCTATGTGAACAGGCAGGGCGGCACGAGAAGCAGCATGGCCATGAAGGAAGTAAGGAAGATTCTTCAGTGGGCGGAACGGTCAGGAGTAATTCTGCTGGCGGTATTCCTTCCAGGCCGGGAAAATCTAGAGGCCGATTTACTCAGCAGGGAGGACCTACACCCAGGCGAGTGGTCTCTCAACCCCGAGGTGTTTCGGGAGCTCACCGACAGGTAGGGAGTTCCCGAGGTGGACCTGATGGCGTCTCAGAAGAACCACCAGCTACCAGCATACCTGGCACGTACAAGAGACCCTCAGGCCATAGCGGCAGACGCTCTGTCAGCTCCGTGGGAGTTCAGTTTCGTCTACCTGTTCCCTCCATTTCCACTTCTGGGCCAGGTACTGAAGAGACTCAAGAGGGAACCAGTGCAGGCTATTCTCATAGCGCCCTGGTGGCCTCGCAGAACGTGGTTCTCAGACATCCAGAGGTTACTGGCAGACGAGCCAGTTCGATTGCCCCTCAGACCGGATCTGCTCCTTCAAGGACCCTTCTTTCATCAGAATCTGCCACAGCTACATTTGACGGCGTGGCTGTTGAGACCGAGGTCTTGCGGGAGAGGGGAATTCCAAGAGCGGTAATCCCAACGATGTTAAGGGCCCGAAAGCCGGCCTCAGCAACGCATTATCACAGAATATGGCGCTCATATGCGGGCTGGTGCGAGTCCAAGGGCTGGCCATTCCGAGTCTTCAAGTTGTCCCGCCTTCTATTGTTCTTACAGAGAGGGTTGGACGGGGGTCTGAGACTGGGTTCTCTTAAGGTCCAGGTCTCAGCCTTGTCTGTCCTCTTTCAGAAGAGATTAGCCCTCATGCCTGAGGTACAGACATTTTTTCAGGGGGTTCTTCGAGTCCAGCCTCCCTTCGTACCTCCCACAGCTCCTTGGGATCTGGATTTGGTACTAGCCTTCTTGAGGTCTGAGACCTTTGAGCCACTGAACAGAGTGGAACTGAAGTTCTTGTGCTGGAAAACAGTAGTTTTGCTAGCCCTTGCCTCAGCTCGCCGGGTTTCGGAGCTGAGTGCTCTGTTCTGTAAGCCTCCTTATTTAATTTTCCACGAGGACAGAGCAGAACTGCGTACTCAGGCCGGGTTCCTTCCGAAGGTGGTATCTTCATACCACATTAACCAGCCTATTGTGGTTCCGGCCTTCCAGGGAGATTCTCCGGAACAATCCTCTTTGGATGTGGTCAGGGCTCTTCGGATTTACGTCAAAAGAACCAGGTCTATACGCAAATCAGATTCCTTATTTGTACTCTATGACGCTTTCCGCAGGGGGTGGCCTGCGTCAAAACAGACAATTGCACGATGGATCAAGTGGACGATCCGTAGTGCTTATCTTCATGCGGGACAGGTGCCTCCTGTCTCCTTGACGGCGCACTCTACCAGATCAGTGAGTACGTCGTGGGCCGCTGAGAGAGGGGCTTCTATCTCTCAGCTTTGCAGAGCGGCCACTTGGTCGTCTCAGAACACGTTTGTAAGATTTTACCAGTTCGATACCTTTGCAGCTTCGGCTTCAACTTTTGGTCGTCTGGTTCTACAGAATCCTCAGCACTCTCCCTCCCGGGGCTTGGTCTTTGGAACCTCCCCGATGTGATTCCAGTGGTCCTCAGCAAAGATGGATACATTGCTGAGTAACCCCATCCCAATATCGTTAATGTATATGTTAAATAAGATGGGCCCTAGTACCGAACCCTGTGGCACTCCACTTAGTACTGGTATCATATTTGATATGGCACTGTTCACAACCATTTTTTGTTCTCTATTACACAGCCAGTTCCCTACCCATCTACAGATATTTGCCCTTAATCCCAGGTCTTCCATTTAATTTATCAACCTCTTGTGTGGTTCTGTATCAAAAGCTAGGAAGACCACATCTACTGCATTCCCATTATCAAGGTTTTTGCTGACATCCTCATAGAAGCCTAGTAAATTTGTCTGGCATGAACGATTTTTCACGAAACCCATGTTGGTTAATTCTAAGTAAACTATAAAGGTCTAAATATTCTAGGATACCATCCCTTAAAATTCCTTCAAATATTTTACCATTTATTGATGTTAAGCTCACCGGTCTGTAATTAGCTGGGTCATCCCTTTTTTGAATATTGGCACTACCTCTGCTATTCTCCAGTCTTTTGGTACCTTACCTGATGATAGTGAATTATAAAAAATGCAACATAGAGGGGTCGGTAGTTCCTCCCTTAATTCCATTAGTACCCTAGGATGGATCCCATCTGGCCCTGGTGATTTGTTTGTTTTGATTTTACTGAGCCTCAATATTATCTCATCGGTCATGAAATCAATATTGAGATCTGGCTGATGGGAAGAACCCATTTAACATTTCGGCTTTTCCCTTATCCTCTGTAAAACTTTTACCATTGATATCGGTTAATGGGCCTATGTTCTCTTTAATTATTCGCTTGCTATTTATGTACTTGAAAAACTTCTTGGGGTTAGTTTTGATTTCAGTGGCTATGCGCTCTTCATTTTCCCTTTTAGCTATTTTGATTACCTCTTTACAAATTTTGTTTGTTTCTTTGTACTTGTTGAACGCCTCCTCATTTACGTTATTTTTATAGCATTTAAATGCTTTTGTTTTATTGTTGATTGCTGTCCTTACTTTTTTGTCCAACCATGATGGTTTTTTTTTATTGAATTTACCCTTATTGACTTTTGGGATGTATTTATTTATAGTTAATAGTTAATGATTCGAGCACATTTTTTTAGTGTATCCCACATTTCCTCTGCATTCTTCCCTTCAAATAACTCTTCCCAATTTTCTTTTAGCGCTTTGCTGAATAATTCTTTGTACATCCCTAGCATAGATTTGCCATCCCGTACTCTATCTATCTGAAACAGAAATGTAAAAAAAAAAAAGTTACAAAATGACCTAAAAGGGAGAACAATACAACCCAACTGTGAACACAACCTAAAACATAAAAACATAATAAATGATAGCATGTTATGGCTGAAAGTTTTACTAAGGTTAAACTGGTAGCACGGTTGATGTTATGGTTAGCAATACCACCTCATAGGCCTGAGGTCTTGGATTTGATTCCCATCATAACTGTGTATGTGTGAAGTTTATTTGTTCTCACCTGTCTGCATGGGTTTCTTACAGGTATTCTTGTTTGCACCCATAGGGCCCCTACACGTGTAGCGATTTTTGCCTAATTGTTATAACTGGATCGCTCAGAAATTAAGCACGGGTCACTCCACGTGTGCACCCTATAGCGATGGCCATGCGCAGTCCAGTGCATCACCATCGCCCGCTCAGATAGACAGCACATGCACTAGTTAGATCGACTAGCAAGCATAGGAAAAACATCAGTTTGCACAGATTGCTCAGCACACATGGTCGGTACATCACATGTGGGTCAGCGATGTGAGCGGTCTGTGCTAAAGTATGTAGCTCAGCACTGGGCTGAAGTTGCCACGTGTGTAGGCCACTATACTCTAGAAAAGATACTAGAAGGTTAATTGGCTTCTGACAAAATCTGACCCTAGTGTATACAGTATGTGTGTAAATATGGATTGTAAGTTCTACTGAGGCACAGACTGATGAATAGATAGACAGAAATACGTCTGTCAGTAAAGTACCTGCCTGTGTCGCAGACAGATGCTGAGAATGGTGTGGAATAATGAAGCACTATTTAGAACCTCCTGGTTTGTTCATTCTCCTGAGAAGAAGGTTTTAAATAATAGTTTGCTTCTACTTTGTTTTCTCTTCCCAATGGGCCAAGTAGTTGAGGCACACGTCTTTGTCTACTACAGGTTGAGTATCCTGTATCCGTGCATCCATTATCCGAATTATTCCAAAAACCGTGGTTTTTGTAATCATTCAAATTTTTTTTTTTTTTACCCCTAACCCTCTTTTCATACTTACCAAGTCCCCGGGCGTCCACAGCAGGCCTCCGGCATCTTCTCCAGGGTCTCCAGCGGTCCCAGGAATGCCTTGCGCGAGTGTGCGCGCGCGCCGGTGACGTCACCGGTGCGCGCGCGCACACCCGCGCAATGCATTCCTGGGACCGCTGGAGACCCAGAGAAGATGCCGGAGGCCTGCTGTGGACGCCCGGGGACTGTGTGGACGCCGAGGGACCACCGGACACCATCAAGGGACAGGTAAGTATGCCTTAAAAAAATTATTCCAAAAACCGAAAAATTCCCCTATCCGGAATGCTCGTGGTCCCGAGCATTTCGGATAGGGGATACTCAACCTGTATTTCCTGAAATGGTAAAGACTGTTTTATAATGGTGTTGGTTTTTTTTGGCACTTCTAGGTATTGGTCCAGATGGCCATATTGCCTTTAATGAACCGGGTTCCAGTTTGGTATCCAGGACAAGACTAAAGACTTTAGCAATGGACACCATTTTGGCAAATGCTAAATATTTTGACGGCAATCTTTCTAAGGTGCCGACTATGGCATTAACAGTCGGTGTGGGGACAGTCATGGATGCTAAAGAGGTAGTTACACCTTTATGTCAGTATATTAGAGTTTAGGCCAGTGGCACCCATAGCCCAAAAGTTTCTCATTGATAAATTCAGAAAAAAATATTGAGTAAATTATTTTTATATCTCATCCTTAGGACCGGATATGTGGTATTGGACAGAATTCCCTTCTGTTTATCCACAATTTGTCTATTATATTGCTCATAAATAATTACAATTACAGTACTCATGG
Source organism: Crinia signifera (assembly GCF_055691185.1). Lineage (NCBI taxonomy): Eukaryota > Metazoa > Chordata > Amphibia > Anura > Myobatrachidae > Crinia > Crinia signifera. The sequence goes on from NC_139217.1 coordinate 77,949,100, forward strand.
ACCATCAATTTAGGGCACCCCTGCAAGTCCACCAAGGCACCCTAGGGTGCCACTGCACCCAGTTTGGGATTTGGGTACCACTGGTTTAGGCAACAACAGATGCTATCTGAAATCCTCCTAATGGTCTTTGGAAGAGGAATCATTAAAGATATATGCACAAAGCTGTTTAACCTCTTATCTTGAAGACTCCTCAAAGTTTTTTTATTGCCAAGTACAGCAAGCAAAGTTTTAAACTAGGAATGACATATGTGGTCAGCACAACAAAGGCATACAATTGACAAGATTCAGTAAAATATCTCTTTCTCCTTCATCCTAAGGGGACACTGAAGTACTACGCTGGGGATTGAGTGGTGTATTGGAGGAGTCGGCACTTTAAGAAACTTTGAAGTGTAGCATGGCTCCTCCCCCTCTATCCCCCCCTCAGACCCCAGTCTTAGTTAAGTGCCCAGAGGAGTCGGTTCCCTGGGCAAGGGCTCCGTCTAGGGGGGCTCTTAAGTTTTAATTTTTGATTAATTTTTATTTATTAGAAGTGTTACAGGCAGCCAGGGGACCCTGCTGGCTGCCTGCTACGTGGGACGCCCTCCGGGAGGGTCAGAGCGGCACTGCCTGCGGCGCACGCTACTGACCCCGGCCACCAGCACACCGGCGCTGGGGACCCGCCACAGCCGCCCGCGGCCAGTGTTACGGGTCCGTGGCCACGTCACCGCCGGAGGTCTCAGGGGCATCAGAGGTGACGGCTGGACCAGAGAAGCGCGCTGGTCCAGCAAAAAAGCAACAGCAGCTAACTCAGCGCCGCTGTACACAGCGCGCGCTGAGCGGATGACGACGGGGGACGGAGCCTCTGCACTCCCGGTCTCCTGATTCTCTGAGCGCCATTTTAAGCCCACGCTGCCTGTTCTTTCTGGTGTGCCTCCATGGATCTCCTGCACAGGACATCAGAGCGCTGCTCCAACTCATCAGCACTGCGCTGGGTGAGTGTCAGGGGGTTTTCCCACTGGGTTCCCCCGTTGGAGTGTTTAATATTGTGGTGGGCATAATTCTGGGAAAGCAGGCTCCTCTCCCCCTATTACCTCTTCTCTCCTTCTCTGCTCCTTATTATTGTGTGTGAGTCAGTGTGTACCGCTGTCTGACTGCTGTATATAAGGTTTCAATATGGCTGCTAAATCTCAGGCTAAACAAAAACTAATTGTGTGCACACAGTGCAATGAACAGTTCACACAGCACGTTAAGGGTGTCACCCTGTGCAAAGATTGTCAGGGAGAAGATGAAGAAAAGGCTCCTTCTTCCATACTTAATGTGGAAGGGGTCACCAGTGTACTATCTACCCTAGCAGCAGAATTAGCTGCGTCACGCAGGGATAGGGAAGTGTTACACTCACAGCTGGCTTCCATGGGTTCGGCGGAACCTTCCTGGGCCAGGGACCTCATAAAATCTGTGGACTCCCTGGTAAAAGCTACATCCAGTCAGCCTGCAAGCATTCCCCCCCCTTCTCTTAAAAGAGCCATCCCCTTGTTGCTACGGGGGGATGAGCAGGACGACCCCCTGGGTGACTATGGTGACTTGCAGGATGACCCCATCCCTCAAGCAGATGGGGGGGATGGGGTAGTACAGGAGGGGTCCCAAGGATTAGACGCCCTTATACAGGCTGTCAAATTCACCTTAAATGTAGGTGAGCCGTATCCTCCGGCCTATACTCCTATTTTTGGACCCCCCACTAAGGCGACGGTATGCTTTCCAGAATCTGTAGAATTAGACAAACCTCTGTTGGACATCTGGAAGGCTCCGGAAAAGAAGTTCCAACTGTCTAGACGCTTTAAAGGGACCTATCCCTTCTCACCTGAGGCAAGGGCTAAGTGGGAAAACCCACCTTTAGCAGATGCTTCGGTGTCTAAACTTTCTAAGAAAGCAGCCCTGCCTATTCCAGGGGCAGTAGCGTTAAAAGAGGCTCCTGACAGACGTCTGGAGGCGGGGTTAAAACATATTTTTACCACTGCAGGCGTTACTCTACGCCCCATCTTGGCCATTTCCTGGGTCAGTAGAGCCATGGAATCCTGGGCCGAGGACATATCAAAAGGTCTAGAGGAGCAAAGGCCTGTTGAGGATTTGGCTTTGCTGTCCGCTCAGATGCGTGAGTCTGCAGCATACATAGGGGAGGCCGCTAGAGATTCTGCAGCCTTAATAGCCAGGGTTTCTGCCTTATCTGTCACAGCTAGGCGCTCCCTGTGGCTCAAATCCTGGCAGGCAGAAGCAGACATCAAAAAAGCGGTAGAGGGATTACCGTTCACAGGCGAGGTCCTTTTTGGACCTGAGCTGGACAAACTGATTTCTCAGGCCACAGGAGGAAAATCCACTTTCCTTCCATCTTCAGCCCCTCCCCCTCAAAAGAAACCTTTTCAGGGACCCTCCTTTCGTTCCTTTCGGGGAGCCCCAAAATTTAGGGGAAAATCCCGGGGTTCTTTTGCCACTTGCAGGGGTTTTGGTGGCACAGCCACTGGTTCAACAGCAGGAACCCGCCGTCCTGAAGCCAAACTCCCAGAAAAACCCTCAGCATGAGTGTCTCCCATCCTTCCTGGGGGATCCCAGGGTGGGAGGTCGCCTAAGGGACTTTCAGCACATATGGAGAACGTCCTGTACAGACAATTGGGTGTTGTCAATTGTCGAGCAGGGCTACAAGCTGGATTTTGCTTACAGCCCTCCTCACCAATTTTTCACCATGGGCCTTCCTCATGTCGAAAAGGACCGTCTGCTTCTGCTCCAAGCGATTCAAAAGTTGTTGGCGGCTCAAGTCATTATACCAGTTCCAACAGCCAGAAGGGCAGAAGGCTTTTATTCACCTCTTTTTCTGGTGCCAAAGCCAGATGGTACGGTCCGCCCGATACTAAATTTAAAAACCTTGAACAGGTACATAGCCTACCAAAAGTTCAAGATGGAATCGCTTCGATCAGTAGTCACCGGTCTAGAACCACTGGAATTTATGGCTTCCTTAGACATCAAGGATGCCTACTTACATGTACCCATTCACGAAAATTACCAAAAGTTCCTGCGCTTTGCCATCAAGGTACAGCATTTCCAGTTTCGGGCCCTGCCCTTTGGCCTTTCCTCCGCACCACGCCTCTTCACCAAAATCATGGTGGTGATGGTCTCCCTACTACACACAAAGGGGGTGAATGTGGTCCCATACTTAGACGATCTTTTGATCAAAGCCCCGTCCGAAGCCCTGCTACTTCAGAGCATCCAGGTCTGTTGCAAAGTACTGCTGCAACATGGATGGATCCTGAATTACAAAAAATCACTTTGGACACATCCCTACAGAGGATTTTCCTACCAATGGACAAAATTCTCTCCCTTCAGTAATTGACCAGACAGGTCCTCAGGCCTCACAAGGTGTCAGTACACTTGTGCATTCGCCTATTAGGAAAAATGGTGGTCTCCTTCGAGGCCCTACCATTCGGACGGTTCCACTCCCGGACCTTCCAACTAGATCTCCTCAAACAGGTTCACATGTGCACATGCACAAAAGAGTAGTTTTGTCCCCTTGCAGTCGCCTATCTCTACATTGGTGGCTCCATACACCAAACCTGCTGGAGGGACGACGGTTTGGAGTATGGGACTGATCCATTGTTACAACAGATGCGAGCCTCAGAGGTTGGGGGGCAGTTGTACTGGGCCAACATTTCCTAGGTCGCTGGTCTCACCAAGAAGCAGAGCTTCCAATAAATATCCTGGACCTTCGGGCGATCCGCCTGGCATTACTCAGTGCAGACCTCCTCCTCAGGGGACGGGCGATAAGAATCCAGTCAGACAATGCCACGGCGGTGGCATATGTCAATCGCCAAGGGGGGACTCGCAGCCGCAAGGCAATGCAGGAAGTCCGACCGATTCTGCAGTGGGCAGAGCGGCACGCCATCGCCTTCTCAGCAGTATTCATACCGGGGGTGGACAACTGGGAGGCGGATTACCTGAGCCGCCAGGATGTCCATCCGGGGGAATGGGGCCTACACCCGGAAGTCTTCGCTCAGATTGTCCATCGTTGGGGAGTTCCCCAACTAGATATGATGGCGTCGAAGCACAACCACAAACTTCCCCGGTACTGCTCCAGGGCTCGGGACCCGACGGCGGTGGCATCGGATGCCCTAACCGCGTCCTGGGATTACTCCCTGATTTATCTATTCCCTCCGTTGCCTTTACTTCCACGAGTACTCAAACGGATAAAACAAGAATCAGCAACAGTCATTCTGGTGGCACCAAATTGGCCTCGGCGCCCGTGGTACGCCGACCTTCAGGGGCACCTGATAGACAAGCCTTGGCTTCTTCCTCAAAGGGACGACCTTCTTCTACAGGGGCCGTTCGTTTACCAAGGCTTACCGCGGTTGTGTTTGACGGCGTGGCTGTTGAAGCCGCGCTGTTGAGTAGAAGGGGTATCCCAAAGTCTGTCATTCCAACGATGATGAGGGCCAGGAAGGAGGTCACTTCCCGTCACTACCACAGTATTTGGAAAGCTTATGTAGCTTGGTGTGAACGCCGTAAGCTACCCACTTCTGTTTTTGGTCTGTCCCGGGTACTCCGGTTTTTGCAGTCTGGATTTAAGGCAGGCCTTCGCCTGGGTTCGCTTAAGGTCCAGGTGTCGGCCTTGTCAATATTTTTCCATCGACGTCTGGCGGTCATTCTGGAGGTCCAAACCTTCCTGAATGGATTTCTACGGCTCCAGCCTCCGGTTCGTGCCCCGGAGGAGCCTTGGAATTTGCCACTGGTTCTAGATTATCTTAAATCCAGTGTCTTCGAGCCTCTGGAATCCATTGATCGTCTTCTCACGTGGAAAACGATTATGCTGTTAGCTCTGGCTTCAGCGCGAAGGGTGTCAGACCTAAGCGTTTTGTCATGCAGGTCACCGTATCTCGTGTTTCACCCAGATAGGGCGGAACTCCGCATTAAAATGGATTACCTGCCGAAGGTTGTGTCTGCGTATCACCTCAACCAGCCTATTGTTGTGCCAGCATTGACAGGTGATTTAAAATCTCTGGATGTAGTTCACACGTTACAGGTCTATGTGAACAGAACCAAAGAGGTACGGAAGTCGGACTCATTTTGTGCTTTATGCTACTGCCAAGCGAGGTTGGCCGGCCTCCAAACAAACCTTAGCAAGGTGGATCTGTTTGACCATAAAGCAAGCTTATATACAGGCTTCGCAAGTCCCGCCTTCAAGGGTGTCAGCTCATTCCACACGGTCTGTGGGTCCGTCTTGGGCGGCAGCTAGAGGCGTGTCTCTGACTCAACTGTGCAGAGCAGCGACGTGGTCTGGTCCAAACACGTTCATCAAATTCTACAGGTTTGACACGTTTGCGGCCTTCTCTTCTAGTTTTGGCCGTGCGGTACTACAGGATGACCAGCACCTTCCCACCCGTGGGGATGGCTTTGGGACGTCCCCAGCGTAGTACTTCAGTGTCCACTTAGGATGAAGGAGAAAATAGGAATTTGGTACTCACCGTTAATTCCCTTTCTCCGAATCCGTAGGGGACACTGAACGCCCTCCCGGCGCTGTTCTAGCCTGTGTAGGGTTGTTCAATCTGTATGCGTGATTGTTGTGTGCATACGATTGTCTGCAGTTATTGTTACAGCATGTTATGTTCTGTTTTCTGTCCGTCTCTCTCTCTGTCAGAGATTCCCTGGTCTCTTTTCTCCTCTCGGTCACAGTTAACTAAGACTGGAGTCTGAGGGGGGGATAGAGGGGGAGGAGCCATGCTACACTTCAAAGTTTCTTAAAGTGCCGACTCCTCCAATACACCACTCAATCCCCAGCGTAGTACTTCAGTGTCCCCTACGGATTCGGAGAAAGGGAATTAACGGTGAGTACCAAATTCCTTTTTTCTAATAAGTATCCATTATAGAGATACAGGTTTGTGGGTGGTTACCTAGGGTGTGGTATAGGGGTCCGACAGTCATTATCCCAACTGGCCGGACCCAGACAGCATGGTGAGCGCAACTAAGCCCCTTGCGGGCTCGGCGGCTCGCTACGCAAGCCACCTATTCTATTCTCCCCCACGAGGGAAAATAGCGGGTGGCAGTTGAGTGAATGCCTGTCGGGATCCCGACTGTCAGGACCCGGTTACCTACATCCTGTTCAGAAAAAAGGTGCATACAGTATACATCGGTGATTTTATCCAGATTTACTCATTTTCTCTTACCAGGAGACTGGCTTGCCTCTGGCTGCCTCTTCATAAGAAAAATGAAAATTGTCCGCTTATAGGGGGCAATACTTGTATAAACATTGTTACATACATCTTATGCAAAGCTAACATCTCCGTAACTAATATATATATGTGTGTGTGTGTGTGTGTGTGTGTGTGATTATACATATTATATGTAATTGTTTTATGCTTTTCTCTGGCAGGTGATGATCCTCATTACAGGGGCTCATAAAGCATTTGCATTATACAAGGCCATAGAGGAGGGTGTGAACCACATGTGGACAGTGTCTGCTTTCCAGCAACATCCTCGCACTATATTTATCTGTGATGAAGATGCTACGTTAGAGCTACGAGTTAAAACTGTGAAGTATTTTAAAGGTGAGTATTGCATAGTGAAAGAATATGGAGTATAATTTTATAATACTATACAACTTTTTTTCATAAGATATACTGGATATGGTAGAATATCCTATATAATACCTGGATATGCTATAATATCCATCATGTATACATATTTGCGTTCCAAGTGCTGCAAAAACCTTACTGGAACACTGCTTTCTGACACCATCTACCTTCCCAGTGATAACTGCTGGCAGGAGTGTGGAGAGCTGCCCAGAGATTTCAGGCAGCTAGTACAAGCCCAAGTCTAGATGCGTGCCTTGAGTGTCCTTTGGATGCTTCAAGCAGCGATGTAGCTACCGCATAGTGCTAGTCAGATGCAGAGGCTGTGGGGCAGCGGTGGTGCTTCCGCCACAGTCCTGTGCTCTAGGTAACAGCACTGCTTGCATGACTAAGGCGTCCCGTAAACCTATAATGTCACAGACTGAGTTCAGTTATTTATAATATACTGATATAAATTTAAGTTTACCTCAAATAAAGCATTTTAGATGAAGCTTTTTGCCCCGATTCTGTGGGAGGCAATTGAAGTCTTTATAATGTGCCCCGGGAGTGGTGGTAAAGGCACAAGGCAGCATTGCAAATAGGCCCATTTTATGCTACACCCCGTAACGAGGTAAGATTCCTTCCTGTAACAGGAGGTTGTGTGGTGGTGGACATCATGACAAGATATCTCAGGGTGAAGATGCGGTGCACCGATACGGTGTCCATGTCGATTGTGTCGACATTCAGGACAAAGAACCCATGAAAAACCCATTTCGACCTTTTGAATGTTGACCTAACGGCCCTGTTGACCTAAAGCCATGTCAGCCTTCTGAGTGTGTCCACCTAAGGCCTGTCGAACTTCAGTAGTTGACCTTTCTGTGGTTGACCTATCGATCGACACCCAACTGGACGCCTTGGTACTGGCAACTTAGCAGACCTATTGGACTCCTGGCTGATTGAAGGGGGGCGGGGGATCCAGTAAGTGCCAGGCAACTCTTTGTGGTATCGGAGTCTCGCTCAAATGTTTTTGGCACTTTTAGGTGAATTGTGAATGCGGGCGGGCGGCTGAAAGGCGCATCGGCGAATACACTGCAGCAATTCACCAACAATCCAATTCCTCATAGTATTCTCATATGAGTACAGAAAGAAAAGCTATACTCGTCTTTATGCTTCCTGCTAAAGGTATTCATTTTTGTAAAAAAAAAACCAGTTAAACCAGTTTTGGGGCAGATTGCCACAGATCATCTTCTCGCCATCGGTTTGCAGGCTGTACTAGATAGGTGCTATAGGGAACTTCTACCCCCCCCCCCTCTTCCGGTGTAACCCTTCCCCGGGAACAGAAACTGCTCACATGACCACAGCACCAAGCTTTACTTTCACAGTTGCTTAAAGTGTATTTTCCTTAGAGCAACAAGTCACCCCGATTTTCTTCTTCTTTTCTCTCTGGGTTTAATCATTTCATTATGCCACAATATAGATACAGGGGGTGACTTGTTGCTCCAAGCAAAATACACTTTAAGCGAATGTGAAAGTGCAGCTTGGTGCTGCGGTCACGTGATCAGTTTCTGTTCCCGGGGAAGGGTTACACTCGGTCATGTGGAAGATGGTGCGTGACAGCAGCCTGAGTAACGCTGAGACGGTTTCCTTCTCCCAGGTTTAATGCATGTGCATAATAAACTCGTGGAACCATTGCACAGCATGAAGAAGAACTGAGGACACCACAAGGAGAGCTGCGGGAACCGGGCTGCTCCTCTAGTGGCTCTGCAAGACTAAGTACTGTATTATTATTTAGGTCCAATCTCTGCTATAGCCATGTATCATTCCATATGGTGTTACTTCAATATAAATACTTTTGTTCTAAGGCTGCATAGCAGATACAGCTGTTTACTAGAAGGAGTGTTATATAGTCAGATCTGGCAGTTAGCAATATACTGTATAATACAAATATACCTCTCCCAGAGCGATTTTGCAGCTTACATAGGGCATGCATCAGTAAATCTCCATATATTACTGACTGTAGCTATCCACCTGCTCTGCACCCTCCCAGGTAGCCAACTGTCTGTATTGCACTGCCTGATATTTTCTTTGTCTCATTCATTAATAGCTGTTACAGTTGTATTATGTTTAGAGGATCATTTCAAACTATTCTGTATTTATACAGCACTTTTCTAAAAAAAAAAAAAAATAACATAAAAATAAGTCTCTCTCTGCAGATGCCTTTAACAATAAACAGTTTGGTTACTATCTATACACAATGGTGCAGTGTTTTTTTTTGCATACTACAGGCGAAAGGGAATGGCTTTCTGTTGCAGATGCTAAACACATACAGACAAACACACAATTTTACATTAACACCCCCCCCCCCCCCCATAGGTCCCCATATATATCGGCATGGTTGTCGTCTAATATTTGCCACTTAAGAGGTACCGAGTTGGTCAGGGGTGCTTTGGAAGAGACGGGGGCCCATGTACAGACTCTGTGGTCCCCCTCCTCTTTGCTGTATCGTAGACTCTGGTATTACGCCAGAGCCTACTGTGCATAAGAAGTCTCCGGAAACAAGGCTCCCACCGTGTTATGGAGACTAAATTCAGTATTGCGTATGCACGGTGACCGTTTCAGTGGTGATTTTTACAGCGCCTGGCGTGGGATTCTAAATAGGTGATTATTAAAACATAGGTGCAGTGTGGGCCCCTCCTGACTTAGGGAGCCGTGTTCACCCCGCAGATTGCACCCATAATAGAAATGCCCATGAAACTGGTGGCTATTCTCCCTCGTGGGGGTCCACGACCCCCATAGAGGGAGAATAGAATAGGTGGTGGGCCTGCAAGGGGCTTTGTTGCGCTGGCCAGTGGGGATCCCAACGTCGGGCTAATGACTGTCCGAACCGCATACTACACCCAATTGCTTTGCCACCAATAAAAAATGTCTGTGTCTTCAGATGTAGATTTCCTGGCCAAATGGTTACTTAGATGACCCATGTTCACGCAGATGATCCAAAGTTGCATCTTGGAATGTGGCAGCAGCAGCAGACCAGAGAAGCCAGCAGGATGCATCTCTTTTCACAAGATGACTGATGTTTACACACACAGGGCCTGATTCACACCTGTTGCCTAGACTGTGTATAATTCCAGCCTAGCAGGCAGGAAAAACGCCCTCACCCTCCGCCAGTGTTCACATACACATCCGCTCGCATGCGGCCTAACTGGATGGGGAGCGTATTCGGATCTATTTGCTACTATTGGGTCTGAACCACCACCATGATTCAATGCCGCATTTCTTATAGCGCCGCCCATTGGGTCTCAAGGTGCCCATACACTGTGCAATTACCGAGTGCGATAAGATGCGTGCATTCTGGCGCATATCCCATCGCACTGCTCAAAAAGTATGTGCTGCACATACTTCTTATACTAGATTGCATTGCATCTCATTTCATTGCAAAACGTACAGATGTAGCCGGGCTCCTCGCAGGGGATGGCGATTCTACCGCCGTCCCCCGCCAGCGGCCACCGCCAGGGCGTGCGCGCACGAGACTCTTGCACGCCCCGTGGCAACGGAGCTTGGCGGGGGTTCCCGCTGCTTCCCCCGCCGTCGCCACTGGTCCCCCTTGCCGTCCCGACCCCCCCCCCCCCGAACTGGGCAGCGTCACCGTGATACTGGGATGCACGCGCGTCCCAGTATCTATCGCCAGTGAAAGGGCACTGGCGAGCGTCGGCCAAGGATGAGCCCGGCTCCATCTGTATGCGATGCGATGCAGTCCAAATTGCATACAATAATTGTACCTTGTATGGGCACCTTCATATCTATACAAAAGGGAACACATACAATTTCTTATTCACTTTATTCTGATATAAATATTTAGAAAACAATGCACAGAAGTCATTCAGCACTGAATAATTATTTTTCATCATAAGTCCATGGAACTACCACTGTGGTTGAGGTAAATTAAATATAATCCATTTTCTCAGATAAAAATATCTTTAGGTCCAACACATCAAAACTGGGTAGCCCATATTTCTTCATTCTTCTCTGATCCGATGCACTGCAGACAAACCCGCTGGGACACATGGCAGAAGGTTCAGATTGGCTTCAGACATTGGGGAAACATGATCGCCGTCACTTGTCTGGCTGTCTTTTTAAAACCGTGATAAATGCATCTTTAGGCACTTCCACGTTACCGATTTTCCGCATCTTCTTCTTCCCTTCAGCTTGCCGCTTCAGCAACTTCATTTTTCTTGAAATGTCCCCACCATACTGCAAAAATATGATCAATGTGAGCTAGATATGCACATAAATGTGGAGTACACTTCTTTCCAAGCTCCGCCTTTCGCTAGCCACCCCCATGAAGCCCATTGGTGAGATCTCTCTGGTTACCCTGTACTGGTACACAACTGACAGCATGAATGGAAGCAGCCAGGACTCCTGGACTGATATATACAAACTACCAGGACATTGGAACACTAGCAGTGGCGTTTTGTTTCACAGCCCCAAAAAGGGGTACATTTTAAATAGTGTAAAATAAATCGCTAGTATATTGGACTGATGTTTTGCGCTGCTCATGAACTAAACCCAATACGTGTCTTATGAACGGTGGTGTTTGTTGTGGCCATACAACCATTTGCTATATATGTTCTCCATTTACATGTAGAGGCACAACAGTATTCATACTTCTGTTGAATGAAACATGCTCTTTGTGTGCACAACTTCCATCCAGGAAAAGCCACAAATGCAATCACTGGCACTCAAAGACATAAAAATTGGGAATATAAATTTTAAAAAGTGGGGAAAGTGTCTCTTTTATAATGTATTCGACAATACCGCCACACAGTGTTTAAATATTTAATAAGCTTAGAGACATTTATTAAAAAAACAAAAATATTTGGAGACAGTCACGCGTTTCAAGATCGTCTCTAGCTCAGAACGCTGCTGTGAAGTTCAAGATGGCAAAAACAAATGTCACACTGCTTGAAATGTTTTGTTACAAATACAAGTGGCATATACCAACATAAAGCATAATAAAAAGGTCTCTGGATCTTTTAACTGAAGCTAGATTTTAGTTTACAAGTATGACATAATATATAATAAAAAAATTGTACTTACACATTTGGCCAAGACATTTTTCCTGTAGGCTTTAATTCTGGGAAAAATAAATGACTTGTGTAAATCACTGCAGAATTTTCTAGTGCTGTACATAAACTCACAATAATTATACTGTACATCCAAATCAGACCGTGACAACAATTTATTGTTAATAGAAAAACACAAACAAAATCAGCACCCTCTACAAAGGAATAGCAGTGCCTGAGAAGGTTGAATGTGAAACTATGGGGGTATTAAACCCGACCACAATTTCCACCGGGCGGAAATAACGTCCGACAGTATTCAGTCCCGGTTGGGCTGGATTGTCAAATCCACGGCCGCTTCCGACTTTCAGCGCCTGTTTTCGCCGATGATCGGTCTTTCCGACTGGCGAAGCCCATATTGAATAGGCTGAATGACGTTCGATCTAATAATGTCGGAAATGGTGCTATTACCACCTGGCGAAAATAGCGGCCGGGATTGAATACTATAGCAGTTCATGGGCCAGATATATCAATTTTTAAAAAGTGATAAAGTGGAGATTGATAAACAGCCAGCTAATCCGTTAATAACTGTCATGTTACAGACTGGGTTTCAAAGATGACAGGTAGGAGTTGATTGGCTGGTTGCTTACACACTTTTTGAAGCTTGAAACATCTGGCTCCATATTTTGTTTATTAAATGTTTACTTTATTTAAAAAAGTTGTCTGGGATCGGTGACTCTCAGAAATGCAGACCTAGGATTACATAATGTAGTAACCATTTTCTCATAGGAAACAAAGATTACGGCCATCATTTACGAGTTCTATGACTTTAGAATTAATTGCTGCATATTTTATAGTCTTAAAAAGAGCCCACAAGAAACAAACATTTCCTACCAAGTAATCAGTCACCTCTTGTAGTCTCAGTATTGCTTAGAAGCACACATACATATCCGATGTCCTACTGTATGGGAGCAGACAGAATATGGAATCCACACTTACATAGACATAGGCTACAGTATACTGCGTAATACTCACGTTTCTCTTGCTATAACCTTGCTACCGATTGCTGCCTGAACAGCTACTTCAAACAGCTGCCTTGGTATAGCATCTCGTAGCTTCTCACAGATTGTTTTACCAACTTCATATGCCTTTTCCCTAAATGAGAAAGATTATACAATCGTACTGTACCTATTAAGTACAGATACTAAAAGACATAGGGGGTTATTTTGGTTCATTCTTTCTGACAAAATCCTTCTTAGATGGACAAAACCATGTGTACTGCAGTTGGGGTAGATGTAACTTGTGCAGAGAGAATTAGATTTGGGCGGGGTTTTACTTCAAGTGAGATCTATATTGCAGTGTAAAAATAAAGCCGTCAGTATTTTCCCTGCACAGAAACAAAATAACTCACCCAAATCTAATTCTCTCTGCACATTTTGCAGTAATTTGTGATTCCAAAATAATTGAGATAAAAAAAGCTGGAGAATAAGACTCTTCATTTGATGGTTATGGTCTTGGTTGATAGATCTACAGGGTCTATATAGACCAGGGGTGGCCAAACCTGTCCTCAAGATCTACCAACGGTGCATGTTTTCCAGGCAACCTGTGGATCTATAGTAGGAATGGATGCAGCAGGTTTTAAAATGTGACAGTTAGTAATGACTACAGCTGTGCACCAGATAGGTAACCTGGAAAACGTGGACCGTTGGTAGAGCTCGAGGACCGGTTTGGCCACCCCTGATATAGACTATCAATAGTTCTACCCAAATGGGTGGACATGATGCAATCGGTTGTAAAGGGTCAAAAGGTCAACATGAAAAATGTACCCACACGTTTTTCATGATTTCTTTTTTAAACAAGCTTGTTCTTACTTCACCATCCAATGTCGGCATAGAGGGAGGAGAATATAATATGCCAAGCCCAAAGCATGGGTACAGGTTACACTAATTGGGGGACCATGTTGACAGGTGGCGACATTGACACAAAAAAAGGGGAAAACTCATGTCGACCTTTCCCATGTCAACCTGTGATGTGATGGGTAGAATGTTGTACGGGTTTTCTCTTTCTTGTGGAGCCATTCATTCTCTAGGCGCATCGCTTACCTATTGGCAATAGTCACCAATTCTTCCACCGCACGACCGTTTAGTAAGATGTCCATTTTGATCAGATCCGCGAGCTGGTAGCCTGCTTCTTCATAGTCAAAGCTAATGAAACACAAAATAAAGTATGACACCCGGGGACGGATGACTACACAAGTAGAGGAATACATCCTTTTATTTACTTAGAAAAGTGCCTTGTATGAGCCAAATGCTGAATAACCCAAATAAGTACCGAAATTATATTGGCTTGCACATATATTTTCCCCATCTATGTTTTGTGGTATATGGCCTGCATCATAAATAGACAGTACCAGGTATCCTCCTAATTTGAGAAACACAGATACAGATTACATAGATCATACAGCATTGCTGCAGTCGCGCCAAACAGCCCCGCTTAGCACGCCAGGATGCATGCGGACAATGTGTCTTAATCGCAACGTGGTTCTGAAAAAACGGGGAACCCTAATCACTTTATTCCTATCAACAACTGCATCCTGCTAAACAGGATGTGTGCAGACACAAGAATCTTCATCCTTCTAAACAGGATCTTGTTCAACTGCGTCCTGTGAAAAGGCAATATCTAGACACAAGAAACTGCATCCTGCTAAACAGGATCCTGTTCAACTGCATTCTGCTAAAAGGCAATGTGTAGACGCAGCCTTATCTGTAGGCACAGACCTAGATCAAATTATCTTTCCATGTAACTTTTAAATGTGCAAACAAAATAAAATGGCATATTCTAAGGACTTGCCTTGCATATCCAGAAGAGAGAGATTTTAGATTATCATAAAAATCCACCACAACTTCATTTAAAGGAAACAGATATTTTATCATGATTCTGTGATCATCAATATAGGTCAAGCTTTTGTGTTCTGCTCGTCGGGACTGAGGGAAGAAGATGGCAACAAATGGCTTAATCACATCACAAGACAAAAGAAAAATCGTTTTTGAGTTTGTTAAAACCCTACTCATGGTCAGTGATCTATTGTTACAGTTGTGATTCATGTTTATGGTGCAATTTTATTTACGATCATAATATACTAGTGAATATGGCATTTTGGTACTTGTGTATTTTGGCGGCGCCCATCGCATCGCATACCATAACGTATACGATGGTATGCGATGCGACGCGATATCGTACGATAGTGCACGATGGCATACAATTTTGAAATTGTATGCTATTGTACATGGCATACGATGCGATGCGATGCGATTAAACATTGTATAAGCACCCTAATGGGTGCTTATACAATGTTAAGCACCCAAATGGGTGCTTACAATGTTAAATGCACCCCCAAGCCACCCCCCACTATAAACGTGAACCCGAAGCGTGGCGAGCGGCGGCAGTACGCGTCCTACGACCTTTTCATACCCCCACTATCCACGTCGGCGTGGAGTTGAGAATAGAATAGTGTGGCGAGCGGACGCGGATACCTGTGAAGCCCGCGAAGGGACGCGTTTACCTGTGAAGGTATCCGCATCCCCTCGCGGGGCTCGCCACGCTTCGGGCTCGGTGGCTCGCTGCGCTCGCCACACTATTCTATTCTCAACTCCACGTCGACGTGGATAGTGGGGGTATGAAAAGGTCGTAGGACGCGTACCGCTGCGCTCGTCACGCTTCGGGTTCACGTTTATAGTGGGGGGGTGGCGTGGGGGTGCATTTAACATTGTAAGCACCCATTTGGGTGCTCAAAAGCACCCTTTAGGGTGCTTATACGATTTTTGGTCGTATAAGGGGTAAAAATCGCATCGCATGCCATCGGGTGCATGGCATGCGATGCGATGCGTCCGTCGGACATCGGGGGCGCCGCCAAAATACACAAGTACCAGCATTTTAAATGGGATACGGTCATTAGGTCAACAAGCATTAGGTCAAAAGTCATTAGGTCGACACCACTGTCGACATGCTGAAAGGTCTACAGTGAAAAGGTCGACATGGGGTTTTTCACTGTTTTTTGACCTGACGTGCCGACAGGCGGTATTTCATGCTCTACCGTCTACTAGGATGTGGTGAGAGAATAAAATAGTGTGTCGAATGCAGCGAGGCACTGAGCCCAAAGCATGGCAAGCGAAGCGACGCGGTGCACTGTCAACATTCGGGTAAAAAAAAACAACATGTCGACCTAACCCATGTCAAACTAATGCTTGTGTTGACCTAATGACATGTCGACCTAGACCCATGTCGACCTTTTAGCATGTTGACCAACTTATGGTCGACCAAATGATCCATTCCCTTTTAAATACAGATAATAAACCAAAAAAAACGAAAAGTACCTGATACCTGAGTCCCATAAGTATGTGCATAACAACTCAGACCCTGGACCTGGTATGCCTCCCTTTGATGAGCAGTGTCAGTTGTCGCCCCTCCCCCAAATGCTGCGGCTGATGCAGCTGCGAGCGTTATATCAAGACCCGTTCTGCACATGGGCAAAATGTGTCTTGGGCCTTTACAGTCCCACAAACATTGGATTTGTATGTAAATTATTTGGTTTACAGTATATACAAATCTGAAGCAGGCCTTATGCTTTAGGGATGGACATCGGATGCTGTTAGCATCGATGTTCCAGATCCGATGGAAGTACTTTTTCAAATCAAGTTTAAACCTTACGATGCCTGACTTTCTTTTTTCAGCTTGTGACACCCATAAGTGGTATCTACAGTTCAGCTTAAGTGCACACATGTACAGATCTGACTGCCTCTGCGCACAGTACAGTATAACCATTGATGGCTAGATCATTGAATGGTCTTTTAACTATCGCATAAGGGCACGCAACCATTCGATACTGGGCATACAAAGTCCATTCCTACTTTTCTCTCTCTAAGTGTGATATTCAATCCCGGGTCACGACTGTCGGGCTGGTCCGACAGCCATGACCCTGTCCTGTTCTCGGCTGCTCGACTGGTAGGCGGGATTCAATGTCCCGCCTGCCAAATGCCAAAAAGGGGGCGTGACCGTGAGATACGCCCGACGCAAGCTGCGGCCAAGAGCTCAACAATCCACGGCTGTTCTTGGCAGAACGGGCCTGACTGCTTCTTAAATCGGGCCCATGCTGCCGAGATCCCTGTTCAATCTGTCGGGAAAGACCGTATTGAATAGGGCCCCGCCGCTATTTCCCCCATCGGGAATAACGGTGGGAGATTGAATACCCCCCTAACACCTGTTCAGGGCCAGGTAAGTAGGAAGTTTGGTTGCTGCAGGAGAAGAGAAGTTGTGTAATGAGGGGACAGAAATTAGTAAGAAACAGTAAGAGCTGGAGGGAGGCTCAACCCTGAGCAACTGCTAGACTGACACCTTAATTTATTATATTACATACTTCATCAGTATAAAGGTCAAATTAATTTCTAAATCTAAAGTGGCTGCAGTGTTGTCTCAGTTTGTATAAAACAAATACAAGTGCAAACTACTGTATCGGCGTGGATGATTAGACCTAACGGAGTGAATCCGTATATTACATTGTTGTGACTGTGAGACCATGCTGGAGAATAGGCATAAAATAAGAACGTAGAATACATGCAGTATATAAATATATAGTATTGTAGCAGGGACAGCATACTTCCACATGAAGGGAACGTCCAGGTTTTAGAGCAGTAGAAGGAAAACTGATGTGATCGGGGTTGGGCTGATTAGCAGCACCTGTGCTTTCCTGATATGTGTTTCTAGAGCAGGGGTCCTGATGGTGTAACAGCTGCCCAGGTGATAGGCTGGGGGCGTGGGCTACGGTAGGGACCACTGGAACACACTGAGGAGTTTGTACTATGCTGTGATATCTGTATGCTGCAATGCTATAACCATCCTTGCCTATACTGTTTACCTGCTACAAAATAAAGACCAAGGGTGAGAATTGATAGGATAAGAGATTCAGAAAGTGAGAGATTCGGTAAGAAGTGTCCATGTTTTTTAAAGCGGCAATCATTTACACTGCAAAATCAACCTGGTTTTGCTGTGTAAATAATTGCCGCTTTTAAAAAAAATGAGATTTTTTTACTAAATCTCTCACTTTCTGAATCTCTCATCCTATTAAATCTCACCCCAAGACTTCATCTTATCCAGTGTATGTATTTCTCTGTCACAGTATCTATAATAAATTATTCCTTATGTAAACATATTCCGATGCAGTAACATAAGGTAGCAGTGCGGTATTTTCAATCACAATCAGATATTACGCTTTTGGTTAGTTTAAATGTTGCCCGGATGATAAAGGTGCAAAAAAAAAAAACCTTACTAAATAATTTAGTGAATGGTGCCTCTTGCAGAGTGACATGCAAATGCTGAGAAATGCAATTTTTAAACATAATGGAAATAAAAAAAAATGACTGACCTGACAGAGTGACATTATTTTTCCAAGGTATTCATCCGGTGAAATAATGGTACCCAGTATCATTGGCTCAAGATATGCAGATGCCACAGATTTATCAGGAAATTCAGTTGGGTTTACAATGGTTATCTCTTCTGCTCCGTATTCCTACACAAATCACCAAAGCAATAGGGATCAGATGAAGCTATACAAAGCTTAAATAGTGGAAGATCAGAGCCACTATCTACAGAATAGCTTATTTCATCCAAGTGTAGTTACATAATCAATAATTCAACTAAACAAAATGAACAATATATGGATACAAATATAAAGAGCCTTCATATTTCTTATGAAGAAAGGGGGAAAAAAAACGTCCTGGATTCCAGTTTTCAAAATTGGTTAAATATAGGCTTAAATTGTGGAAAATTATCAATTTTGTAAACAGTTTTTGGGGGATATTCAATCCCCATCGCTATTTCTGACAGGGGAAATAGAGGTGGATGCTTATTCAGACAACATTGAAGGGGCAGCTCGACAGAACGGATCTGACTTTAAAATCAGTCGGATACGTTTTGTCAAAAACGGTTGTGGATTGTCAAATTCATGGCCGGATCTCAACAATACAGAGCCGTTTTGCCGGCACGCCCCTTTTTGCTGCTTAAGAACATTGAATTCCGCCTGTTGACAAACTGTTGAGCCCGGAGAAAAGGGGCAGGATTTCAAATTGTCTGAAGGTTCTGACAGTCAATATCCGGGATCTAACCCCCCTTGTTAGTTAGATCATTTGTTAACAAAGTTTAGTTAACTTTACCTGCAGCTAAGAACTGTCACACGGGGGACAGGGGAGATGAGCCTTCTGAGCTATGCTAGATCACTCAGGGCATAGCGCTGCACAGTGATGTGCCACTGAGTGATCTATCAGGGCCAGTGTTCTCCGGTGAGAACACTGGCCCTCAGTGATCAATCAATATCAATAGTGTGCTGGATATTAATCACCGGGAGATAGCGACGTGCGGGGCCGCGTGTCGCCCCTACACACAGTGATGTAAAATCGCTCAGAAAATGCCCTGTAATCGCTGGGTGTGTAGACCCCATTACTTAGAGGCAGAATAATCCCATATAGTTCTGGGCAATTGGTGCATCACCCACCATTGCCAGTGATATAGGAATCACAGTGTAAGTAGTATTCTGACTATGGGTCATTCCAAAGTGCAAATGCAGGGAAATAATATGGCAGATTGGAATAATTCTCCATACAATTATCACCCTCCTTCCGAAGACTTGTCAGCTGCATGTAGTTTACACAATGTATCTTACCAAACGGAACATTTTAGACAGTTCCTGATTCCACTGTGCAGTTTGGGGTAAATTTACTAAAATGCGAGTTCTATTGAAGATGAGATGTTGCCCATAGCAACCAAACAGATTCTACTTATTTATTTAGCTCCTTCTTATAATAATTATTTAGTTATTAACAGTTTCTTATATAGCGCACACATATTCCGCAGCGCTGTACAGAGAATATATGAACATTCACATCAGTCCCTGCCCCAGTAAAGCTTACAATCTATATTCCCTACCACGGGATGCGGTTAATTTCCCGGCGGTCGGAATCCCGACACTGGAATCCCGACCGCCGAAATCCCGAAACTTTCTCCCTCCGTGGGTGTCCACGACACCCATAGAGGGAGAATATAATAGCGTGCCGAGCGTAGCGAGGCACCGGGCCCACTGCGTGGCGAGCGCAGCGAGCCCGCAAGGGGGGGCGATCCATGTCCCCCCCTTGTCGGGATTTCGGCGGTCGGGATTCCAGTGTCGGGATTCCGACCGCCGGGATCCCGACCGCCGGGATATCATATCGGATCCCCTACCACATATACACGCACACACAGACATTCTTGGGTTCATTTTGTTGGGAGCCAATTAACCTACCAGTATATTTTTGGATTGTGGGAGGAAACTGGAGTACCCGGAGGAAACCCACTAAAGTACGGGGAGAATATACAAACTCCGCAGTTAGGGCCATGGTGGGAATCGAACCCATGACCTCTGTCATGTGAGGCAGTTATGCTAACCATTACACCATGTGGGAAGTATGCTGGGATGTGCAGTGTCACAACTGCTTGAAGGCCACAGGTTGGCTAGGGCAATAAAAAAAACATGTCGTACAAATATAAGAAAAGGGTGCATGCACTTTCCGAGCATGTGCACAACATAGGGGCGAGTAAAGATCAGTGGCTTCTCTGCCTGCACCCAACTACAGAGAAGAGATGGCATACGAAATCTGAAGAATAAATGTATTCATGTAAAAATTTGATTTCTTTTTTTCTATTTTTTTTTTTTTTATAAATGAAGTCTGATTTTCTCTGCAAAACTTTGTAATCTCTTCCCTAACTGCTTTGTATTTGCGTGGGTTTGCTAATACAATAAAAGGCAGCCGTCGGTAAATGCCTATGTTTATGTAACTGCATTGTGTGCAGGCAGGAAATTGGTGCTACAGGACATTTTCTGTAATTGCTCAATTTACGAACAAACAAAACGAAAACAAACAAACGAGCAGAGAAAAGCGTGCTAAAGCAATCAGCAACACCGGGTTACCATTTGCTGTTCCTAATACACGTACAGTATCTCTCTCTCTCTCTAGACGTGGCTGTATTGAAATGAGATTCAGCTATTTTTTGGTTTTTTTGCAAATGCTGTAGCTGATAACTATGATTACAAATAAATAATACAAATTAGCTTTTTTATAATATAAAAATAGAATGCAAAAAGCAGCGCGGCTCACTAGCTACTGGATAACAGGTTTTGGGTTTTTGTAAATTGCATTAATGGGACAATACATATTGTTAAATGCAAATATCTTTTTTTATCATATTAATAACGTCCATATTTCCATTGGATAGTTGAAATAAATGATAAATGATGATAAATAAATGATATAGGAGTGAAGATGCCCCCACATCCTACTCACCTTTATCAGTTTCTGTGAAGAGAGCACAGCTTTGTATGGGACTGTAGGTGCCGTCATAATGACAGACGCGTTGTATTCTTGCTCCAGTCGCTGGTTAAAGACCTCCATATGCAGGAGCCCAAGAAAGCCCAATCTGTGTATACATCATTAGTATGCTTTAGTTACACACTCGCTGTAAATGAGGGGGAAGAAAAAAGTACACGGAATGCTATACATGCTTAATAAGTGCAATATTCCATATATTGTTACTGTATAAATCCTTACACTTGCCAGTGCTCCATATTTAAAAGTTTTTTTTCTAAATAAATATTAAATATCTTTGTCATTGCTCATAGCTCATTAGTAGCTATAGCTCTCCAGGGCTGGCGCACAGAGATTCTCCCCCCCCCCCTCTCTACCTGTATAAGCTGCTGCTCTCTTGTCCCATCATCTTGCATGAAGCCTAGGTGCACTTGCAAAAATGGAGGCACACAATGGGGTAAATTTACTAAGATGGAATCTCTATTGAAGATGGTGATGTTGCCCATAGCAACCAATCAGATTCTACTTCTTATTTATTTAACACCTTCTAGAAGATAATAGATATATGCTATAGTTGAGGAGTGTGTATGCATGTCTGTCACATTGTGGAGACACTGCGGCACTTAGAGCCACCGAATTCGGCAACAATTTGCCTCTGGACCCGGTGGTGTGCACCTCAAAGCCGTTTTTGGGAAATTTGACTTACAAATTTAAAAAAACGTCAAGGATCAATTTGCCTTGATTGATGATCTGGAAAAAAGATTGACGATCTGGGAAATGGATGACGAAAGAACACCGGATTTCATTGCTGTCATTGAGTATGAGTGCAAACACATTCTAACATTATAGTGGAGGCTTTCAACAATTATTTATTTACATTTTCTTATATAGCGCAGCAGATTCCGTTGCGCTTTACAATAGTAGACAGTGATAAATCAAACTGGGTAACAACAGACAGACTTGGAGGTTAGAGGGCCCTGCTGCACGTTTATAATCTATAGGGACATAGGAGGGAAACACAAGGACAGGCACCTTTAATAGCATAGCACTCCCACCAAGTTGCAAGTCCAGAAGAAAATCTATATAATACATAATTGCCTCAGAGGGTATACCACAGGGTACCTAAATATGATAGGCTTGCCTGAAGAGGTGAGTTTTCAGGGAACGCTTGAAAGTTTGGAGGCTAGCGGAGAGTCTAATTGTGCGTGGAAGGGCATTCCATAGCCCGATGAAAGTCCTGTAATGGTGAATGGGAGCTAGTGATACGTGCAGAAGAGAGACGCAGCCCTTGTGCAAAGCAGAGTGGTCGAGATGGGAGATATTTTGTGAAAAGTAAAGAGATATATGCTGGTGCAGTATGGCTAATACAGTAGCTTGATATGCGAGTAGAAGTGTTTTATATTGAATATGGTAAGATACAGGCACCCAATGGAGGGACTGGCAGAGCAGATCAGCAGACGATGAGCATCTTGCAAGGACGATCAGCCTAGCAGCAGAATTTAAAATGGATTGCAGTGGCAAGAGTCTTGGGAAGACCAATTATTGCCGTAAGCAATGCGGGATATAATTAGGAATCATTTGGGATATACATATACCTCACATCACACACATGTACACCACATAAGCACACTACACACACATATATGTAGCGCACCTCACACATTTACACATTGGACGGATACACACAACACACACACTTACAACAGTCACAGTACAACAACAACACCACACCTGATTTCATTGCTGTCTTTGAGTATCAATGCAAACACATTCTAACATTATGGTGGAGATTTTAACAAATTACAACCTTGGGCCTTTGGTACAGCATAAGATGAATTTTTACAGCAATTTTGCTGGGCGGGTCAGCTAGTATCAAATAAAACTCCCATCTTAGTAAATTTACCCCAAAGGGTCCAAAGCTTCTTTTGCACAACGGGGCATCCACTTTGTGCTTGGTGTAGACAGCATTAGACCAGATTAGATTAGATTCACTTTATTGTCATTGCTCAAGCACAGGTACAGGGCAAAAAAATCAAGACTCAGAATTAAACAATATAGTATTATTACATACAAATAAGAGGAAAAAAATAAGAACTATTAAAATTAACAAAATGCAGAATTCAACATCAAGACAGCCCTAGGAAAGAAACTATTCCTCATTCTACTAGTTCTAGGACACCTAAAGCGTCATCCAGATGGCAACAGTGTAAAATGTTCTTGTGCCGGATGAGAGGGATCGCTTGTATTTCTGCGAGCACGGCTCAAACAGCGCCTCCTATGAACATCCTGGATGGCTGGAAGGGAAATCCCTATAATACGCTGAGCAGTCTTCACCACTCTCTGTATCATAATACGTTCTGCAACAGTACTGCTTCCATACCAGACAGTTAGTCAGTAGGCTCTGTATCATATAGTAATATGCTCTGCAACAGTACTGCTTCCATACCAGACAGTTACACAGTTAGTCAGTAGGCTCTGTATCATATAGTAATATGCTCTGCAACAGTACTGCTTCCATACCAGACAGTTACACAGTTAGTCAGTAGGCTCTGTATCATATAGTAATATGCTCTGCAACAGTGCTGCTTCCATACCAGACAGTTACACAGTTAGTCAGTAGGCTCTGTATCATAAAGTAATATGCTCTGCAACAGTGCTGCTTCCATACCAGACAGTTACACAGTTAGTCAGTAGGCTCTGTATCATATAGTAATATGCTCTGCAACAGTACTGCTTCCATACCAGACAGTTACACAGTTAGTCAGTAGGCTCTGTATCATATAGTAATATGCTCTGCAACAGTACTGCTTCCATACCAGACAGTTACACAGTTAGTCAGTAGGCTCTGTATCATATAGTAATATGCTCTGCAACAGTGCTGCTTCCATACCAGACATTTACACAGTTAGACAGTAGGCTCTGTATCATATAGTAATATGCTCTGCAACAGTACTGCTTCGATACCAGACAGTTACACAGTTAGTCAGTAGGCTCTGTATCATATAGTAATATGCTCTGCAACAGTGCTGCTTCCATACCAGACAGTTACACAGTTAGTCAGTAGGCTCTGTATCATATAGTAATATGCTCTGCAACAGTGCTGCTTCCATACCAGACAGTTACACAGTTAGTCAGTAGGCTCTGTATCATATAGTAAT
The DNA here is from genome assembly GCF_055691185.1 of Crinia signifera. Taxonomy (NCBI): domain Eukaryota; kingdom Metazoa; phylum Chordata; class Amphibia; order Anura; family Myobatrachidae; genus Crinia; species Crinia signifera. Next base: position 77,973,270 of record NC_139217.1, read on the forward strand.
ATGCTCTGCAACAGTACTGCTTCCATACCAGACAGTTACACAGTTAGTCAGTAGGCTCTGTATCATATAGTAATATGCTCTGCAACAGTACTGCTTCCATACCAGACAGTTACACAGTTAGTCAGTAGGCTCTGTATCATATAGTAATATGCTCTGCAACAGTACTGCTTCCATACCAGACAGTTACACAGTTAGTCAGTAGGCTCTGTATCATATAGTAATATGCTCTGCAACAGTGCTGCTTCCATACCAGACAGTTACACAGTTAGTCAGTAGTCTCTGTATCATATAGTAATATGCTCTGCAACAGTGCTGGTTCCATACCAGACAGTTACACAGTTAGTCAGTAGGCTCTGTATCATATAGTAATATGCTCTGCAACAGTGCTGGTTCCATACCAGACAGTTACACAGTTAGTCAGTAGGCTCTGTATCATATAGTAATATGCTCTGCAACAGTGCTGCTTCCATACCAGACAGTTACACAGTTAGTCAGTATGCTCTCTATTGTGCAACTGTAAAAGTTCTGGAGTAAATCCGTAGATAGGGGCAAAAAAGTATTCACTAGGAATAATCAGGCGCCTTGCAAAGAGCTGTATCTCTGGTAAGAGCTGCTGCTTAATTGTGGGGGTAGTCACTCCCCACTAGAAAGAAACCTTTGATAAAGCTGCAGGACGCAGTGAAACGCGTTAGGTGATTGCCCCCCACCTCTGGACCTAGCTGTGACACCCCAGTTCCATTTGGACCTCCATCCATTCATTTATCTGACTGGACGTTTATTTGGCGGACACCGTGCATCTGATCCACTGGTTAACAACATCCATACCAGTGTGGACTGCTACTGAGCACGGAAGCCACTTCTACATCGCCTTACATATATTTCCATCTGGGCTATCGCTGCAGACAATCCGGTGGTCTGAACCCCCAAGATCGGCTCCGCACCAACCTAAGGTCTGCTCCATTCCAAGCGGTATTCAATCCCTCCAGCGGCTGTCCAACAAGCCGTAACCATCGTGAGGACTCCCAGTAAAATTCACATCCAAAGGATCTTCGACAAATTATTGGTAAAGTGCACTTACCTGTTTCTTCAACACTAGTGTCGACACAGCTCACTCCGACGTGTCCATTGAGGCGGGGCACATATTCATTATTATTTCATTTTTGACATTCATTCCAATTTATGTTCATTCCCCCCCCCTTTTCCATTATACCATTCTTGTTATTATTGTTTTTATATGTTATTTATATTGTATTTTAATCAACAGTAAAATTGTTATACTTTTTCAAACAATGGTTTCTTTCATTGAATTGAGCGCTGCTACACTCACCCAGTGTGAGTTCTTTTGTGGTTTAAATCCGTAGATAGTTGGTGTCTCTTTAATATCCTCAGGAAAAAAGCCATTGATGGGCCTTCTTTACCAAATAACAGACATTTGTGGACCAAGAAAGGTCCTCCGAACCATGGGTGCCCAGACTAGTACATTGGTTCTCAAACTCGGGCATCAGGACCCCACACAGTTTTTCAGGTAACCCGACAGGTGCACTCATCACTGACATTTTAAAAGATCCACAGGCGAATCTAATTATTTCACTTGATTCACCGAGGAGACCTGCAAAACATGCACTGTGTGGGGTCCTGTGGAGAACCTGTTGACTAGAATATCGCTTTCCTCTGCATCAATTAACTGCAGATTAAAGCTAGTTCATTATAAAAAACTTAAGAAATGTGTACCCAATAATACAAATATGTAGTTTTATCACTAGAAAACACAGACAGGATTACCATAACATTTCAAGGTTATCATTTGTCATTTTCCGATGTATAATACAGTAAGATAAGAAAGCATGCAGGAAATAAGCAGCAGAAGACTCACCTCCAGCCAGCCCCCAGTGCAGCACTACTGTCCCGGGTGACAGAGACACTGGAATCATTCAAGGTCAGCTTATCTAGAGCATTTTTCAAATTACTGTACTCCGATTGGTCAACTGGAAACATACCTTAAAAAGAAAACAACAAAAAGTTTTTGCAAACCATAATATATATTGTCTGGTTCAAACACTATCATTTAAATATGTATCACAGAACATCACCCCGCAAGAAAAATAAACTTCAAAGAGAAAATGAGACGAAACATGACATGAATTATTCATCCTCTCTTGGCATTATCAATCCCCTTATTTCAGCAATCCAACATTTTCTGACAATGTGGCAAAAACTTGTCAACATCTCAAGGCTGGGAGCTGACTGGTTTATCTTCCAAGGACGGATTTTCTGTTTACATCTCTACTGCGCTTCTAATAAATGAACAGAAACTAAGGGGGAAAAAAGGCTTAGAAGCCTTTGGATATTAAGCATCACGGACACGGGGCGATCTGTTGTGCGGTCCCCCGTGTGCATGGGGCAGAACAACGTGCTGCTAACTAAACTGTATGAGATACATGCACATTAGGGATGGCCATCGATGATTTGAAATCATCTATGGTTTATGGCCAATGTTGAATACTTTTGCCATCAATGTGGGAGAACCAGATGGTTTCACTACATCGATGGCAAAGTAGAACTGATGTCTGTTTTTTTTTTTCCAATGTATCGGGACACTAAGCATAGCCCGACACCAGAAGCCCCGCCCCGGATTCTAATTGACCCACGGGCCATTCAGTCAGTCAAAGATAATGGATTACCATCGATACCTAAACTATCGATGGTTATACATCACATAGTTTCTGACTATCGATGGCTGGTTGCAGAATCGACATTGATGGCAACTGCACCAATGGCCATCCCACATGCATTTCCTGTAATGAAATAATGGAGATACATTGGTCTGGACTGTCTGGGAGACTCACTCATTTTGAGGAGCCCTAGCGGTATATAGTATTTACTGTATATTATGTATATATATGTAAAGTTGATCGATGAGAATAGACATTTAATAAATGACTCCTTTGAGAGTAGAACAATCTAACGGAGTAAACCGCCGAACGCACGCCCACCCTGCCGGATGAATCCCGCGCTACGCTGCGAGAGGATGTGTACGCTTACACATGCGCTCGCATGCACCCGCAGAGACAAAAAATATCATTCAGTGGTTACTCACCATCTAATGATGGTTCCTCTGCTCGTTATGAAGTCGGCCAGGACTTTCATTTGAACGCTTCCAGATGAATTGGGGGCAGGCGCTTACATCATGTGACATCAGCCGCCCACCAAGAACAGGCAGGGGTATGCTGACGAGGCCGCCCAGCATTTTTGAGGGCACACCCATGAACCGCCGGGTGCACACCCCGGAATGCCCCGTTACCTTTCAAACAGGCAGTGAGCGCACCAGTGAATTAAATATTTGCCAAAGGCGCTCACTGTGGGGGACTGCACATGTGCAGACCCCCACCATTGGGGACAGGGTTCAATTTGGACCTGTGCGAACAGACCTGAATCAGACCCATACTTCTCTTCTATCCACCCAGCAAAACATGATGCCATGCGGCCCTGGGGCCAGATGCACTAAGGTTCAAAAGTGATAAAATGGAGAGTGATAAACAACCAACCAATCAGCTCCTGCCTGACATTTTTCAAACACAGCCTGTGAAATGGCAGGTAGGAGCTGATTGGCTGGCTGTTTATCACTCTCCATTTTATCACTTTGGAAGCTTAGAGCTTCTGACCCCTGGTCTTCAGTGTGTCTCCCCAGGCAAAGGGTTATTGGTGGAGAATGACCAGAATGTACAGCAGCTTTCATTTTGTTCTCAGGGTAGGAAGCAGAATAAAGTGACCCCAAGCTAATTCATTTTACCTGCAAATACCATGGGCTTCGCATCCTTGAACCCGGGCAGTGGCTCCACAGGCTGCTTGTATAGATGAAATGTGTCACCTATTTGTGCTTCCGTGACCTCTTTCATTCCAGCGACCAGGTAACCCACCTGTCCAGCACATCTTAAATAAATAAAGTCATAAATCATAGCGTGTCCCAGCATTTCTGTCTGAGGAGAAGGACAGTTTAGCTAAATAATAAGTTATTAGGGAAGATGCAGCCGCTGTGCGACATTACGCAGAAGTCTTTAGTAAAAGATGCAGACTGCCGGCTTATGTGGTCTGCTTGCTGCAGCCAAACACAGATGTACGATATGAAGATCCGAAGAATCCTGCCAAAAGCACGCAGCTGGGGCCGGTGATACCATATCTGAGGATGCAGCCACTGATTTACGATGAGCCCAGAAAATGGGTACATTTTCTGCTTATTATCTGAACTCTCCAGAGCAGGGAAATCTTACAGATATGTCCCCTTGCATACAAATATTACCCATGGTGTATGAGGATACAGGTGCGGTCGCACACACAACATAGATATACCAAATATATTATTTGAATCAGCAAAAGATGCTTGTGAGTCCAAGATGCCCGATGCGGACGGACACATGTATGTATGTATGTTTATTATGGAAATGATGTCTAAAATAAAGACAGTGTGACATCTATGGTCCTGCTAGGAGGGGAAGTCAGCCACAGTATTACCGCACTAGGTAGATATATGTTACAGATCCATTTTTAGTCAATCTATTTAAAAACCACTGGGGCAATTTTCTCAGGAAGTAAAACAAAACGGTAATTTTTAAGACTAAGGGTGAGATGTACTATGCCTTGAAAAGTGATAAAATGAGAGAGATAAACCACCAACCAATCAGCTCCTACCTGTCATTTTTCAAACACATACTGTGACATGGCAGTTAAGAGCTGATTGGCTGGCTGTTTATCACTTTCCATTTTATCACTTTTCAAGCTTAGTACATCTGGCCCATTATTAGCAAAAGCATTCATTAATATCTACATTTTTTATTTATAGTTTAGAATATTTCAGTTATCAACTGCCACCTAGTGGCCTGCAAGTAAATCAACATGCAGCGAACATCTGACAGAAATTGTCACAGAAATTGCACATTGTTTAGAAACTTTTTTCTTTTAAGCAGACTGGAATATTGCTCCTCCTCTGTAACAAAGAGGCTAAAGGAATACTGAGTGAGCTTAAGGTCTTCACTTACTGCAATACAGATAAAGCAGACTGTATGAAACATTCTCTTGCTGTTAGCTCAAAACTGAGTAGGAGAACACACCTCAGGCTACAATCATTGTTCTTCCTGGTGATATATCCATCTTCCTACCTGTCCTGCAATGCAGTGTGGAGTCCCAGTGACAGACATTGCCACAGGCTACAGCTGCAATTAAGTTCAATGTTCAAACCACAGCCCTTGCTCTCATAGAACAATTAACAGCCTCTGAGGCTCTCCTATTGGGCAAACTACCTCAACAAACATAGGGCCTAATTCACACCTGATCAGACGAGGCCAAATTCGGCCCCATTTCCAATGGCGAGGGTCTGCGCATACACAAATATGCGCATGTGCAATACAGATGGTGTAATGGTTAGCATTCCTGCCTCACAGCGCTGAGATCATGGGTTCTATTCTCAACATGGCTCTAACTGTGCAGAGTTTGTATATTCTCCCCGTGCTTGCGTGGGTTTCCTCCGGGTACTCAGGTTTCCTCCCACAATCCAAAATTATACTGGTAGGCTAATTGGCTCCCAACAAAATTGACCCTAGAATGTGTGTGCGCATATATATTTATTTATTTATTAACAGTTTCTTATATATCGCAGCATATTCCGTTGTGGTAGGGAATATAGATTGTAAGCTCCACTGGGGCAGGCACTGATGTGATTGTACATATATTCTCTGTAAAGCGCTGCGGAATATGTGTGCGCTATATAAATAACGGAATATGCTGCACTATGTAAGAAACGGTAAATAAATAAATAATAAATAAAACCGGTGTTTACATGTTCGCTGGGCTGCGATCAGGTCTGAATCAGGCCTATATTTATAGAATTTTCTTTTAGATTATGACTTTTTCATTTGTTTGTTTCACAATGGTGAATACCAGGACACGTATTACTTACAATTTTTCAGTTGGCATTTCTTCTGGAGTCAGAATGCCAACCTCATTGACGTCATAGCTCTTGCCAGTGTGAACAGACACAATTTTGTTGCCTTTGCACACTTCCCCACCAAAGATGGCAATACTGGCTACCACGCCTCTGTAGTGATCGAACGTGGAGTCAAAGAGCAGGGCTTTAAAGTGACCGCCTCTTTCAACTTTAGGTCTGAAACAGAAGACATCAAAGCCAATCATTGCAAATTTGACAACCTCCCCTGTAACAAATCAAATGAACCTAAATGTATAAGTCTTAACACAAGACCATGGTTTTTTGAATGAGCTTGTTTTTCCTGCACAAGGGTGTAGTACAGGGGCCAACCAGTCAGAGACAATGAGCCAAACATTTTTTTTTATGGTATTACAAAGAGCCGGATCGGAGTGGTATCTTTATGCCTATATGCAACAAGTAGGAGCTAGAACCCCGGACTATGACCTCCTTGCGAAGTGTCTCATCATCTGACACCCTGATTGGCCAATCTCTGCCTAATATAAATAGCTCTGCCAAATCATAATATACACCTCCATTATCTGGCTTTGCCGTGCCCTCCCCACTGTTACCCCTGCCCAGTGATGCCACTTCCTGTACCTAGGGAGCAGACCAGGACAGAAGCAAGGCTCAGGAGCAGAAGTCGCTGTCACCATAGACGCACACTCACTGTGACACCGTCACTTTCTCTGTAGCAATAATATGTCTATCCTCATTCCAGCAGCTACTTGGATACGGTCATTTGTTCTACAGCATGTTGGTCGACAAGCATTGGGTCGACATGGGGATAGGTCGGAAAACCCCACGTCGACATTTTGACTATCGAATAAGACACAGTCGACCTAATACTTGTGTCGACCTAAACCCATGTCGACCTTATGCTTATTGACCAACATGCTGGAGACCAAATGATCCCAACCCCAGCTACTGTGGCCCCATCTCCTGGCGAGTGTCAACTACTGAAAATAATGCTGGCCACTGGGTGGAGGAAAGAGCCAGCCCTCGTAGGAATACATGAATGCAGATATAGTGGACTCCACCCGGCTTGCGATGCTCCCGGGTCCCAGCGGCGCTGCAATGGCAAATCAGTACCGTGCAGGCGGCGGGACAAGTATGTGTTACTGCTTGGGGTTAATGCACTGCAAGGGACTCGCTTCTGCATTTTGTGTGGTCCCAACCTGCGGCCGCGCCCTGTGGGGTGAACCCAGGAGCCCAGCTCATTGAGCTGCCACCTCTAGTGTAGTAGGTCTGATGTCTACAAGCCTGCCACACCAAAGATGCTCAGTAATTTTAAAATAACAGTCATCCCAAATTGTGTTGCCTAATACACATTTCTGTGCTGTAAATGCACACACAATAAACAAATACCAATATTTAAGTACCAAGGTTGGGTCCACTTCACTTGAGGAGGAGCCTGTCCCAGCAACCAAGAGCTTGATGACATCATTGTGACAATCCAATAGGACTGCATACCCAGATCTGCCTCTCAGGAGGTGTATCTCTTTTGTGTAGTGGACAGTATGTGCAAAAGTATGCCGCTTCTGATTGGCCGATTGCTCACTGACCCATGCACCTTGTTCCATCCTTAAGATCGTTAGCTCTGGAGCTACATTATAACAGGTAACTCATAATATTTTCACATTAACATGCATCAACCATGATTGTGCTATGTGTCCCAGGACCCTGACCCTGCTATTTACCAGGGGTTAGACTGGGAGTTTTCCAGGTTATGAATACTGATGTGGTTATTGTTGACCTTTCTACCCCATCCAACAAACTATCACGTGTGCTCTTGTGTTTTACACAATTATATTGTGTATACTATACATGAATGTTACTGCTCATATGTATGCTGCTGTTGGATGTACAGTGAGTATACACACTGGTGCTGCCCTAGTGCAAACACTACTGATTTCTTTTAGATTAATGCATTTTGAGAGGTGTCCAAACATACACCAATAACCCTGGTTTCTTTGTGTCTTTTCCTACATACAAAGAGCAACCAACCTGTAAATTAGGCCCTAATGTGAGGCCCTAGTGTTGGTAGGGATTTGCTTGCTGTAGAAGCCGCACCATTATCTCATATATGCCATGGAGCAAAAAATGTTAAATTCCACCGACAGCTGTGACGGGGCAATGACAGCCCCTTCAGGGACATCTACTTAATAAAGTAAAGTGGGAATAGAGAACGGTGGCCTAACAAAACAAGAAGCAATACATGCCTCCGCAGGTAAGTACAGGATCTGAAAGCCTAGATGTGACCCTCGGTCAGGCATACTGTATGTGTATCACCCATATTTTACAGCACTTCCCATCTCTCCTATAGGGTTCTCAGAATGAGAAACGCTGCCATATAGGCAATCCTGCTTTTTCACAATGAAGAAGGAAGTGGAACTAGACAAGGAAGGCAGGTATGGAAAAATTGAAAGGAGAGAAGGAAGGGCGGACAGATTTCACATAGCAAATGGAGGGTTATGGTATATTACATCTACAGTGTCTCGTCTACAGTTAAAAGGTCGACATTCGTTAGGTAGTCAACTTGAAGGGAATACAGTGATGCCAAAGATCTTGGTATCACTGCATTCCCTTCAAGTTGACTACCATCACCTTTGGCAAAAGGAGCGATCAACTTTGTTCTATTCCAATAAAGGACACCACCAGCAATTCTTAGGCAGCCTCGCAAGGTCCCCCAAACCCTCCAGCGGCCATTTACCACCATGTGCACAACCGCAACCTAGTGAGGACTTTGGACCCCAGTCGGAAAAACCCATTTATCAACAGATGGTGAGATGCTATACAGCTGATTGCCCCAATATTCCAGCCATCTTGAAAGGGACATATTACAGCCAGTTACTCCAGTTATTGAGCAGGAGAGGGTCATCTTTTATAAAAGCTTTATTAATTGTTTATTAATTCTATCTGTGTAATTTTAATAAATTGTATGTACTATACAGGTAATCCCATGATAAATGTCATTAGCGCTGCTTTTCTTTTTGTTTATATTGTGTTTTACCTTTGGTGGCTCACTATAGCCACACTTAAGCAGCAGCTCTATAGTTCCAAGAAGCTCCTCGTACCAGCGCCTAGTTTACCACATCTTTGGTAAAACCTCTTATCCCCTCTTACCGCATGCTTCAGGCACACTAATATAAGCTAACTCTAAGCCTACGTGGATGGTAAAGTATAAACAAGTTAGTTTTTTTTTCACAAAACAATCATGAAAAATTCATGTCGACCATTGGGCTGTTGGCGATGTCAACCTTTTGACCATGTAGACCTTTTAACTGTCGACCAATAGTTGATGACTTTTGACTGTCGACTTAGACACTGAAGATCTAAAGACTGGATACCCAGCTGGAGATGCACAGTGTCTGTATTTGGGTCTTGTGAGCATATAATGGGAACGTGTCAGACAGCCCCCACCCAGATTTTACACAAGGGCTTTTTAGCACTGTATACAGAATACGTTCCACCTGTAGAGGAATCCGCACTCACGGTGGGAGCTTTCTAACAACTTCTTGAAGGACTGTTTCCACGTTTGTTCCAAACTTTGCAGATATCTAAAGGATATAAGAAAAGATGCAATAACATTTATTCCTCTGGATCCAATCCTCAACCAACAAGATAAAATACAGGACATTTCCATAACGCCATTACAGTATGTCGGATACAGACAACAGGGCTGCAAGAGTCATGTTTGAAATAGATCATGTGTTTTGCTACAAAATCTATTACACAATGCAGCCAATGCCAGCCTTCATGCCTTTGTGTGAATGTTATGTTCAGTGGGGAGCTAATAAGAGGGTACAACAAACATTACACATTAAGGCCCAGATCAGGTTGCTTAGAATATACAAAGAATGAAAAGTGTGTCCAAGTGACACTAAGGAGTATATGTAGTAAGTTCAGACATTACAGAACCAGTGGGTGAATTTGCTACTAAATGTAAATCAGTTACATGGCTGGTTTTGCCTTACAATGGATCGTTGCTTTATATTTAGCAGCAAATTCCCCCAAATCCTATCGTTCCCTAATCTTGGAACCCATTACATATACCCCCAAATTGGAAAGAACCAGTACTATTATCCAAGTTCATTCATTCCTGTATTGTCGTTCTGCAATTTTAGTTGCATAAAACCAAATGGACCAACCGAATTGTTATAATATGGTGTCATATAAATACATATGGGTAACATAAACATACTCCTGTACAGCTGCTAATCATTATCCCTGACGTAAACATACTACGGTCCGCTAATAATTATCCCTGACATAAACATACTACGGTCCGCTAATAATTATCCCTGACATAAACATACTACAGTCCGCTAATAATATCCCTAGGACATACACATACTACAGTCCGCTAATAATTATCCCTAGGACATAAACATACTACAGTCCGCTAATAATTATCCTTAGGACATAAACATACTACAGTCCGCTGATAATTATCCCTAGGACATACACATACCACAGTCCACTAATAATTATCCCTAGGACATACACATACCACAGTCCGCTAATAATTATCCCTAGGACATAAACATACTACGGTCCGCTAATAATTATCCCTGACATAAACATACTACAGTCCGCTAATAATTATCCCTAGGAGATACACATACTACAGTCCGCTAATAATTATTCCTAGGACATACACATACCACAGTCCACTAATAATTATCCCTAGGACATAAACATACTACAGTCCGCTAATAATTATCCCTAGGACATAAACATACTGCAGTCCGCTAATAATTATCCCTAGGACATAAACATACTACAGTCCGCTAATAATTATTCCTAGGACATAAACATACTGCAGTCGGCTAAGAATTATCCCTAGAACATAAACATACTGCAGTCCGCTAAGAATTATCCCTAGGACATAAACATACTACAGTCCGCTAAGAATTATCCCTAGGACATAAACATACTGCAGTCCGCTAAGAATTATCCCTAGGACATAAACATACTGCAGTCCGCTAAGAATTATCCCTAGGACATAAACATACTACAGTCCGCTAATAATTATCCCTAGGACATAAACATACTGCAGTCCGCTAATAATTATCCCTAGGACATAAACATACTGCAGTCCGCTAAGAATTATCCCTAGGACATAAACATACTGCAGTCCGCTAAGAATTATCCCTAGGACATAAACATACTACAGTCCGCTAAGAATTATCCCTAGGACATAAACATACTGCAGTCCGCTAATAATTATCCCTAGGACATAAACATACTACAGTCCGCTAAGAATTATCCCTAGGACATAAACATACTACAGTCCGCTAATAATTATCCCTAGGACATAAACATACTACAGTCCGCTAATAATATCCCTAGGACAGGGGCGGCCAAACCTGTCCTCAAGATCTACCAACGGTGCATGTTTTCCAGACAACCTGTCGATCTATAGTAGTAATGAATGCAGCATGTTTGAAAATGTGACAGTTAGTAATGACTACACCTGTGCACCAGCTAGGTGATTTGGAAAACCTGAACCGTTGGTAGATCTCGAGGACCAGTTTGGCCACCCCTGCCCTAGGACATATACATACTACAGTCTGCTAATAATTATCCTTAGGACATAAACATACTACAGTCCGCTAAGAATTATCCTTAGGACATAAACATACTACAGTCCGCTAATAATTAAAACATACTACAGTCCGCTAATAATTATCCCTAGGACATAAACATACTGCAGTTCACTAATAATTATCCCTAGGACATAAACATACTGCAGTCCGCTAATAATTATCCCTAGGACATAAACATACTGCAGTCCGCTAATAATGAACTACACATCCCAGGATGCTTTGCATTAGTTTTGCTACGTGGCCATGCTGAAACTGATGCAAGGCATGCTGGGATGTGTAGTTCATCAACATCTGGAGGGCCGGTGTTGCCCAGCCCTGCGTTAATAGTTATTCCCGACCTAAACATACTACAGTCTGCAAATAATTATCCCTATTGGTGGATTGCTTACACACCCTAATGCAATCACTGGCTGGAATGTCGAACATCTTTTCGATTTGCTTCTCCACTCTCTCAGGGTCTGCATTCTTCAAATCAATCTAAAAACAAAACAGGATCCAGGTTACTCAACATTACATATATCATGGTATGAAAATAACATCGTAGGAAACAGCTCCAAGTTGTGCTTATTAGAACCCATGTGAATCAAGGTGATGTTTATGGTTTTATCCATCGCTACTAGACTGAAGGTTTAGTTTGATCATGGGTAGTGTTGCGTGAGCTCTTTACCTTGTTTATGACAGGAATAATTGAAAGCTGTGCTTCAAAGGCAAGAAAGAAGTTTGCCACCGTCTGTGCTTGAATACCCTGAAGGGAAAGAAAAATGAGACACGTAAATATTGAAACATATAAATGCGTAGATGCATCACACCAGGTAAAACATGAAATAACTTGCCCTCAAGTGTTTTAAACTGCTGTAATTCAGCAATAATTTAAAAAGCGCTGCACAGTCTCTATGTAATTGCTTTCGAGGATTCATATATTCAAGAAAAAATGCTTTATGATTTATTTCCTGTGTTTTCTAGATTTTTTCCTCAGCTAAGAAATATCCAATTTATTTCTTAAAACGCTAACAGGACAGAGGTCTGAAACAAATGCGCACACCCATTCTGTGTGCAACTCATTTGCCCTTTCACTTCTGCAGAATGAAACAATTGCATAGCATGCCTTGTTGTTTTAATGGATTTTGTGACAAAGATGTGGCTACAAGGCACCACAGCCTGCTCCCTCTGTATAATGACATCAATAACAACAGGACACCACAAGCTGCTCTCCCTGTATAACAGTAATAACAGGACTCCAGACTGCTCCCCTTGTATTATTATTACTACTACTACAACAACAACACACCACATGCTGCTCTCCCTGTATAATAATAACAGGACACCACAGACTACTCTCTCTGTTCAACAACAACAACAACCGGAAATCGCAGACTGCTCCCCCTATATAATAGTAATAACAGAACACCACAGACTGCTCCTCCTGAATAAAAATAATAATAATAATAATAATAATAATAGGACACCGCAGGCTGCTCCCCTGGTATAACAATAAGAATAACCATTGTCAGTACACTTCTCTAGTATTCTTACATTTTCTTGTATTGTAATATAGGTATAGAGCAGAGGGCTATAACCACACGCCAGGATAGCTTTTCTAGAGCCTTTATCTAATTGATTCTTTTCCTTATGTTCCCAACACTAGAGAAGCCTTTTCAGTCATATGCCCCAAGGTTTAGCAGGGATAAGCCCTGTACACACCATTAGATTTGATGTTAGATTCGATTTTCTATCGTATCTTGCATTAGATCATCCCATTCGATTTAGCATTAGATCTGTACTTTTGCATTCGATTCGATTTCGATTTCACAATGTAGGCACAATGTACTCATTCGATTTACTGGATCGAATTCGAGATTTCCTTGGCTGCACAGTAGATTTTTCGGTACTTGTTTCCTAGCACGGCCACAATCTTGGGCATCGTGTACCTTAAAGTTAAGGTACACGATGCCCGCGATGGACCCGATTTCCTTTGAAATCAGGTCGCGACCATTAACATTGCCCCCGACGCGATGCCCGCGATTTTTCCATAGGCTTCAATGTTAAAATTATTTTTAACATTGAAATCGGGAGCATCGCGTCGGTCTTGTGCCATTATAATGGCACAAGATGAGATGGACTTGATTAAGTCCATCTCACATATGAAACAATGTGAAATGGGCCAATATGACCCATTTCACATTATATATGGCCCCGTCGTCACCCCACGATTGACGCAAACCCGAAGCGTTGCGAGCGCAGCGAGCCCGCGAGGGGTGGCAGTGCGCGTCCTCCAACCTTTTCATTTCCCTACTATCCACGTCGGCGTGGAGTTGAGAATATAAAGTGTGGAGAGCGTAGCGAGCCACCGAGCCCGAAGCGTGGCGAGCCCCGCGAGGGGACGCGTATACCTGTGAAGTTAATACGCGTACGCTCGCCACGCTTCGGGCTCGGTGGCTCGCTACACTCGCCACACTTTATATTCTCAACTCCACGCCAACGTGGATAGTAGGGGAATGAAAAGGTCGGAGGACGCGCACCGCCGCCCCTCGCGGGCTCGCTGCGCTCGCCACGCTTCGGGTTGACGTCAATCGTGGCGTGGGGTTCAGGGTGTAAAATTGGGGGTCTAGGGAATATTTTACATTGAATCCAATGTAAAATCGGGTCCCAGGGACCCTATTCACATTTGATTAAATTTAAAAATCGGGTCGGTTGCATCGCATGCGATGCGACCGACGCGATTTTTCCGACACGACCACCCCGATGGAAATCGGTGTGGCCGTGCTAGGAAACAAGTACCGATTTTTTTATTCGATTTTGAGAAAACGGGAGCGCACATCGAATCGAATGCAGATCGAAAGTGTCCTAAAAACCATTCAATGTGGATTCGATTTTGCTTCTATAAGCAAAATCGAATCGAAAACAGGGAAAAATCTAAGCATGTGTACACAGCTTTAGATCGCCGGTGGATCCTACTGCCTCAGAATTATACCCCGTATCGGGGGAAGTGTGCATGAGTGTAATGGAGTACAGTAGTTTTAGTTGTAAGTGTGGTACCATGTTAGTCCTAGGGAGAATTCAAATGTGGGCAATGTGTGCGAATTGCCATTGCCAATGTTTTACATTTTTAATTGGCTCGGATCTTGCACCCCTTGCCCACCCCTATGAGAATGCAAGCAGTTTTGTGTGAGATTGGGCTGACATAAAGTGCGTAAAGACTGAGATCATTTAATGCTGGTGCAGTGCAACATTGAGCGTGCATGCCTGAGCCAGTTTCTATCCTACAATAGGGGCATGTATGCAGCCTATTGAGGACATTAGGAGATATGTTCTTTTAATAGGAAAGCCAGCTATACTTGGCCATAATGTTTAATTAGGGCTAGAAGAGGCTGTGGGGTTGGGTGACACAGTAGTGAGGCCTATTTATTAAACACAGATGCTTTTTATATAATGGTGATGGTTTGGATGAGGGTGGTCTAGGGGGTTGAATTCCTGCTAAACTTTCCATACTGCATGAACAGTCAACTCCTGAATCTTGGAATTTTCCTTAAGATTACCTCATTTGCATCCACCACCAGCAGGACACCCTGACAGGCAGAGAGGGACCTTGAAACTTCATAGCTAAAATCTACATGACCCTGCAAAAAAAGAAATAAACATTAGGTCATACAGTAAAATAATGAATATTGGCTATAAAGCATTAACACTGATCATTCCGTTTTTTCCTACTGCAGATATCCTATATAATAAAAGGCTGACTGCTCCTCACCTCTATGGGGGGAATCTAGGGTTTTACATGCCGATGGAGCAATCCAGTGTTGCTCCGTTCAGGCCGGCACTGTTATTACACGGTTATGTTGTTCCGTCATGCTGATGGGCAGGTGACTAGTTAATAATGAAATATAGGGACACACTCTTATTTTTAGTAAGACTGCACCAAAGCACAACAAAACAGCACATTAATGAACGAGTATGCAGGAGGCAGGCAAAGGGGGTCGCTGGATTCTAGTCCATAAATATGTCATAGTGGGGGCATACTGTACAGAGACAGAAGTCATGTAATCATGGTCACTGATACAATTGACTATATGGAGGAATAAACGGAGGTTGTAGGAAGTCAGAAAGTAAATACAGGATCCCGATTATTGGGATGTTCTGACAGTCAAAATCCTGGATTTAATACCGCCCCTAAGACTCTAAGGTGGAAATTGACTAAAATGGGAATTCTATTTCACATGGGATGTTGCTATAGGCAACCAATCAGAGTCTACTTCTTATTTATTTACCACCCTCGAGGTGATAATAGACAGGATCTGATTGGTAGCATCATCCCATATAGAACTCCGGTCAGCACCTAACTGCCATGTTACAGACTGGTCTTGAAAAATGACAGTAGAGTGGCTGGTACTTTATCCTTCTCTCCAAGGCTTAATAAATATGCCCCTATGTCTTTGTAGATAACAATAAGCGCTGACCAGTAGTAATTATTTACTATGAGATGTTTCTGGTTTTTGTACACATGGGGAAGGGGGGGAGTTAGGGCCAGATGCTTCAAAAGGTGAACCAATGGAGAGTGATGAACAATCAGCTCCTACCTGTCATTTTCAAACCCAGCCTGTAACATGGCAGGTGTGAGCTGATTGGCTGGCTGTTTTCACTCTCCACTTTATCATAGCAACTAATCATCTTGTATGTAGCATTTATCATGTACAGTCTATACAATTATAGAACTGTTTGGTTGCTATGGGCAACAATGCCAACTGTTATACCAGTACTAATTCCAGCAGTATATGATACTGTAGCTTACAATTCCCACAAAGGACAACCCGCTTAGTAATAATCTTACCGGTGTATCAATTAGGTTTAGGAGATATTTTTTTCCTTCAAGCGTGTAGAAAAGTGATGCGGTCTGAGCTTTCACGGTTATTCCCCGCTCTCTCTCTACCTGTAACTTATCCAGCACTTGCTTGTTGGAGGATGCTTTCGGAATACAGCCTGAGAGAAAGGGAAAGGATGCACGCATGAACACTGGAATGGATAAAGGGCTTGATAGCAAAATACATTTGGTCTCAAATGGACTGCAGCTGGGGCAGATGTAACATTTTCAGAGAGAATTAGATTTGGGTGGGGTGTGATCAAACAAATCTAAACTGCAGTGTAAAAATCAAGCGGACAGTATTTACCCTGCATTGAAAAAATAAATAACTCCGCCAAACTGTCACTGCGCATGTTATATCTGCCCCACCTGCAGTGCAGCATCACTTTGCCCCTTTGAGAAAGATTTGAGATCAACTCTGAATCAGAGCCATAGTGCACTTAGCACCAAAACCTGACCACATTAATTTGACAGCAGTCTCACACCACTGCTGTCCTCTTTAGGGAAAGCTGCTCTTTATGTGGCTCCAAGATTAGGACGTCTTGCTCATCTCCATTCCCAGCCTCAAAGTATGACATTGGCCCTGTCTTCCCACAATCACACACATGTAGACAGATCACGGCCTCCGACAAACTCAGCAGGCTTCTCTCCAGAAATGTTCAGTTACCTCTGACCAATTTGTGTTCAGAAAAATGTATGCCCCGATGTGTGTACAAAGCAATAGTGTCCATGAAAGGGACCCATCGGGGTGCCGGCATCAGCAAGTGCATAAACATTTGCCAATGCTGATGGGGAGGGAGCAACACAGCCGGAGTCTAACCCTCCCTGATAGTGCCTAACCCTAACCCCAGGACCCTGCCACCTAAACCTAATACTCCAACCCACAGCTTAACCCTATCGCCCCTTCTAAATGCCTATTATGGGGCATAAAATACAGACGCTGTTATGGTTAGCACAGAGCTGAGGTCATGGGTTCGATTCCCACCATGGTCCTGTGTGGAGTTTGTATATTCGGTACTTGTTTCCTAGCACGGCACCCGTTGTATGCCATCGCATACCAGTACTTAAGGTATGTGATGGGATCCGATTTTAGGAGCTGACTGTACAATTTTAATATCGCGATCAGACCCGATTTTACATTGTACAGCCACCCTGATGGGTGATTACTATGTTAAATGCACCCCCATTGTTAATGCCACTCCCACTATCAACGCCAACCCGAAGCGTGGCGAGTGGCGGCGGTACGCGTCCGCCGACCTTTTCATACCCCCACTATCCACGTCGGCGTGGAGTTGATTTTAGATAGTGTGGCGAGCGCAGCTAACCACCGAGCCCGAAGCATGGCGAGCCCCGCGAGGGGACGCGGAATACATGTGAAGTAATCCGTGTCCGCTCGCTTTGCTGCGCTCGCCACACTATTTAAAATCAACTCCACGCTGAAGTGGATAGTGGTGGTATGAAAAGGTCGGAGGACACGTACCGCTGCGCTCGCCACACTTCGGATTAGCGTTGATAGTGGGGGTGGCGTTAACAATGGGGGTGCATTTAACATAGTAATCACCCATCAGGGTGGCTGTACAATGGCTGTACAATTAAAAATCGGGTCTGATCGCATCGCATCGCATACGATGCGATCAGATCAACCCGATGGCATAAGATAAAAATCGTGGGCGCCTTGCTAGGAAACAAGTACAGTATATTCTCCCTGTGCTTGCGTGGGTTTCCTCTGGGTACTCCGGTTTCCTCACACAATCCAAAAATATACTGGTTAATTGGCTCCCAACAAATTAATCCTAGAATGTCTGTGTGCGTGTACATGTGGTAGGGAACATAGATTGTAAACTCCACTGGGACAGGGACTGATGTGAATGTTCAACTATACTCTGTAAAGTGCTGCAGAATATATATGCGCTATATAAGAAACTGGAAATAAATAATTAAAACTAACAGCTGCTGCAAAGAGGTGTCTCTAGAAATATTTGGACAAAGGCCTCTTCAAAATGTTGCTATGGGGTGTACAAAGTTCTGGCTATGTCCCTGTGTTAGTGTAAACAGATAAGGGGCGAGATGTATCAAATGGAAAATGTGGTAAAACCCCGGTTTTACCGCATTTTCCAATGTATCAAAAATGATACCGCACTGAAGGGTATCGCCACCTTTGGGTGGCGATACCCTATAGAAGCCTATGGGCTTCTATTCGCTGCCCGCCAACGCAAACCCGCCGCCTCGCCGACCCCCCCTCTAGCTTACCTTCCTGAACAGTCCTCCTGGACCCTGGAAGGTAAACCCCTCCACCCCCTAGTGAAGCAGCCGGACATCCTTCCGGCTGCAGGGGGGAGGAGGAGGCGCCGGGGACAGCATGCTTAGCTGTCCCCGGCGTGAGGGGAGAGAGTGGCGGCAGGGAGATGACGGAGACCCCCCGCGCACCAGAGTACAGGTATCGCGGGGGGCCTCCGTCACCGCACCGCGAGGCCAGCCGCATATGTTAGTACATATGCGGCAGCATCGTGGCAGGGGGGCGGCGAAGGGCGGCGATGTATTTTAATACATCCCGCCCAAGGTCTTGGCTTGGTGTTTTTGAGCAGTAAATGTAAAATAACAATACTGTTCAAAGGAAACCAGCTCATTCTGCAATTGCGCCAGAAGCATTTTCAGCAATAAAGGGGTGATTCAGACTCATAGCGGACCGAATTTGCTTCCCTGGGCGATGTTCCGGGTTTGCGCATGTACAAACCTGATGCGAAAGCCTTTTGTGTGGTTTCACACTCACTGGGGTGTTCACTCACTGGGGGGCAGGCAGGGGACATACGCAGGAGACTGCGCAGCGTTTTATAGGCTTGCGTGCTGATGCCTGTTTGTGGTGGGTGTCTGACGTCAGCGGCCACCCTGAATCCAGCGGATAGCGGAGAATTATTTCTTTCCAGTACAGGCGCATACAAGCGGATGTGTATGTGAATGCATCCGCTCCCATGCTAGGGAATGGAGTCGGCCGGTGGGGGGCAACATTCGGCGTGGCAGTGGGCTGCCTTTACGCAGTCACTAGGCTGCGTATACATGCCTAGCGAAAAGGTCTGAATTACCCCCTATATACGCTAAAAAATATTGCCCGATGCTAGCAGAGTTTCGCGGGACCTGGCGCGCGGAGAGGAACGGTTTGCCGTAACCGCAGCAATAATGAATGAGGACTCATCTGTACAGGAACATAACTGAATCATTATTAGCAGATGTTCCCCTACCTGTGATTTCAAGAAGTCTGTCAGCGAGAGTACTTTTTCCATGATCCACATGTGCGATTATGCTAAAATTCCTAATAGAATCTACATCATATTCAGATACGTCAATTCTTTCCTGAAATAGATAACAAAAAAGTGTCAAAACAAGTCACTCGTCACTTTTACAATGTCATGAAATTCTCTCTGTACTGTATATATTTAGGAAACATTTGAACAGGTGACATTTATAAGGTATGACTGAGGGTTCCGTCTACCGCAGAGCATGTGCAGTTATCGTCACCTTTTTAGAGCTATACTGCACAGTCTGTGTCCGAGCCACCGGTTGTATAGTTTGTAATACACAGCGGCATTCACACAGCGCTGCACCGAGCCGCTTGCTGGTGGACAGAGGTCTGTAGAATGTACACTTCCATAGGTGCAGACACTTAGCCGTGTGCCGGGGGTTTAAGGCAAACATCTCAGCCAATCCAGAGTGTCCACAATCAGCTTCGAAGTATTCCTAATAAGGCCTCATATATGCCGCTCAGTCCTGGTTTGGGAACTCTGCTTTATAATACACATAGTATCTTCCATCATTACCATCCACTGCTGTGTAGAAGAAAAAAAAATTATTATATACAGCTCTGGCTAAATAAAAAATCTCTACATTTTGAAGCTCAACTCTGAATAACCCCCTCTATTAGTGGGTGTTGGTTGATATCCCAACTGTCAGGCAGTTGAACAGTCAGGATTTTGGCATCGGTATACTGACGGTTGGGATCTCGAATGTCGGCGAGTCATCCGGCACCCATATTAGCAGCCACAATACAAGTCTAAAGCCATGGTTAGTAGAATAGTGCCAGTTGCTTAGCTAATTTTCTGGGAGTTTCCAGATGGTTCTGGGATAAATGGTAGACAACATCTAGGTTGACAATCACTAGGTCGACCACTAATGACATAATCTAGGTCAACATTGACAGAAGGGCGCGACAAGCTTTAGTATGAAAAATCAGTTAAAAAAAAACAATAAAAAATGTGTGTCAACCACATTGATGTTGACCCTTTGCTTGTGTCGACCTGTCAATGTCAACCTAGAGTATGTCAACCATTATAGTCAACCTAGTGATTGTCGACCAAATACCTACCAGCCATCCAAAGAGGATCCCGGGGACACAGTGAGAGCGCTGAGCAGGGGAAATAAGCAAACACACATTTTTACAGTTGTCTTTATAGCTGCCTCCATCTAACAACCAAACTATAGAAACATATTGTAGCATCACTGGAGAGAGGGGGTGCAAGCCGCACCCGGGTATCAACACCAAAATGCTGACAGTAACAGCAAGCGGGTACTGTGACATTACATGCAGCAATCAGCTTCTATGACAGTGTAGGGGCCAACAGTCCGGCCAGATGAGCCTCCAATCTCTTATATTGCTTCTGAGCCGGGCAGCAACGCTGGGATCACATGCGATATAGTGTATGGGATCCTGCCACCCAGGAAGTTCCTGGGCTGCTCAAGGGGAGAACTAGATGCAGTATATGGGGGGCCATAACAGCCAACAACTTCTCCAGAGTAACAGATATCCATATTCCAAAAATTGTCATATTTTCCAGGTCCTAGTTGTTCCAATTATAAAAGGCCACCACGGTAATGAATCATGCAGGCAGATCTACTCCTTCTGTGTCACTCCTGTCTGCCCCTCCACTTTAGAATGTAAGCTCTTAAGGTGCGTACACACGGGGCAATATGATCGCTAGAAATATATTGCTCAGTGTCTCATTTTCATCTGCGACCAGAGATGGTCGCAGATGAAAATGACACACTGCCGGGAGTAGAGGCAGGGGATGTCGCCCAGCGACCATATTGCCAGCGATAAGTGTACCGTGCGTACACAGCTTAATGATCAGGGCCCTCATGTGCTTTTCTTAGAATATACTGTATATATTTCTGCCACCCTAATAATTGCTTCAGTGTCCTGTCCCCTGATGTAACTGTCCTTATTTACCACGTACTTGTCCTTAATTGCCTTGTACTGTATTTCGTTATTGTTTTTTTACTCATTTATGTATTGTTAGGTGCTGCGCAACCCTTGTGGCACCATATAAATAAACAATTAAATTAATAATAATGTAGTGAACACAGGAGATAATAGGCACAGCACACAGGCTGGAAGAGCTACCCCAGGTAGTGGGCACAGATAAGCACAGCACACAGGTCTGGCAGATCTACCCCAGGTAGTGGGCACAGATAAGCACAGCACACAGGTCTGGCAGATCTACCCCAGGTAGTGGGCACAGATAAGCACAGCACACAGGTCTGGCAGATCTACCCCAGGCAGTGGGCACAGATAAGCACTGCACAGATAAGCACAGCACAAAGGCTGGCAGAGCTACCCTATCTAGTGAGCATGGCACACAGGCTGCCAGAGCTACCCCATGTAGTGAGCACAGAAGGCGATAGGCACAGCACACAGGCTGGCAGAACTACCACATATAGTGGGCACAGGAGGCGATAAGCACAGCACATAGGCCGGCAGACCTAACCCATGTACTGAGTGCAGGAGAAGGTTAGCACAGCACACAGAATGGCAGGGATATTTCATTTACTATGTAGTGGATAGCAGGAGGTTATAGGCAGAGCACACAGGCTGGCAGAGCTACTCCATGTAATGAGCACAGGAGGTGATAGGCACAGCACAAAGGCTGGCAGAACTACCACATATAGTGGGCACAGGAGATATAAGACATGGCACACAAACTGGCAGATCTACCCCATGTAATGAGCACAGAATGTGATAAGCTCAGCACACAGGCTGGCAGTCCTAACTCATGTAGTGGGCACAAGAGGTGATAGGCACAGCACACAGACTGCCCGAGCTAACCCATATAGTGGCTTCGGGAGGTGATAAGCACAGCACACAGGCTACCACTTATAGTGGGCACAGGAGGTGATAGGCATGGCACACAAACTGGCAGATCTACTCCATGTAATAGGCACAGTAGGTGATAAGCTCGGCACACAGGCTGGCAGACCTATCTCATGTAGTGGACACAGGAGGTGATACGCACAGCACACAGGCTGCCAGAGCTAACCCATGTAGAGGACACAGGAGGTGACAGGCACAGCACACAGGCTGGCAGATATATCCCATGTAATGGGCACAGGAGGTGACAGGCACATCACACAGGCTGCCAGAACTAACCCATGTAGTGGGCACAGGAGGTGACAGGCACAGCACACAGGCTTCCAGAGCTAACCCATGTAGTGGGCACAGGAGGTGACAGGCACAGCACACAGGCTGGCAGATATATCCCATGTAGTGGGCACAGGAGGCGTTAGGCTTCAGGAAGTGACAGGCACAGCACACAGGCTGAAAAATATATCCTTATGTAGTGGGCACAGGAGGTGATAGGGATAGACACAGCACATATCCTGGCAGATATATTTCATGCAGTGGACACAGGATGTGAACGCACAGCACACAGGCTGGCAGAGCTGATATGTATCCTGTATTATAATACAGTAGTTACATTGTAGCAGCTGGATCTCAGCATCAGATCCGGAACTCACTGATACCGGTACAACACACAGACAGTGCCATACACACACAGTAACTCACCTTCCTGCATGTGTCCTACACATCCCAACACCCCTTGCTTAATTCCCCATCATGCATTGCTCCACAGAACTATTCTTAAAGCGGCAATGCCACACATAATAAGTTGAATAGAGAAATGATTTGTTTAAGTAGCTCTAAGCTGCAGTGTTCTTGGTTGGTGTTGAAATTGTGTTTATTTTCTGTGCATATTTAAAATTTTAACCAATGCAATGCACTTTGTTTGGGGATAAGTCTCCTCAAGCACTTTTGCCACAGTTGTGCCAAACAGCCCTTATCTTTGCACTGTCCTGTGATACTTGGTTTGCACTAAGTGCAATTTTTGCATATTTTCACAAAACAATTTGCTTCTTAGGGTGGGCACACACTAGCACGATGTTGGGGTGATTTGCAGTATCTGTCCAATACATTTTTACATTGTGCAGTGTTTATGCACTAGTGCATGCTCCCACTGTGCAGTGTAATGAGATTTCTTCTGTTGTTTATTATATAGGGCTAGTGCAGGCATTTCCAATCTATGGCCCTCCAGCTGTGAAACTACAATTCCCATTATGCCATGCCACAGTTTTGCTATTAGGGAATGCTAAAACTATGGCAAGGCATGCTGGGATGTGTAGTTTCACAACAGCTGGAGGGCCATAGTTTGGACATACCTGCCGTATATGGTGCAAGGTGCAGAGAAATCGTCCCACATATCGGACTGATTGCTTCCTAATGTGTACCCACAAAATGCGCTTACCAAGACTGCACTGATTAATTTGATTTGCAACACTTGTATAAGTTCAATGTACAAATAGTGTACATTGGATGATTTCTGTTAGGAACATGGCTTGAAGCAGCATATACAGCATCATTTGTGTGTATGTGAAATTATCGTTATAACAGAGGGTAGTGGGAAGAATGCGCAATTAATTTATAGTAGTGCAGCCTGCTATTCATTAAAGAGGTACACCACCTCCAGATATATATGGCAAACAAAATAAATGAATAGCTGCGGCGCAAGACCATAAAAAATGTATATCATACAAATCAGTATAATGATCTTTTATTTTCAAAGGGTAAAAGCAAAAACAGAATGCAAAGATAATTTTGCAGTGATAACAAATATTGCAAGGATAATTTTGCAAAAAGACAGGTAAAATTGAAAATATACTTAAAAATATATATATCAGGACCAGAGACATGCAGTAGGATCCAGGGAATATAAAGCAAAGGTACCTCACCCTAGAATGGGGTTGCGGTGGGCTATTACTTCCGTTCAAGTCTGCGGCACCACCGCAGGTGGCTTGAGGTAACTGGTTCCCGGGAACGAAGTGCTAATGCATGCAAGGTGCTGAGTCCATAAAGTGCATCAGTGTCCAGTTGTGCAACGCGTTTCGGAGAGGTCCACTCTCCTTCCTCAGGCTGAATAATTTGCCTGTTAGCTTGTGGCGATATTTATACCACTATCCTGATGCCATTAATTAGAGAGACAGCCAATCTGGGCGTCCGTTCGTTTCGCGCCCCCGGAAGTGCTCTGCGTTCCAGACCGCACTTCCGGGTTTGCGTTCCAAACGTAGCTCCGTGGCTTCCGGTTTCAGCGCTGATCCCTGTTACAGCGACAAACATCTCTACAGGTTCTTCCATCCACAATATATCGGCGTTACATCTCCCCCACCTTATTTCTTCAATCAGGCTTCGCGGGTCTTTATTTAGATGATGTTTGATGAACTGCTTTCTGTCGTTCATCAGGATTCCCCGGCGGCCATCTTTGATGAGGGATATGAGATGGGCAATGCTTGCATAAGCCTTATAGTACTAAGGAAACTAGTCACTCTCCTCATGATACCTACTATACTGTACTTCGTATTCCAGTAAGGTCCATCCCTATTTACCGGGAGAGTGACAAGTCCCTTATCCTCATTTCTTGTGCTTTTCCATAGGAACATGTAAAGATGAAAAAATATTTGCAATTAATACATGATAAAAATATATACTCAAATATTTAAAAATATTTAAAATGAATGTGAATACATAAATTAATCTAAAAACCATTTAAGCTCGAAATCTACATTGTGTCCATTTGGTGACAGTGTATTAAGAATAAAAATCCACTTCATTTCACTCTTGGCTAATTTTGCTTCGAGATCTCTGTTCTTCCAATGAGGGAAGACCTGTTGGATTCCTATGAATCTTTTGATCGCTCCCTCACATTTATTATGATATTTACAGAAGTGGTCTGACAATGGATGCGAAACAAGTCCCTTGCGGATATTATATATGTGTTCTGCTGTTCGCAGCTTTAAATTCCGTTTAGTTTTTCCTATATATAATTTACCGCATTCGCATTCCAAAAGGTAAATGACGTTTCTAGAATTACACGTTATAAATTGATTTATTTTATGTTTAGTCCCATTAACTTCAAAAATTGTAACTTTCTTCTCATAGGGTTTGTTTGCGGTGGTCCGGCACATCAAACAGGACCCACATCTGTGGAATCCTTTATTCCTTTCACTACCTGATACTTTTTCAGGCAGTGCACTTTTTACTAAAAGGTTTTTCATAGAAGATGCTTTTCTATATATGAAGTTTGGTTTTTTTGGGACAACCTTTCCCAAAACAGGGTCATCCAGAATTATCCGCCAATTATTTTTTATAATCTTTTCAACTGTCTTATGGTGAGCTCCATATTGAGACAGAAAGGCCCATTCAGCATAATTAGAGTTTTTATTCGTGCTGTCCGAGATCTGTTTAGGTTTTAAAAGACTGGATCTTTCTATTTCATTTATTTTAGTCCTAGATTCACCTAAACACTTTTCCGTATATCCTTTCTGTAAGAAACGTTGGTCAATTTCTTCGAGTTGCTTATTTAAGACTTCAGGTTTCGAACAATTCCTCTTGAGGCGCATATATTGCCCCAATGGTATGTTACTCAACCATCTGTCATGATGCTCGCTATTTCTTTGTATGTAAGAATTTGAGTCCGTTTCTTTTCTATGGGTTTTTGTTTGTATTTTTCCCATTTCAATGTAGATGTTTAGATCTAAAAAAACAATTTCATTTTTACTGACATTAAAAGTTAATTTTATGTTAAGATCATTTCGGTTTAAAAATTCACAAAAATTATTTAAAGTATCTTCAGTTCCTCTCCAGATAAATAAAATATCGTCGATAAAACGCCACCACGACACCAGGCTTGCCCCCTCCACCAACTTGTCATTAATATTACTGTTCTCCCAGAAGGCCATGAACAAGTTGGCGTAACTGGGGGCAAACCTGGTGCCCATGGCGGTGCCCCTAATCTGTATAAAATAACCACCATTAAAATAAAAGTAATTATTATTTAAAATGAAGGCAATAGCTTCTATTAAAAATTCTTGTAAATCTATAGAGTAGTCACTTTTCTCTAGAAAGAATTTTATCGCTTCTTGTCCATTTTTCCAATCGATTATTGTATATAAAGTGCTAACATCTGCACTTATTAAAGTACATTCCTTTATTCCATATTACTTCTTCTAGTTTCCTTAACACATCTCCTGTGTCTTTTAGGAATGACTTTGTTTTCGAGACAAGGGGCTGTAGATAATGGTCCACTAGTGCTGAAAGATTGGAAGTGATACTCCCTGTGCCCGTGATTATGGGGCGGCCGGGGGTTTTTTTCACGCATTTGTGGATTTTAGGGAGTACATATATCGTGGGTGTAGATGGGTTAGGTATATTAATGAACTCCAATTCATTTTTGGATAAAACACCTTTTGAATGAGCTCTCTGGCTCAGATCCTGGAGTTTCTTCATAATATTGAGAGTAGGATCACTCCTTAATTTTTTGTAAGTTAGTTTATCAGTTTATCAGTTATCAGTTTGTATTAGTTAGTTTAATATTACCACTATTCACCTAAAATAATTAATTTAAACGCTACCAGCCATTTCACAAGGAAGGTAAGGCAGCAGTGTGAGTTTAAATATTCACCTACTCCATATAATTCCTTCTCAACATCAGTGTACAAAGAGAAAAGAAAAAGACAAAAGGACAGAAAAGAGAAGAAAAAAAAAAAAAGAAAGGAGAGAAGAGGACACCTATAAGGGGTCTATAAACTAACAGGAGAAAGCCCAAATTGACATTTACTCCCCTATACTCGTCTTTCCACTACTAAAACCATCGGGTAAATTATGCGTTACTGTTATTGTTATATCCCGAATAATACCATATCGCCCATATAGAGAAGAAGCTTTCGACTGAGTTTCTGGAGACATACACGTATTTCTCATGCGACATAGTATTGTTTACCAGGGCAATCCACTCCTGTACAGTAGGACCTCTTTTTGCCATCCAACATCGTGCGATCGCAGTCTTAGCGATAGCACATAAACTAATTAAGAGTCTCTTAACCCCCTTTGGGGTCCCTCTGGGCCATACTCCAAGTATTGCCGATAGGGCAGACAACCCATGGGCTCCCAACCCAATATCAGTCAATACATCCCCAATTTCTTTCCAATAGCTCTGCAGAGCCCCACATGACCAAATAAGATGCCAAAAATCACAATCTGGGAAGAGACATTTTGGACATTGATTGCTCCCACTATACCTAAATTTTCCCATCCTTTTTGGAGTTAAGTACGTTTGATACATAATATTTAATTGAATCTGTTGGATTCTTAATGAATTGGTCGCCAAAGAGGGAGCAGCCAACGCCTCCTGCCAGCTCTCAATGGTCAGTTCCGGAACCCCATACATCCATTTTTGCGCATATGCATCTAATTCAATTCTCTGTGTTGTAGCCATGAGGTATTTGTAACACTTCGACAACACATTATTATTTCCTACATCACTGAGAAATTTCTTAAGAGGGGAATCAGCAATAACAATAGGGTGTCGAGTACGTTGTTGCATGGCAGCATTTCTCAGCTGCAAATATCTATAGAACATATTTTTTGCTAATGCAAATTCGGACTGAAGTTGCGAATATTGTTTCAGAATCGCCCCATTGAAGATCTGACCAACAGAGTTTATTCCATACTGCCCCCATACCCTAGCTCCCTGACTCACATTTAAACCAACAAACGTGGAAATAGAAAAAATATTCGTATCTGGGTCTATATCGTAATATTCCAACTTCTTATGAGACCACTTCCATATAAACCGCATTTGCTTTATATATGGCGGGATGCCACGAAAGCCTGCTTGTTTTAACAGCACCTGCAATGGAGAGTGACCCGGGAATACACTGCCCGCAAAATAAGCTAATTCTGTAGAATAGTCATTCACTTTCCACCAAAGAGACATGTGAGCGAGCTGGGCTGCGTAGTAATACAATTTTAGATTGGGCATCGCATAGCCTCCACCTTTCCTATCTCTACACAAAACCGAGAATTTAACTCGTGGCACTTTATTATTCCAGACAAAGGATAGTAACACTTGGTTAATTTTACGAAAGACCTTTTCATTTATGAATATGGGAGAATTTATCAAAGCATACAGAAATTTAGGCAACAACACCATTTTCACCAGATTGATACGCCCTATTATAGTCAAAGGGAGTCTCTGCCAGTTTTTACACCTATTTTTTGCGGCGACTATAATTGGTTCAATATTATACTTGACAAATTCTGCGGGATTGGGAGTAATCACTATACCCAGGTATTTAAGTTTATCGGTCAGAGGGAGGCCGCAATTGATGTTCAGCCCGCCATTATCAACCGATGACATTAAAAGTTGTGATTTATTGTAGTTGATTGTCAACCCAGAAAATTCTCCAAATTCCCGCAAGTTGTCAACTATCGCAGGAAGGCACCTGGCGTAATCTGTCGTGCCCACCAATAGATCATCTGCATATAGTAAAACTATGCTTTTAAACACCCCCTGTTCTTTCCCGCCTGAACTCAGAATTGAACGGAGCTTACACGCAATGGGTTCTATAGCAAGCGCGAAAAGCAGGGGTGACAATGGACACCCCTGCCTAGTGCCCCGAAAAAGAGGAATCGGATCAGAAAGAAAGTTATTAACCAAAACTCTTGCTAGTGGGGTCTGATATAAAAGAAAAACCCAGTTGATAAATCTTGGGCCTAATCCGAAGGCCCTCAACACATGTCTTAAGTATGGCCATTCTAGCGAATCGAATGCCTTGTTGGCATCAAATGAGGCCACTGCGGCACTCAGCTGTTTTAAGTCCGCCATCTGCAAAAACATGTATATTCTCCGCAGGTTAATACTGGTAGATTTCCCACTCATAAACCCCACCTGATCTGGATGTATTAGACTCCCGATTACCCTATTTAATCTATTAACAAGTACTTTCGCAAATATTTTTGCATCTGTAGTTATCAGAGAGATCGGGCGGTAGGAGTCTACACTATGGGGATTTTTCCCTTCTTTCAAGATCACTGTTATGATAGCCTCAGTCATTGAAGGGGATAGCTGACCTTCTAGTTCCATTGCCTGAAAATATTGCAACAACCATGGTGCCCAGAGATCAGCGAACTTAGTATAGAGTTCGCAAGGTAGCCCATCAACCCCTGGCGCCTTCCCTGATGAGAGGGATTTCATAGCCCCTGTCACTTCTTCGATAGTAAAGGGTGCATCCATAGCATCTCTATCCTCATCAGTAAGGGAGGGAAGTTCAATGCTATTTAAATACCCCTCGATATATGTCTCATCAATAGATAGTTTAGAGCTGTATACTTGGGTAAAATGGTCACAAAACCCAGCGGCAATATCGGGGGCGGATGTCAAGATGGCACCCGAGTCTAGACAGAGCTTGGAGACCGTAGTTGATGGTTTATCCAGCTTAGCTAAAAAGGCCATATATTTACCAGCCTTATCTATATTCATGTAGAATCTATGTGAATCAGATAAAGCTTTATAGGACATCATGGTTTGTAGATGTTCAACCCAGACCCGCTGAGCCTCTAACCACTCCTTCTTGGTGGTTTCTGTATGTTCCTGCAAATATTTCTGTTCTTTAAGTATCAGCTGAGTTTCCAACCCCACGGCGGTTTCCCGAAGCTTATACCTAGCGTACGCCACCTTCTTAATACAGATCCCACGTAGGTACGCCTTAGATGCCTCCCAAATCATAGAGGGTTTGGCAGACTCCCGATTCACTGCAAAAAACCCATCAATCAATGGTCTAATCTGCTCGCTATCACCCAGTTGAGAGAGCCATGTTGGATGAAGCCGCCATAATTTAATACCTGGGGTACCCACTGGATCTATCAGTATTCGAGCCGGCGAGTGGTCCGAAATGCCCCGAGGCAAATATTCTACCAGTGTTGTTTTAGCAAGTAAATTTCCAGAAATGAATATATTATCGATTCTGGAAAAAGAGTTGTGTGGCGGAGAAAAGAATGAATATTGCCTTATATTCGGATTCCTCTCCCGCCATACGTCCCACCAGCCGAATTCGGACACAAACCGAGCCAGTTTGGTTTTTCCCTCCCGGCCACCCCCTCCACACTTCCATCTATCGACGCCAGCATTCATTACTGCATTAAAGTCTCCCAAACAAATAGTATAACAATCTGGGCGGGCTGCTGCGAAGTTAACCGCCTTCCTTAATATTTCCAATGTAAACGGCGGCGGAATATAAATAGCCAAGATACAATAACGAATAGAAGCCAGTAGCCCGTCTAGGAAGACAAATCTTCCCCCTGTATCTATTTCAGACGCAAGTAGCTCAAACGGGGTATTTTTTTTAATTAAAACCGTAACTCCACGAGCAGCTGGGGAGAATTGTGAATGGAAAGCTCTTCCAATCCATGGCCGTTGCAAAGACAATATCTTGTCCCCATATAAATGAGTCTCTAGAAGACATATAACGTCCTCCGGAGCAGACCGAATCTGTTTAAGAACTAAGGAACGTTTAATCTTTTCGTTGAGACCTCTCACGTTCCAAGTCATAAAGCCTACCATAGCAAGCTTACTTTGAAGTTCGAACGGAGGTGCCTAAGTCTCCTGAAAACCCAAACCATTAGTCGTATCACTGTTTCGCAGCTAATTTGACAAGCTCCAACCCTACAATACTGCATATCAGCCCCACAAAGGTATTTCTTAACTTCCCCCACCATGCCATTTTGCTTACAAGGTCTCTTACTTACATACAAACATACAACAAATAACAAAAACCCTTCCCGCCCCCACCCTGTATCACCTATCCCGTTAGGCATACCTAAATAATCCCCCCCCCTCTCACATAGAAAGAGCAAAAAAGAGGAAAAAAAAAATAAGAAAAGAGAAAAGACCCAAATTAATCCCTATCGTATCTCTGGGGACAAACTAATTAGGACCCTCACAAAGCGTGCGTGACTCCCCAGCATCATTTTATCAAAGTTTACATTTCTCGTGAGACCACTACCTCCCTCCTCCCACCGACTCCAGTACTCTTTATAACACGGGACATTTCAAAAAAAAAAAAAAAAAGGCAATTTAATCAACCGGATAGTAACCTTCAGAGTCTCAAACCCGCTACCTTCCAAGATGTTATATACAGTATGTAGTATATCAACTTCATTTCAATACCGATCAATACAATAGCTACAAGGAAGGAAGAGAAAAAAAAAAAAAAACATAATCCATATAGTTTAACTATCTTGCATCACTGATTAGTCCCGTGCTAATTGCCTCCGAGTAGGATGCACTCTGTCCAACCAGGCCGCCACTTCATTTGGGGCCGTAAAGAACTTGACCTCATCCTCAGTTGTAACCCGAAATTTGGCTGGGTAGATCATAGAATATTTGAGATTCAGCTCCCGCAGTCTGTTTTTGACCTCACGGTACCGCGCTCTATCTTTCTGAACTTCATACGTTAGGTCAGGAAACACTGAGATTTCCCACTCATAAACCCCACCTGATCTGGATGTATTAGACTCCCGATTACCCTATTTAATCTATTAACAAGTACTTTCGCAAATATTTTTGCATCTGTAGTTATCAGAGAGATCGGGCGGTAGGAGTCTACACTATGGGGATTTTTCCCTTCTTTCAAGATCACTGTTATGATAGCCTCAGTCATTGAAGGGGATAGCTGACCTTCTAGTTCCATTGCCTGAAAATATTGCAACAACCATGGTGCCCAGAGATCAGCGAACTTAGTATAGAGTTCGCAAGGTAGCCCATCAACCCCTGGCGCCTTCCCTGATGAGAGGGATTTCATAGCCCCTGTCACTTCTTCGATAGTAAAGGGTGCATCCATAGCATCTCTATCCTCATCAGTAAGGGAGGGAAGTTCAATGCTATTTAAATACCCCTCGATATATGTCTCATCAATAGATAGTTTAGAGCTGTATACTTGGGTAAAATGGTCACAAAACCCAGCGGCAATATCGGGGGCGGATGTCAAGATGGCACCCGAGTCTAGACAGAGCTTGGAGACCGTAGTTGATGGTTTATCCAGCTTAGCTAAAAAGGCCATATATTTACCAGCCTTATCTATATTCATGTAGAATCTATGTGAATCAGATAAAGCTTTATAGGACATCATGGTTTGTAGATGTTCAACCCAGACCCGCTGAGCCTCTAACCACTCCTTCTTGGTGGTTTCTGTATGTTCCTGCAAATATTTCTGTTCTTTAAGTATCAGCTGAGTTTCCAACCCCACGGCGGTTTCCCGAAGCTTATACCTAGCGTACGCCACCTTCTTAATACAGATCCCACGTAGGTACGCCTTAGATGCCTCCCAAATCATAGAGGGTTTGGCAGACTCCCGATTCACTGCAAAAAACCCATCAATCAATGGTCTAATCTGCTCGCTATCACCCAGTTGAGAGAGCCATGTTGGATGAAGCCGCCATAATTTAATACCTGGGGTACCCACTGGATCTATCAGTATTCGAGCCGGCGAGTGGTCCGAAATGCCCCGAGGCAAATATTCTACCAGTGTTGTTTTAGCAAGTAAATTTCCAGAAATGAATATATTATCGATTCTGGAAAAAGAGTTGTGTGGCGGAGAAAAGAATGAATATTGCCTTATATTCGGATTCCTCTCCCGCCATACGTCCCACCAGCCGAATTCGGACACAAACCGAGCCAGTTTGGTTTTTCCCTCCCGGCCACCCCCTCCACACTTCCATCTATCGACGCCAGCATTCATTACTGCATTAAAGTCTCCCAAACAAATAGTATAACAATCTGGGCGGGCTGCTGCGAAGTTAACTGCCTTCCTTAATATTTCCAATGTAAACGGCGGCGGAATATAAATAGCCAAGATACAATAACGAATAGAAGCCAGTAGCCCGTCTAGGAAGACAAATCTTCCCCCTGTATCTATTTCAGACGCAAGTAGCTCAAACGGGGTATTTTTTTTAATTAAAACCGTAACTCCACGAGCAGCTGGGGAGAATTGTGAATGGAAAGCTCTTCCAATCCATGGCCGTTGTAAAGACAATATCTTGTCCCCATATAAATGAGTCTCTAGAAGACATATAACGTCCTCCGGAGCAGACCGAATCTGTTTAAGAACTAAGGAACGTTTAATCTTTTCGTTGAGACCTCTCACGTTCCAAGTCATAAAGCCTACCATAGCAAGCTTACTTTGAAGTTCGAACGGAGGTGCCTAAGTCTCCTGAAAACCCAAACCATTAGTCGTATCACTGTTTCGCAGCTAATTTGACAAGCTCCAACCCTACAATACTGCATATCAGCCCCACAAAGGTATTTCTTAACTTCCCCCACCATGCCATTTTGCTTACAAGGTCTCTTACTTACATACAAACATACAACAAATAACAAAAACCCTTCCCGCCCCCACCCTGTATCACCTATCCCGTTAGGCATACCTAAATAATCCCCCCCCTCTCACATAGAAAGAGCAAAAAAGAGGAAAAAAAAAATAAGAAAAGAGAAAAGACCCAAATTAATCCCTATCGTATCTCTGGGGACAAACTAATTAGGACCCTCACAAAGCGTGCGTGACTCCCCAGCATCATTTTATCAAAGTTTACATTTCTCGTGAGACCACTACCTCCCTCCTCCCACCGACTCCAGTACTCTTTATAACACGGAACATTTAAAAAAAAAAAAAAAAAAGGCAATTTAATCAACCGGATAGTAACCTTCAGAGTCTCAAACCCGCTACCTTCCAAGATGTTATATACAGTATGTAGTATATCAACTTCATTTCAATACCGATCAATACAATAGCTACAAGGAAGGAAGAGAAAAAAAAAAAAAAAACATAATCCATATAGTTTAACTATCTTGCATCACTGATTAGTCCCGTGCTAATTGCCTCCGAGTAGGATGCACTCTGTCCAACCAGGCCGCCACTTCATTTGGGGCCGTAAAGAACTTGACCTCATCCTCAGTTGTAACCCGAAATTTGGCTGGGTAGATCATAGAATATTTGAGATTCAGCTCCCGCAGTCTGTTTTTGACCTCACGGTACCGCGCTCTATCTTTCTGAACTTCATACGGTAGGTCAGGAAACACTGAGATCTTCTTTCCGTCATGTTTCAAATCCCCTATGCCCCTAGCAAGTCTCAAAATAGCATCACGATCTTTAGAAAGCAATATTCTTGCTATCAAGGTGCGGGGTGGCGCCCCTGGGATTGGGGCCGTAGCTGGAATCCGGTGGGCCCTTTCAACTGAAAATTGAGGGGAGAGGGCATTGCTACCAAAGGTTTGACGGAGCCAGTCCTCAACGAACCTCTCAGGTGCCGTGCCCTCAGCACGTTCGTCCAGGCCTACAAAGCGCAAATTATTACGTCGTGATCTACCTTCAATGTCTATTACTTTGTTACGTAATTCATGCATTTTATCAGTGAGGCTCTTAATTTGGGCCTGCATTGGAGTAATACAATCCTCAATCCCAGCAATCCTAGTCTCGGTCTCAGTCACTCTGTCCCGCACCTTTTGCATATCATCTCGGATTAGTGAGATGTCTGACTGAACCTTGTTTATCTGGACAGTGAGGCGGGTCTCGGATGCATTAATTGCCTCGAGAAGCTGTGCCAAAGTGACCTCATTCTGTTGGGGGGGGCTGCTGCATTTAGTCGGGGTGCTCTGCGGGGTAGGATCACGTGAAGCAGGCTGGCCGTGGGGCTGCGTACGGGCAAATTTTTCCAACCGCGCGGCCGCGGCACTTTGTGAGGATTTACCCATCCCTTCTGAATATATGACAATGAGAGGTATAGGGATGTGCAGGGTGTGTACCCAAAACTATTGACCCTGGTACAATTACCCGGGGTCAGGTAGAAGTAAGGATCAGCCAATAAACTGCTGCCACTGATCCTGGTTCTTCACCACACACACCCAATAATATCAGTGTGGTTATACACACAGGCAGATCTGCATCATCCAGCTCAGCATCCAATTCTCAAGGAAAAGAAGACACGGGGCCCCTCACTCAACGTCTCAAATTAGCATCCAAGTCCAAGAGACACAAAACGGGGCAAAGAAAGTCCCAGGTGTGTGTGGACTTACCGAATCCTGAATGAATAGCAGGCTGCACCAATTTTATAGCCGCTGCAGACTGGTTGCCTGCGTGCCCCGGGCTCCAGCACCAGCAACTATTTTAAAAGTCTCCCAGAAAGCGTCTTCCACCCCTCGATGCAGTCAGCAACTTAAGCAGGACTTCGAACCAGTTGATTCACGGCACAGCACCCTCCAGCTCACGTTGTCCCCACACCAAGCTCACCACACGGGGTGAGAATGCAGCCGCGTCCTTCACTTCCCGCCCGGCATCCGGCTGCACGTCAGTTCCATGCGCCCGGGCAGCGTCATCAGCCAAGCCCCCGCTAACAGGCGGCTATACGTCAGCGTTCGCCTCCAACCGCAAGCTCCACCACCCCCCGCCGCCGGGGGACAGACCAGAGACCCAGCCGCACAGGTATATCGGTCGGTGGGAAGGTTAGGAGCGGGCTCCCGGGCTAGAGCATACCACGCTGGGGAGCACACATCCTCCCTCACTCACACGCCGCCGTGGCCCCGCCCCCTCAGAAAGAATTTTTTAACACTTAATTTTCGAATGAATTTTTGTAGATCGACAAATAATTCAAAAGGATCTGCTCTGGCTGTGGGCGCAAATTTTAAACCCTTCTCCAGAATTTTAATCTCATCGTTGGTCAGTTCTGAATCACTGAGATTGAAGATTTTCCCCACCTCACTAGTTGGTTCTATGGGTTGTGTCTTTTTTGATACATTTTTATTTTTATTTTTATTTTTCTTATTTTTATTTATACCTGCCCTTGTACCTCTTTTTATTCTCTTCTTGGTGGTCTCGGTTCCCTCCACAAAAAAGACGGTCTCTGGGGTCTGGAATTATTTTCATTTCTTAATGACTCGTACCTATTTGTAATAGGAATTGGTTCCATCCGCTCTCTAGGTCTATTCCACCTTCCTGGTGTGTACTCCGGTGCATGATGGTTAAATTTCTCAGGTTCTCTCCTGTTTTTGAACCTGTTCCATCTCTCAGGTATAGCTGTTTTCACAGATAGATATCTATTATACCTGGGGGGAGGTGTGTAATTCCCTTTATTAGGTATATAGGTTCTTTTTTAGATCTAAACATCTACATTGAAATGGGAAAAATACAAACAAAAACCCATAGAAAAGAAACGGACTCAAATTCTTACATACAAAGAAATAGCGAGCATCATGACAGATGGTTGAGTAACATACCATTGGGGCAATATATGCGCCTCAAGAGGAATTGTTCGAAACCTGAAGTCTTAAATAAGCAACTCGAAGAAATTGACCAACGTTTCTTACAGAAAGGATATACGGAAAAGTGTTTAGGTGAATCTAGGACTAAAATAAATGAAATAGAAAGATCCAGTCTTTTAAAACCTAAACAGATCTCGGACAGCACGAATAAAAACTCTAATTATGCTGAATGGGCCTTTCTGTCTCAATATGGAGCTCACCATAAGACAGTTAAAAAGATTATAAAAAATAATTGGCGGATAATTCTGGATGACCCTGTTTTGGGAAAGGTTGTCCCAAAAAAAACAAACTTCATATATAGAAAAGCATCT
The DNA here is from genome assembly GCF_055691185.1 of Crinia signifera. Taxonomy (NCBI): domain Eukaryota; kingdom Metazoa; phylum Chordata; class Amphibia; order Anura; family Myobatrachidae; genus Crinia; species Crinia signifera. The sequence goes on from NC_139217.1 coordinate 78,010,487, forward strand.
TCTATGAAAAACCTTTTAGTAAAAAGTGCACTGCCTGAAAAAGTATCAGGTAGTGAAAGGAATAAAGGATTCCACAGATGTGGGTCCTGTTTGATGTGCCGGACCACCGCAAACAAACCCTATGAGAAGAAAGTTACAATTTTTGAAGTTAATGGGACTAAACATAAAATAAATCAATTTATAACGTGTAATTCTAGAAACGTCATTTACCTTTTGGAATGCGAATGCGGTAAATTATATATAGGAAAAACTAAACGGAATTTAAAGCTGCGAACAGCAGAACACATATATAATATCCGCAAGGGACTTGTTTCGCATCCATTGTCAGACCACTTCTGTAAATATCATAATAAATGTGAGGGAGCGATCAAAAGATTCATAGGAATCCAACAGGTCTTCCCTCATTGGAAGAACAGAGATCTCGAAGCAAAATTAGCCAAGAGTGAAATGAAGTGGATTTTTATTCTTAATACACTGTCACCAAATGGACACAATGTAGATTTCGAGCTTAAATGGTTTTTAGATTAATTTATGTATTCACATTCATTTTAAATATTTTTAAATATTTGAGTATATATTTTTATCATGTATTAATTGCAAATATTTTTTCATCTTTACATGTTCCTATGGAAAAGCACAAGAAATGAGGATAAGGGACTTGTCACTCTCCCGGTAAATAGGGATGGACCTTACTGGAATACGAAGTACAGTATAGTAGGTATCATGAGGAGAGTGACTAGTTTCCTTAGTACTATAAGGCTTATGCAAGCATTGCCCATCTCATATCCCTCATCAAAGATGGCCGCCGGGGAATCCTGATGAACGACAGAAAGCAGTTCATCAAACATCATCTAAATAAAGACCCGCGAAGCCTGATTGAAGAAATAAGGTGGGGGAGATGTAACGCCGATATATTGTGGATGGAAGAACCTGTAGAGATGTTTGTCGCTGTAACAGGGATCAGCGCTGAAACCGGAAGCCACGGAGCTACGTTTGGAACGCAAACCCGGAAGTGCGGTCTGGAACGCAGAGCACTTCCGGGGGCGCGAAACGAACGGACGCCCAGATTGGCTGTCTCTCTAATTAATGGCATCAGGATAGTGGTATAAATATCGCCACAAGCTAACAGGCAAATTATTCAGCCTGAGGAAGGAGAGTGGACCTCTCCGAAACGCGTTGCACAACTGGACACTGATGCACTTTATGGACTCAGCACCTTGCATGCACTAGCACTTCGTTCCCGGGAACCAGTTACCTCAAGCCACCTGCGGTGGTGCCGCAGACTTGAACGGAAGTAATAGCCCACCGCAACCCCATTCTAGGGTGAGGTACCTTTGCTTTATATTCCCTGGATCCTACTGCATGTCTCTGGTCCTGATATATATATTTTTAAGTATATTTTCAATTTTACCTGTCTTTTTGCAAAATTATCCTTGCAATATTTGTTATCACTGCAAAATTATCTTTGCATTCTGTTTTTGCTTTTACCCTTTGAAAATAAAAGATCATTATACTGATTTGTATGATATACATTTTTTATGGTCTTGCGCCGCAGCTATTCATTTATTTTGTATGTGAAATTATAACATTTAAAGTACTAAGGGGTACATTTACTAAAATGGGATTTCTAGTGAGGTTGGGGTGTTGCTATGGGCAATCAAACCCCTATGGAGGAAATTTACTAAGATGGGAGTTCTATTGCACGTGGGATGTTGCTATGGGTAACCAAGCAGATACTACAGATGGGGCCATCCTCATCTGTCCCTTTAATAGGATTAAGTGAGCCAGAACTGTTGGACTTAGGACCTTATTCTGGTTGATTCACCTGCAAATGGATGTTTAACATAAAGGTACTTAGTCGCCCGATTTTTTAATCACATTGCATGCCATACACCCGATGGCATGCGATGCGATTTTAACGCATACACAATATTAAATTGTATAAGCACCCTAATGGGTGCTTACAATGCTTAAATGCACCCCCACGCCACCCCCAAAGTATAAACGTGAACCCGAAGCGTGGCGAGCGCAGCGAGCCCGCGAGGGGCGGCAGTACGCCGCGATGGGCGCCGTGATAGTACACAAGTACCAACATAAACATCCATTTGCAGGCTATGTGGAAACACCCACATCATTCGATAGTCTGTGGTGAGTGCACGCATATCTAAAGTGACTCTCAGGTCACTTACATATGCATGCACACTTGATAGGAACTGGGCAGGCAGCTGACATCCGGTGACCCCCGGCACCCACGTCACGGTCCAATTACCATGGGAACACCCATGAAATGCTGAGCGTTCCCATGGGACTGACTATCCACCGGTACCCCACACCCCCAATGTTGGATGCATGCACACGGCAAACACCCTGTTCATCGTGGACGCACGTTGCGTATGCACACGTGCAGCAATTCACATGTGAGCGAATGGACCAGATTAAATGCCTTAAATCTCTGCTAGTCCCCTGATGTGTTGTTCTATGCATTGTATTGCAGCTGAGAGCAATAGATAATAAGCCATGTCTCTCCAGAGAAGCCTAGTTGAGGAAGGCTCCATCTGCATCTATTATTTTCTAGAAGGTGCAAAATAAATAAGTAGATTCTGATTGGTTGCCCATAGCAACATCACATGTGAAATAGATCTCCAATTTTTTTAGTTGTCAGGGAAAAGAAAACCTATTTGGACCAACAGAAAAGCACCCATAGAAAAGGAAAAATATCATTTTGATGCCAATTGTTTAGCATTTAAAAGAATTATAATGTCCCCCACCACCCCCTGCTCCTGCGCACCTTGCCGCATGGATTCATGACCATGACTTGGAGTAGGGGTATATCTAGTAGATGGTGGGAGAAATACAGCACTACTGCTTTAAAAATCGCTTCATGGCTGCATAGTGGAACCTCCTGGTGATGTACTGTAACAGACATATAAATGCAATGCACTAACAAGCAAGAATCAGTAAGTTCCCATTAATGGGGTGCGTAGCTGCTGTAGCTCATCATTAGGAGTGGTATCTATAGCCCCATATACACTAGATGACTGGGGGCACTATCGATATAGTTAACTGTGTCGGTGGTGACGCTGGTCAAACGATATTAAGTATACATTCAGTCAATGATATTGGTCAGTGATGTCACCGGGACCCCCTGAACATGCAGATCATTGGCTATACTATATAGTCAGTTGACTTGCATGTTCAACAGATGGAGGGGGGCGTTAACGATTTACAGAAGCGCACATTGTTAACAATATTGAGTGTGCCCATTTGATTTTTTTTATGAGATCGCTTAGAAAGGCCATTCTGAGCAGTGTTTAATTAATCATCTACCTAGTGTGTATGGAGCTATGGAGCTTAACTCAAATACTGTGTAAAATGTAATTGGGTGAGTGAATCAGAAAGTGAGAGATTCGGTAAGAAATCTGCAGGTTTTTTTAGAGCAGCAATCATTTACACTGCAAATCCAGTTTGATTTTGCAGTGTAAATGATTGACGCTTTAAATAAAAATGCAAATTTCTTACCAAATCTCTCACTTTCTGATTCTCTCGCCTAATTACATTTCACCCCTGACTTTTGTCTATACCAGATCCACTGTGGCATTGACTGATAAGTTAAAAAATGTGTTGGTTAGGGGTGGGCAGCTGAATTCTACTTCCGAGTAATTAAAGGCAAATAGCATCAGTCAATATTTTGTGTTTTTCTATGGCACATAGTTTGTACCTATACCAGTTTCATAAATTGTGTACAATATATATATATATATATATATATATATATATATATATATGTGGTAGCTCTCCATGAAGTTAATAAGCGGTGTTTGGTAAAGGTACGCAGGTGTGCTCAGCTGGCCAGCGGAACCCCTTGGCATCATAGTAAATAGAAACAAAGTGTAAGCATCTGTGTGTTACATATTGTAAGAGCTTTCCCCAGTAGCAGATATTTGGTCATTAGGTGTGAGTAGCACTCAGTCATATACCAGCATGTTCCTTTAGGTTTACAGCAGGTGAGGATAGTGAACAGTAGCACTGGCTTTGAAGTGACTGAAGACGAGCTTAATATAAGAACACCATAGCATCCAACACAGTAGCAGCATGTGGCTAGCTACAGCATTAAAATCACCATAGTGGAGATGCATCAACTCATCCAGAGATACAAAGGGGTACTGTATATTCAATTTGAGTCGGATCCATTCCAACACTCTCGTCAGAATGAATCCGACTTGGGCTATTCAATTAGCAGCCAAATTTGACTTTTCTGGGACCGTGTGAGCGACGAATGTGGGACGGTGCCGGTTGAGCTGCTGTTTTAACGTAGGATTGAGATTGCCGGAAACGGGGCCAAAACCTGCGGGATTTGGCAGCGTTGCCAACAAAAGCACGTGGATCCGCGGCTATTGCACCGATCCACATGGTTTCTGAACGGTCAAAGCATTCTGACAAGACAGCAGTTCCAACAGCAATTGAATATACCCCAAAGAGGAGAAATTGCCCATAGCAGCTTATAAATAAATGTATCTAGCCGTTTTAAAGCGGATTGCTTGGTAAGAGAAACTTCTCCACTTTATCTCTGTGGAGTTTGATACATCTCCTACGTGGCCTTGGGCTGGCTGTAGGTGCAAGCAGGAGAGAGATGCTCAGCATCAGCAAGCAGTGGAAGCTGTTAAACTGAGAGGTTCAGCAGCCAAGCCCAAGTGTGAGACAAGAAGCGTCCAATCCCACAAAGGGGTGTGTTCATCATGCTGGCAATGGGATTGCCAGTGGTCGAAATCCTGGAGACAGAATCCTGACTAGTGTCCACAATGCCTACAGAATCCCAACATCACTGGAGATGCCAACACCATATTCCAGACTGGTAGCACCAACATTCATCCTCCTTAAAAAGCATTCCGTCTGTAATGGTCATAAAACTCTGACAGCTGAGAATATTGTATTTGTATTAGAGACTAAAAATAAAACTAATCAGCAATTAAAGACTGCTCCTTATCTTATCACCACAAAAACTTAAGTGTGATTATCATTTTAAATGTTGTGTTGCTTATATAGAAAACATAGCAGCTACGAGTGAGTCAGACAGCTCAAACACTTCACCGATGGCTGAAGTAAAGTTACTGGGCAACAACCGTGTGCATGTAGCCAGAGTTCTAATCTATTCTGAGTTACATGAAGTGTTTTTTTGCTATTGACTTTCATGGGTGCACTGCTCAGATTTTTCCCCCAGTTCTAAGGTCAAGTTTGGCTTTTAAGGGGTATACAAACTGTGCCATTCTGGCTATGGTTGATTTCACAAGTTGGGATCATTTGGTCTACAGCAAGATGGTTGACAAGCATTAGGTTGACAGGTCAACACAAGCATTACGTCGACAGTCAAAAGGTCAACATGGGGTTTTTCACTGTTTTTTGAACCGACCGTGGACAGTTTCCAGTGCACCTAGTGGATGGTAGGGTACATGTCGGCTCAAAAAAAGAGTGAAAAACCCCACCACGACCTTTTGACTGTCGCTCTAATGAACTGTTGACCTTGACCCATGTCAACCCGATGACCGTATCCAGATTTGACTATACGAATTGAAGCAGGCACTTTTGATTTAGACTATGAGCGAGTTGGTCTATGGCAGGTGACAACTGTGCAGGCAAGGCAATTTTTACTTGTCACCTGCAGTGTATTTGGCCATAGACCAAATTGCAAGTACACAGTCACATGGAAAGTTAGCAAAAACTGCAGTGTTTACCCTGCTTGCGATACCGATGCGGACTGTGCTGAAAAGGCAATTTTGACTATTTTACTACAGTGGTATTGTAAGCAGGCTAAATGATACGAATTTGGCTTATGACTATATAGTCAAAATCTTATGCCAAAATTGCAGTGTGTATGCACCCACAGGCTATTTATTGGGAGCCCGAAATGGCGTTCTATATCACGCACGAATATAAAAAAAACCCAAGGTAGCTGAATGGGAAAGGGGTAAACAATCCCCTGAAGGCAGTCAGGTATCAGTATCATGCAATAGGGATCAGCAGTCAAATGGATTTCAACTGACAGGTTATCAAGTTAGGGAGAGAAGAGAGAGTGTGTGATATCAGTCTATAAAGAGCATCCTTCTGTGTTGCTATGAAGAAATAAAAAAAATAAAAAGTTTCCCTTTTTTTTTTCTGACACCAGTAAACGTCTTCACACAATAAGGCAAGCCTCCATTCAATATTTTACTCTAAGGCCATAGAATTGTTTCTTTGGTGTGGTATTGGACTCAGGTCCCGTCTTTCAGTGCTTCATCTGCCACATTCAATTTTGGAAACATTGATGAAATATCATCACCTCACGGTCTTTCTAGTGTGCCCCCAAAACTCTGCTCAAGTCAAACCTACCATCCCATGCCCTATCCGTTAACAAAAAAAACAAACATCTTCTTTATGTCCACCCACTGCCCACCATAGAATGCAAGAACATTATCAGTTTTGCTCTTGTATTTAACTACTTATTTTAAAGACCTTTGTACTTGATAACTGTGCTACATGCCTCCCCTCGTACAGTGCTGCAGCTCTCTTGCGGCACATAAATAATACTTTGAGAATAGGTTGTGGTTAAATCTACAGTACTTTACAATTACTATTCTACTCAGCTGCCAGCTTGCCCTTATTTACAAAGATGGTGTTTCAGGTTTTACAGATGTGGGGCCTAACTGGGTGGCAATGGGGCACTTACCTAGGCAAAATGTCCAAACTAAAAAAAATAAAAAATCACACAGAAAACAAGACTTATTTTTTAATATATAAAAGCAGACAACATATTGCTTTACTGGGTATCGCTTACAAGTGTTTTTCTCTACAAACAGTGAGACAAGCTGTAACATAACTCTAAAACAAAGAGTAGAACTGCATGTAACCAAAATAAAAGGGAGTAGCTTATAAATATTAGTGTAAATACAAACAAACAGAATTAGCTGAAAAACCCGGGTTTTTCCTTTGGTATGAAAGGGTCAACTCGGGTCTTAAATTCCAAGTCGCCGACCCTGCTCTTGTCCAGCAATTAGCAGGTGGCAACAATGGGGGTTTGCAACAGAAGCAGGCAGGTGTACATGCTGCAACACTATAGTGCCAACGTCACTCTTTATTAAGTTGGTGCAAGTACCGTTCCTTCTGTAGCAGTCAGCAGGATGATTATGTTCCTTATACAAAATGGTTGTGTAGTGAACAGAGGCAGTCACTGCTAAAAGTATATTAGGAATAAGTGAGGGAGAAGTCCCAGTAATGTTAGGCAACGTAAATTGGGACTTCTGGCTAAAACAGTCCTAGAGGAACTTTCCCCATAATATGGCAAGGTGCAGAGAGAAATAGCAATGTTATCAGCAGGCTCCTGGAACAATCACAGACTAATTGCGTACACCTTGAGTCACCCTGGATCACTGTGCCTGCTTTATCATCCCCCAATGAATTTAGTTCTCCATGGGACAGATGCACTATGCTTCAAGAGATAAAATGGAGAGTTATCAAACAGCCAGCCAATCAGCTCCTACCTGCCATGTCAGACTGTTTGAAAAATATTAGGCAGGAGCTGATTGGCTGGCTGTTTATAACTCTACATTTTATCACTTTTGAAGATTAGTGCATCTGGCCCCATATCTTTTTAAACAAGACTTGCAACTAGCAAAGGATTTTTAACAAAGCTATTTTGTAACTATCACTCAGTCCTTTTTCCAATCTAGTGTGACAGGTTGGTAGACATTGGTCCCTGTTGACAGTTGAGTTTACTGGGTTGCCTTCCTAGCCTCCGCATTTGCAAACTCTTCTATCACAGAGTCAAATTTTGTGGACTTTGCTAAACTGTATTCAACGGAGAGAATTGCCATGTTTGGAAAACTTTGTTGCCCACATGGAGAATTCAAGTAGTCCAAAACTAAATTCAGTTTGCTGGTGTCCTCTTCACAAAACAGCACCGTAACTGGCATAGTGAGGAAAATTCGCAGAGCAACATAAATGTTGGGATACACAGAAACCAGGTTGCTCTTATGTATGTGCTGCAAAATATCCTGTGCAGTTGCCTTGCTGAAATCTGGGATGCTGGAAGACATAGATTTGAAACGCTCGATCTCGGTCACAAATCCAGTGGCGCTGAGATCATTACAGTACTTAATTGCCAAGTCATTAGCACGCTTCTTCAGGGCCTTTAGTGACATGTTTGAGATAGCAGGCCCAGTAAGGAACTCAAAGTCTGAAGAGATCTCAGCCAGTGCTTCGCTATGCCACTTAAACTGCGCAATCAATGCATCAATTACGCTAAAGAATTGTGTTCCGACAACCTGCTCATTTGTCACACCAGCTTCATCGTTGTCAATCGTTTTTTTCAGCTTTAGAGAAAATTCCTTAGGAAATTCTAGAGGAAGGTCCATGGACTGAGCAAGATTTGTAGCTTCTTGCATTATAGGATCAATCCCTTCTTCACGCATCTGCTGTAGTATGTTTGGAAGTCCACCAACTAATTTTGCAGCTTGTTTAATAGATAATCCCTTCTCCAGCAAAGCTTGGCTCACACTGTCAATGCTACTTAAAATTCGTCTCCACATAATAAGAAAGCAAATGAACTTAAAATTAATTTGGTCTATCAGTTTATCGGCTATTAAAACCCATTCGGTGTTTGAATAATTTTCATACATGTCATACAGCTTCTCAAGAACGCCTGGCAATTGGTCACATAATGACTTGACAGCAGAAGTTACAGATGACCATCTGGTCTTACTCTGAGCTTCCAGAGTGGTTTTAAGAACACGGTTTAAGGATTCCCATTCTGTTGGTGAAACCGCAAACTCCTTGAACAGATTTTGAACACATCCAAAACACATAATCATTTCCATAGAGGAAGATGCTACATTGACCGCTAATTGACTGAGCGAACGTGCAGAGTCTGGAACAATTGTAGCCAGATTGTTAATTTCTCGCAGTCTTGCCTGCATTTTACTGTATCGCTTTACCATATGTTCTGCGTGATCATAACACTGTCCACGCATATCACCTGGATCTAATCCAACCTCGCTAAGCTTTAATTCTATTTCACTGCTCGTCTTCTCATCCCTTTCAATAAAATCTACGAAGCGCTCTTCTACAGTGCACTGTCCACCAGAGAAATGGACATACCTGATGAGTTCACACATTTGGTGGTCGTAATAGTTATCTGGCAAATTGTTGAAAATAACAGAATAGTATTTGGCGTCTTTGATTTTGTTAATTAACTCCTTCCTCACTGTGTTACCGACGCTGTTAACAAGTTCATTTAGGATGTCTGGTGGAAAAAAGGAAACACCGTCCTTCTTACAAATTTCAAGATGAACTGCTAAGTCAAAATAGAATTTGCCAATGAGTTGCAGGAGACCAGGAAGTTCTCCTGAATTGGGTTGGTCATCTTCCTCCCATGGATTAAAAAAAGGTATATTGCCTCTGGCACAGAAAAGAATCCCTTCAATAAGTACTTTAAAAAGTATGCACCACCTCTTTTTTTCAAGTTCAAATTCTCGGTCAGAACCTTTTTTTAATTGTTTCTCCAAAAGCCACCAACTCACATAATTTTGAAGATGATCGGCCGACGTTTCGTGTTCCTCTATCGTGGACTCTAAATGTCTCCAATTAGAGAAGCCGCTCTTAGGATTTGCAATGTCTGAAGTTAGAGGAGATTTCTTTCCAAAAAGCATACAGGGAAAACAAAACACAGCCTTCCTTGCTTCGGAATACATAAGCCATAACCGCTCCCTTATGTCACCGTTAGGTAGAGTTACAGAAAACCAAGCACGGCTAAATTGATGTCCGTTGCTGTTGGCCGAGAGAGTGAAATTTGCATCTTTCTGTTGCTCTGGTCCATGATTCACTAAATAGCGTATCACTTTATCTGTTATGTTAGGCCAAGTATATGGATCTTCAAATTTAAGGCCCAACATTTCATCGTCTACACGGATGGTTGCGCTGTAGGTATTATTCTCTAACTTGGAGCTCTCTTCCTTTGATTCACTGGTGTCATGAGGTTCTGCCTTAATCTCTTGCTTTATATTAGAAATCTTTGGTAGTGGTTCCTCCTTGCTAGAGCTTTCAGCATCATTACGAGGCGTTGTGAGCCAGGCCTTAACGTTGCCGGAGAGCCTGCACGCTTCCTCTTCTTTCGCTCGCTTACGTCTTCGATATGCGGCACCAGATGGTTTCTTCTTTGGGGGCATGGTGTGTGACTAGAAAAGAAAAAAAAAAAAAGTGACATTTAATGTGATGAGCTTATAACTTTGTTGGTATCTTCATACATTAAAATACAGTTTAAGGACGAATGGAGAGGGAAAACAAAAAAGCACTGGTATTTTTGTACACCATCAAGTAGACAAAAGATGGTTCCTTAGTGTGAAGGGTTCATTTACAAATCATAAGCTTATTTTGCGGTTAAATCATTGCTTTTAAATTTCAGGCTTAAAACACACCAGGACGTTACAAGCCAATGCTTAGTACATAAACCACTGTGACAGCAACAGTCAAGCGTAATAGAGGAGGAATGATGGTGTGGGAATCTTGCTGGGGTACGGGTCAATGGGTCGACATCATTGGAAGGTCAACAGTGTCTAGGTGAACAGTCAAAAGGTCGAAATGGGTTTATCAGGTTTTTTTTTGTCCCGAATGTTGACATGGACACCATATTGGCGCACCGTGTCCCCTCACATGTCTCACTGTGCTCACCCTGCTTCGGCACAGTGCCTCGCTACACTATCATATTATCTCTCTCTCCACGCCCTAGTGGATTGTAGGGTATGAAATACCACGTCAGCTCAAAAAAAAAAAAAAAAAAAAGTGAGAAACCCATGTTGACCTTTTGACTGTCAACATAATGCTTCCAGACATGTCGACCTATTTCAGGTGTCGATCAAACCCACAACCAAGGACGTTCCATATCACCCACCAGGATTATTGGCCAACACATGACATCAACTGTAGCGCTTTCAAAAGGTAATCAGGATAATGTGGAAAGGTACAAATCACATTGAAACCACCCTACAGATCCACTACCATCCTAGAGTTCTCAGCCCAGACTTGGAGAAGGCAAGGTGGGATTTTCCCTATTTTCCAGGACACAGCGGTCAGGAGGTTGGGCTCCCCCATTGGTGTAAACGGGCCCGAGTCAGATAGAAAGGAGTAGTATTAAAGACATGATATATCGTGTTCTCACCTCCAGTGAGAAATACACGGCTTTTACCCGGCAGGACTGACCCCGTTCTCACTGCAAGTCAAATTCCCGGGTGAAGAAGTTCTACCTGGTAATTTGCCTTTTAAACACAGGATTTTATGCAGTGAGTACGGGTAAACCCATGTTTGCATACCCGGATCTCAAACACGGGTGAAAAAAGGGTTTTACCAGTGTATGAGATCCGGGTATGCGACCCGTTCACACTGCAAAAAAAAACCTGTGTTAAAAGGCAAATTTCCAGGCCGACATGCTAGACCCAGGAATTTGCCTGCAGTGAGAACAGGGTATAACAAAGCAATGAGGGCAAGATCCATCGGAGCTACTCAATTGTTCCCTTCCTTTGTGGCACGCATGCCCTGTGCGTGTGCCAATTAATAACTGGTTTACCCATGCAAAGTGGTTAAACGTGTCTAAAGTCCATGGGGTTTGAGCATCAAACCAGTGTTTTTGCACATTTCTATTTGCAAGCAACTATGTGTTTCCTAAGGCAGCAGTTACATGAATGGAGCAATAATTGTATTGCTCAGTTGGGTGTCACCTAGGTGAATGCTGAACCTTCCTTGATGCACAAAGCAGGTAAATAAAAATAAAAACCTTGTGAACCCCAATCAACTATTTTTTTTACATTATTATGAATATCGTGCAAGACACAATCATCGTAATCCAGACATTTATAAATAGGGAATTCAATTGAAAGCAATGGAGCAAATTTCCACAGCTAGAGTGTTTAAACTTTGGCAAGGGAACCCCGTCTCATCCAGCAGAATGCCCGATTCCCACTAAAGTGAGATCATTCTGCTATATGGTAGTGCGCAGATGCAGCTGGGCACAGGATTTGCGGCCAAATTAAATCCTACCATAAGCTGATAGAACTAAATTGCATCCCTTAAAGCTTATTATACAGCATGGGGTACCCCGGCTGCTGCAGTACAGAGATACACACCCCAACAGCCAATGCCAGTGCTAGCAAGACCGGAGTAATAGGGCAGGATCTGCTGTGATGTGCAGTTCCACTGCTGTAAAGTAAAACAGCAATTACATTGTATTGGCCACTGTAGGTACAGGGTGCTGCTGATATGCACACCACCGGCTGCAGATGTGGATACAAGTGCCAGCACCAGCCTCTGCACCCACGGGGGCCAGACCCCTGCAACCTCTGTGGCGTGGCGACATCCTCACCATATACACCCATGGGGGCCAGACCGATCAACTGCACCCACTAGTACCACCCCCCACCTCCTTTAGACACTGCCAGCACCAGCGGCGCACACTGTACACGTGACTAGCTCACCTTCTTGCACGTGTCTTGCAAAAAGTTCCAAAACACGAGTTCCCACTTCCCACCATTCCACGCAGAAGCGCCAGAACTGGATCCCCCGGCATGCACCGCGCTAGAACCATGCTTAAAGCGGCAATGACAGTTAGACACACGGTCCCGGCGGCAGGAGGGAGATGACGGCCAGGCTGCTATAACACGCCGCGTATACAGCATCAGCGCATCTGTGCGGGAGTTACCGGCGTCTCTGTGCGGCCAAGGAGAACTTGTAGTTCTGTCTGGCTATAGAGGTTCCATTAGTATTCTGGGTGGGATAGTGACGATGATCATCGGGTGCAATTCATCTTCCTGCTTGTAGAGGGCGCTAGATCCGTCAGCACAGCAGCAGCCTGTGATCGTGGGTGCCTGCGCGAGGCTGAAGTTAGCTTCTTAATTATTCAGCCTTAACAGACTTGTGGTGATAGCATGGCATGGTTGAGTCTCTTTCCTAGTGGACCGGGGTGCAGTCGCGGGTGTGAAACGGGGGAGATGGATGCAGCCGCGGGGGTGTAAAAGGAAGGGTGGGGATAAGGGGGTGTCGGGTGCAGCCGCGGGGGTTTACTGGGGGTGAGAACGAAGAAGGGTACACACAGCAGCGGGTGTTAAAGGGGGGGGGGGGGGGGGGGGTCGTGTTGGGGTGCAGGTGTGAAGCACGTGATACGGTACAAAAGTTGCAGAGGAACATTGCAGCAGCCATGTGCTAATCAGGCTGCGGCAGGTGCGCCCCTAATCATGTCATATATTAAGTAATACAGCCGCCCTCCCCCGTTCATTAAAAAAAACACCCCACGAAATATGTGTACCTATCACAACACGAGACCCTCTCCACAGTCCACACTGTAACCGGCACTGCAGACTGCACAACGTCGTGGCGTGGCGTGCTCCTGCCGCGGGAATGCTCTGCTCAGTCTGCTGACCCCGCCCCCATGATGAGAACAGCGGGTCACATGGGTAATGTCGTCAGAGGTTCTTTATCCCAGCCCACTAGGAAATCGCATCAGGTACTGAGGTAAGAAACACAATGATAACAAGAACGGAGTGACCGCAGAGATATCTGCTGCAGATCCTCCTTGTTATCATGGTGTTTCTTATTACAGTTAATATGGGCAGGGTTGCCATAAGAAATGTTATGGCCCGGCACTGACAAAATAGACAGGGCCATCCTCCCAGACCCATAGTGAAACAGGCTGTGGTGCCACCACAATACTCACCAGTACCCCTTGTCTATCCAGCCAGACCCCTCTTGTCTCAACAGCCAGCCCCCCTTCTGTCTCATCAGCTACCCCCTCCTTTTTCTCACCAGCCACCTACTCCCCCTTCAGTATATGGTCGTTAGGTTGATAACACTAAGGTCGACAAGCATTGGGTCGACCACTGAAGGTTGACATGGGCCAAGGTCAACACCTGAATAGGTCGACAGGTCATGGGGTTTTTCACTTTTTTTTTTAAACCAACGTGCCAACAGGCGGTATTTCATACCCTACCACTAGAGCGTGGTGGGAGAATAAAATAGTGTGCTGAGCATAGCGAGCCATGCGAGGGGCCCCTATGGTGTCCATGTCGACTGTGTCGACATTCGGGCCAAAAAAGCGAGAGAGAAAAAAACATGTCAACCTTTTCAGGTGTCGACGGCTAGTGGTTGACCCACTGCATGTGGACCTTAGTGCTGTCGACCCATACCCCCCTACAAGCCAGGCCCCCCATCTGACTCCCACTTTATTTTCTCCAGCTCTAGCTTTGCCATCTGGCTTATTAGGGCACTTGGGTCTCCCCCATCTGTTTCTCCAGCCAGCCCAGTAGCGCACGCAGGGGGGGTTTCTGAGTACCCAGAAACCCCCCTAAGAGTCTAAGGGTCCTAGGCTGAAAGCTGAGGGTCCCCTCTTTCCATGGGTAGAAGAATTTTTAAAATCGGCCCTTGGGAACCGGAGATATCTGATTTCAAAGCAGTGGTCCCCATCCAAGCCTGTTAATTGCTATTCCCAGTCAGATATTTCAGGTTCTTTATGACTTATAGTTTTTGTGAGGGTATATTCCAAAAGCTGGGACTCTCCCCCTTTGATGAACACTAGTAGTTTGTCTCTACTGTGCCCAGAATTAGAGATATCAGCCTTCCAGCAGCTGGTTACTGCTCCAGCTCCACACACCTGATATGTAGTTTTATATACTCGTTGGCAGATTGCTCTGCCTTCTGAACTCTGATCCCCTAGTCCCCAATACCATTTGGTAGGTGGGATTATCTAGTTTTTAATTACATTAAAATCTAAGACATCTATTTCCAGGAACTGGAGATATCTGCAGTCAAGCAAGTTGTTCACCCACCATAAAATTATGAATAATAAGCCCACTCCACTATACACCCCTCCTCTGCATATTAAACATCCTCTACCACCCTGGAAGTTATGTATCAGGGCCCCTTCATTCAGCCCAATGCCCCCTTCTCCCACCCATCTCCCACCATCTGTGCAGTAAAGGGGTAATTAGTGGAAATTACTGATCCAGTCCCTATATGCTGAGCGGTTGATATAATACCCCCTACCACCCGCGGGACATCAAAGCTTCCCCCACCCCTACCGCTGGAGGATCGGTAGGGGCCCCAATACATTGTTATGCCCAGAGGTCTACACTGCTGTTGACGCCCCTATATGTATATATATATACTTTAACTGATCCGGCACATACTGGGTCACCTAAGTGTCCATCTCCGTGCTTTGCTCCGCCCCTCTGGAAACCCCCTTCTGAAAATCCTGCGTTTGCCCCTGCAGCCCCCTTACTCATTCTGTCTCATGAGCCCTGCTTTGTCAGCGCCAGCCAGCCCCCACACGACACATGCCCTGTGTTCCTATGGCAGCTCTACAGGCACTGAGGCTCCTCTCAGTGACACAGCAAGATATCAGGTACACGCAAAAATAAAACTACAACTTTAATGCACTGTGATAACAGGATCCAGTGGTGGAAGGAGTTTTTAAAGTGGATATAGATTCATATGTGGACCTTTATGAATTAATACTGCTGTGACCCTTGTATAAAGAAGGCATTGGGGAATGCTAATGGGGAGCAAGTGTGGGATTTTAGATAGATGGGATTATTTTTGTATAAGGCAGCAATAGTATTTTATGAAATGTTTTGTTTGACGCCACATTCCATGTTTTGATAGATACATGATGGTCCTAGGTATAAATACCAGGGCTTAGAGCACACCCTCTACACCTTGAAAAGGGCACCTTTGATTGTATAAAGGAGAACATAGACGCTCCGTTTTCGCCGGCTCCGTTCTGTACTATACGATACGCGCTCCCGCGCATCACATAGTACGGTACACAAAGTATGTGCTGCACATACTTTTTGTACTAGGTACACATCGTATCGGATCGCAGTGCATGCACACTGCATGCACTAGGGATGCGATCCGATACGATGTGTACTTTAACCCCTTCCCGACATTTGACGTATATATACGTCATGGCCGGGATGTACTTCCCGACACATGACGTATATATACGTCATGACTTTAAACTGTCCCCGCGTCTATAGACGCGGTGACAGTTTAAACATGTCTGCTGTCCCTGACAGCAGACATGTCCCTGCATGCCCAGGGGGGGCGGTGATGCCTCCCCCCCGTCAGCGATCGCTGTGATTGGCTGTTCAATGTGAACAGCCAGTCGCAGCGTTTTCCTGTGTTACCGGCGAATCAGACGCTCGGTAACACAGGTGTCAATCACCGTCGGGTGTGAGGGGGCATGAGGGGGTCACCGGTGATGACCACACCTCACCCCACCTCACCCCACCTGCCCCCAAGGCTGTGATTGGTCCGTCGGACCGACGGACCAATCACAGCCAAGGCGCGTCATTTAAACTAACGGTGACTGCGCTGCAGACGCCATTCCGGTCTGGAATTGCGTGCAGAGCGGTCACCGACCAATCTGTCGTGATATACATACCTGATCCTTGCCTGATACTTACCTGATCACCGCTGGTAGCGTGCTGCCAGCAGCTGGATGCTTCCTGGATCTTGTGACTTCCTGTGTGCTGCTGCTGCAGTGTCATAGAGTCACAGATCATGAGAGATAGTGACAGATAGTGACAGAGAGTGACAGAGAGTGACAGAGAGTGATAGAGAGTGCTATATTTTGTGTCTGCTGCACCCCTTTTGTGCTGATCAGTATATCTGTGCTGATCAGCAACTTTTTTTTTTTTTTTTTATATATATATACCAGGGTTGCCGACCCTCCCGGAATTTCCGGGAGTCTCCCGAAAATCGGGTACCCCCTCCCGGACCCCGGAAGGGTGGGCAACCCTCCCGGATCCAGGGGGGACCCCCGCTGACCCCCGGATCGCGGCATTAAAATGCCGCAATCCTCGGGTCTCAGAGGAGGGGGCGGAGCTAAAACGGCACAATCGTGTCATTTTAGCCCCGCCCCCTCCATGGAGATCCCTGAATTCGCTGCTTTTACCAGTATGGGGGCGGGGCTTAGTGATGTCACTCGTAAGCCCCGCCCCCTGAGCGGCTGCTGATACTCTCCTCTCCGGGCTTCTCCCGGAGAGGAGAATGTTAAAGTCGGCAACCCTGATATA
This sequence comes from Crinia signifera, assembly GCF_055691185.1. Lineage (NCBI taxonomy): Eukaryota > Metazoa > Chordata > Amphibia > Anura > Myobatrachidae > Crinia > Crinia signifera. The sequence continues at coordinate 78,027,574 of NC_139217.1, forward strand.
TACCTGTCAGTTGCACCAAAGGTTGTGCTGCCTGTGCAACTGACTGCTGCCCCCCCTTTTGTGCTGATCAGTTTAAATTAATTAACTGATCAGCAACTTTTTGGGGGTCCAGGTTTTTTTTTTTTATATATACCCTGTCAGGTTGCACCCACAGTGGAGAGTGCAGTGGGGTTTTGTTTTTACACCCACGTTGCTTTTGTGGGTGTCCTGTGGCCGCTGATCAGTGACGTACATCACTGAACAGCATTTTTGGCACAGGGTTGATATCATTTTTTTTCTGCAGTTTTTTTAAATTGTTTTTTTTTGGAGAGTGCTGTGGTTTATTACACCCACGTTGCTTTGGTGGGTGTCCTGTGGCCGCTGATCAGTGACGTACATCACTGAACAGCATTTTTGGCACAGGGTTGATATCATTTTTTTTCTGCAGTTTTTTTAAATTGTTTGTTTTTTGGAGAGTGCTGTGGTTTATTACACCCACGTTGCTTTTGTGGGTGTCCTGTGGCCGCTGATCAGTGACGTACATCACTGAACAGCATTTTTGGCACAGGGTTGATATAATTTTTTTCTGCAGTTTTTAAAAAAATTTTTTTTTTTTGGAGAGTGCTGTGGTTTATTACACCCACGTTGCTTTTATGGGTGTCCTGTGGCCGCTGATCAGTGACGTACATCACTGAACAGCATTTTTGGCACAGGGTTGATATAATTTTTTTCTGCAGTTTTTTTAAATTGTTTTTTTTTTTGGAGAGTGCTGTGGTTTATTTTTTTTTTTATTGTTTTTACACCCACGTTGCTTTTGTGGGTGTCCTGTTGCCTTTGAGCGCTGTTCAGTGACGGACGTTACTGACCAACATCTGTGCTCAATTTTTGGCGCAGGACCTTTTTTTTTTTTTTTTTTTTAACCCCTTCAATTTTTTTTTTTTATTGAGATCAAATTCCTGTATAAAGTATTTTTTTTCTGCACTACATACACACTACACACTACATACCCCCCGTGTTGAAATAAAGTTTGTACCCCCCCTACACTATACACGTGTTGAAACATTACACTTACAGAAACACAAAAATAAAAATGGCATCCCAAATGTCATCCCAAATGTCATCCCAGTCATCCAGAAGAATGTATTCAGCGGAGGAGGCATATGCCATGCTTGCCTCTGACTCTGACACAGCCAGTGATGCAAGCGGGGAATTTGAAGGATTCGTCTTAAGCTCCTCTTCCTCCTTTAGTGATGAGGGACCCCCTCAAAGACGCCCCCGTAGAGCAGCTGAGACCCCCCCCCCAAATGATTGATCCCGTATGGACCCCACCACCAGACAATTTTGAGCCCCAGGTTCCTGAGTTTTTGGCCATCCCAGGAATCCAATTTGATTCAACAGGTCTCAGAGAAATTGACTTTTTCAAATTATTTTTCTCTGATGATTTTATAAATTTAATGGTGGACCAAAGTAATTTATATGCCCAGCAGTTTATTGCTCAAAACCCCACGTCATCATTTGCTAGGTGGACCCCTTTAGATGCAGTAGAGATGATGACGTTTTGGGGTCTGGTGTTACATATGGGCATAGTAAAAAAGCCAGAAATTAGGCAATATTGGAGTACAGATGTTCTGTACAGCACCCCATTTTACCGTATGGCCATGACTCGGACTCGTTTTGAGACAATCCTTAAATTTTTACATTACACCGATAATGCACAGTGCCCACCCAGAGATGATCCCACCTTTGACCGGCTATTCAAAGTCAGGCCGGTCATTGATCATTTCAGTGCCAAATTTGCAGAGATGTACATCCCTGAAAAATTTATTTGTATCGACGAGTCCCTTATACATTTTAAAGGAAGGGTTAAATTCCGCCAGTACCTTCCCAGTAAGAGGGCAAGGTATGGCATAAAAATGTATAAACTGTGTGAAAGCACCTCAGGGTACACCCACAGGTTTAGGGTATATGAAGGGAAGGATTCAAGAATTGAACCGCCAGAATGCCCCCCCTCCCTCGTAGGTGTTAGTGGAAAAATTGTCTGGGATTTAGTGCACCCCTTCCTGGATAAAGGTTATCACCTCTATGTGGATAACTTTTACACTAGCATCCCCCTGTTTAAGGCCCTTGGTTCAAGAGGTACAGCAGCTTGCGGTACTGTGCGCAAGAACCATAGAGGCCTCCCAAAAACGCACATTGCCCAAGTACTGAGAAGGGGTGAAAGCAGGGCACAATCCACCGAAAATATGTTGTTGGTCAAATATAAGGACAAGAGGGATGTCCTTATACTGACAACAATTCATGTAGACAGTACCACCTCCATCCCTGTACGAGGTACCAGTACCCACACCTCAAAACCTAATTGTATAATAGATTACAATAAGTACATGGGCGGAGTGGATCTTTCAGATCAGGTACTGAAGCCGTACAGTCCCCTGCGGAAAACAAAAATCTGGTACAAGAAGCTGGCCGTGTATATCATCCAGATGGCACTGTATAACGCTTACGTGCTATTCCGTTCTACCAGCCAGAGGGGGACATTTATGCACTTTCAAGAGGAAGTCATAAAGGGCCTAATATTTCGGAACCAGCAGGCAGAGGGCCCCAGTACTTCTAGTACTGGCCCCCGTATTGTACCAGGGCAGCATTTTCCTAACGAAATCCCCTCCACTGCAAGAAAGGGCAGGACACAAAAAAGGTGCAAAGTTTGCTATAAAAAGGGAATAAGAAAGGATACTATTTTCCACTGTGAAACTTGCCCCGACAAACCCGGCCTATGTATAAAGGAGTGTTTTAAAATATACCACACATCTATGGATTATTAGGTTCATCATTTCACCGTGCTTCGGGGGTCTTGCTAATGCCACATAGCACCCACTATTCATTCCACCAGAATCTGAGCTGCAAAATCCAAAAATCACTCCTTCCCTTCTGAGTCCTGCCATGCACCCAACTGGTATTTTTTGGTCACATATGAGGCATTGCCATACTCGGGAGAAATTGGGGCACAGATTTTGGGGTGCTTTGTCTCCTTCATTCCTTGTGAAAATGAAAAATTTTGAGCCAGAACTGCATTTTTGTGTAAAAAATGTAATTTTTCATTTGCACAGCCCAGTTGTATCAAAATTGGTGAAACCCCTGGGGGTTTGAAATGTACACTATACCCCTAGATGAATTCCCTGAGGGGTGTAGTTTGCAAAATGGGGTCACTTGTGGGGGGGTTCCACTGTATTGGTGCTTCGGGGGTCTTGCTAATGCGACATAGCACCCACCAACATTCCACCAGAATCTGTGCTGCAAAATCCAAATATCACTCCTTCCCTTCTGAGTCCTGCCATTTTTTGGTCACACATGAGGCATTGTCGTACTCGGGAGAAATTGGGGCACAGATTTTGGGGTGCTTTGTCTCCTTCATTCCTTGTGAAAATGAAAAATTTTGAGCCAGAACTGCATTTTTGTGTAAAAAATGTAATTTTTCATTTGCACAGCCCAGTTGTATCAAAATTGGTGAAACCCCTGGGGGTTTGAAATGTACACTATACCCCTAGATGAATTCCCTGAGGGGTGTTGTTTGCAAAATGGGGTCACTTGTGGGGGGGTTCCACTGTATTGGTGCTTCGGGGGTCTTGCTAATGCGACATAGCACCCACCAACATTCCACCAGAATCTGAGCTGCAAAATCCAAAAATCACTCCTTCCCTTCTGAGTCCTGCCATGCACCCAAATGGTATTTTTTGGTCACATGTGAGGCATTGCCATACTCGGGAGAAATTGGGGCACAGATTTTGGGGTGCTTTGTCTCCTTCATTCCTTGTGAAAATGAAAAATTTTGAGCCAGAACTGCATTTTTGTGTAAAAAATGTAATTTTTCATTTGCACAGCCCAGTTGTATCAAAATTGGTGAAACCCCTTGGGGTTTGAAATGTACACTATACCCCTAGATGAATTCCCTGAGGGGTGTAGTTTGCAAAATGGGGTCACTTGTGGGGGGGTTCCACTGTATTGGTGCTTCGGGGGTCTTGCTAATGCGACATAGCACCCACCAACATTCCACCAGAATCTGAGCTGCAAAATCCAAAAATCACTCCTTCCCTTCTGAGTCCTGCCATGCACCCAAATGGTATTTTTTGGTCACATGTGAGGCATTGCCGTACTCGGGAGAAATTGGGGCACAGATTTTGGGGTGCTTTGTCTCCTTCATTCCTTGTGAAAATGAAAAATTTGGAGCCAGAACTGCATTTTTGTGTAAAAAAATTAATTTTTCATTTTCACTGCCCAGTTATACCACAATTGGTGAAACCCCTGGGGGTTTGAAATGTACACTATACCCCTAGATGAATTCCCTGAGGGGTGTAGTTTGCAAAATGGGGTCACTTGTGGGGGGGTTCCACTGTATTGGTGCTTCGGGGGTCTTGCTAATGCGACATAGCACCCACCAACATTCCACCAGAATCTGAGCTGCAAAATCCAAAAATCACTCCTTCCCTTCTGAGTCCTGCCATGCACCCAAATGGTATTTTTTGGTCACATGTGAGGCATTGCCGTACTCGGGAGAAATTGGGGCACAGATTTTGGGGTGCTTTGTCTCCTTCATTCCTTGTGAAAATGAAAAATTTTGAGCCAGAACTGCATTTTTGTGTAAAAAATGTAATTTTTCATTTGCACAGCCCAGTTGTATCAAAATTGGTGAAACCCCTGGGGGTTTGAAATGTACACTATACCCCTAGATGAATTCCCTGAGGGGTGTAGTTTGCAAAATGGGGTCACTTGTGGGGGGGTTCCACTGTATTGGTGCTTCGGGGGTCTTGCTAATGCGACATAGCACCCACCAACATTCCACCAGAATCTGAGCTGCAAAATCCAAAAATCACTCCTTCCCTTCTGAGTCCTGCCATGCACCCAAATGGTATTTTTTGGTCACATGTGAGGCATTGCCGTACTCGGGAGAAATTGGGGCACAGATTTTGGGGTGCTTTGTCTCCTTCATTCCTTGTGAAAATGAAAAATTTGGAGCAAGAACTGCATTTTTGTGTAAAAAAATTAATTTTTCATTTTCACTGCCCAGTTGTACCACAATTGGTGAAACCCCTGGGGGTTTGAAATGTACACTATACCCCTAGATGAATTCCCTGAGGGGTGTAGTTTGCAAAATGGGGTCACTTGTGGGGGGGTTCCACTGTATTGGTGCTTCGGGGGTCTTGCTAATGCGACATAGCACCCACCAACATTCCACCAGAATCTGAGCTGCAAAATCCAAAAATCACTCCTTCCTTTCTGAGTCCTGCCATGCACCCAAATGGTATTTTTTGGTCACATGTGAGGCATTGCCGTACTCGGGAGAAATTGGGGCACAGATTTTGGGGTGCTTTGTCTCCTTCATTCCTTGTGAAAATGAAAAATTTGGAGCAAGAACTGCATTTTTGTGTAAAAAAATTAATTTTTCATTTTCACTGCCCAGTTGTACCACAATTGGTGAAACCCCTTGGGGTTTGAAATGTACACTATACCCCTAGATGAATTCCCTGAGGGGTGTAGTTTGCAAAATGGGGTCACTTGTGGGGGGGTTCCACTGTATTGGTGCTTCGGGGGTCTTGCTAATGCGACATAGCACCCACCAACATTCCACCAGAATCTGAGCTGCAAAATCCAAAAATCACTCCTTCCCTTCTGAGTCCTGCCATGCACCCAAATGGTATTTTTTGGTCACATGTGAGGCATTGTCGTACTCGGGAGAAATTGGGGCACAGATTTTGGGGTGCTTTGTCTCCTTCATTCCTTGTGAAAATGAAAAATTTGGAGCCAGAACTGCATTTTTGTGTAAAAAATTAAATTTTTAATTTTCACTGCCCAGTTGTACCACAATTGGTGAAACCCCTGGGGGTTTGAAATGTACACTATACCCCTAGATGAATTCCCTGAGGGGTGTAGTTTGCAAAATGGGGTCACTTGTGGGGGGGTTCCTAACTTTTAGCATCTTATGGTGCCTAGAAACCTACATGGTGCCTAAAAAATAATCTCATAAAAAGGAGGCTCCAAAATCAAGTAGGTGCTCCTTCTATTATGAAGCCTGTGGTTTGGTCAACGTGCACACTAGGGCCACATATAGGATATTTATGAAAACAAAAGAATTGGGGGAATCAATTTTTAGTCACATTTCTCTAGTAAAATCTACTGTGTTCCTTAGAAAAATGTATTAAAATTGCAAATCTGCAAAAAAAATGAAATTTTGAAATTTCACCTACACTTTGTTTTAATTCCTGTGAAACACCTAAAGGGTTAACAAACTTCCAAAATGCTGTTTTGAATACTGTGAGGGGTGCAGTTTTTGAAATGGCATCATTTATGGGGGTGTCTCACATACAAGTCCCTCAAAGTCACATCAGAACTGAACTGGTCCCTAAAAAAATCAGTGTTTGAAATTTTCTTGAAAATTTGAGAATTTCCTATTCATATTTTAAGCCTCCTAGTGTCCAAAAAAATTAAAAGGAGGCTGAAATGATGATGGAAACATAAAGTAGACATATGGTCTATGTTAGTTATTAACTCTTTTGAGTGGTATGATTATTTGTCTCACAAGCAGAAAATTTAACATTTTGAAAATTGCTAAATTTTCCATTTTTTTACGACATTTTGGTATTTTTCATAAAAAAACACAGACTGTATCGACCCAAATTTACCACTAACTTGAAGTACAATGTGTCACGAGAAAACAATCTCAAAATCACTGGGATAAGTAAAAGCAAAAAAAAGTTATCCCCACTTAAGTGATACATGTCAGATTTGAAAAAAAGGGCTCTGTCAGGAAGGCAAAAACATGCTGCGTCAGTAAGGGGTTAAAAGTACAGAACGGAGCTTTCAAACGGAGTGTGTATGGGCTCCTTAAGACTTACCTTTTTTTCCAACTAGGACTGTCTTCCCCTATACCTGATGCGGGGAGAGTTCAGGGAGTCTATACTGTTAAGGTGTATATGTTTTTAATGAATCTTTTTTAACCATTTTTTTTACTTTTCTCATGTAAATTTTTCTATCAATATGTCTGTTCCTTATTTTGTGGAATAAATCATTTTTCTACTTTATGAGTGGATTTGTGACACGTGATTCCTGTGACATTGAGGAGAAAACCTAAAGAAACCTGTTAAGTCATACTGTATGTATAGGGCCTCATATAGGGCCTTATTCGAGTTCACTCTTTCAGACAAAATCCTTCTTAGATGGACAAAACCATGTGCACTGCAGGGGGGCAGATGTAACTTGTGCAGATCTAATTAGATTTGGGTGGGGTTTTACTTCAAAGTGAGATCTATATTGCAGTGTTAAAATAAAGCAGCCAGTATTTACCCTGCAAAGAATCACCAAAAAATCACCAAATCTATTTCCATCTGTACATGTTACACCTGCCCCCCTGCAGTGCACATGGTTTTGTCCATCTAAGAAGGATTTTGTCAGAAAGAGTGAACTCGAATAGAGGTGAGTTTGTGCTCAAAAGAGACCTGTATAGGTGTTACCTATTTGCATTGTAGTGGGACTGAACAGGAACATTATTTTGAGACTTAAAAGGCACATTGAAAATGAAAGAAACATTGATGGGATATAGTGCCTGTTTGTAAGGTTGAGTATCCCTTATCCGAATATCCAATATCCAAATTATTCCGCAAACCAACCATACATTCCAGAAAGTAGAATCATTTTTTTTATTTTTTTTCTAGAACCTTATTAGGGACATGATATGTAACAGCACTACTGGGGACATCTGTAACTGCACTACTGAGGACATAATATGTAACTGGCACTACTGAGGACATGGTATGTAACTGGCACTAATGGGGACATGATATGTAACTGGCACTACTGGAGACATCTCTTACAGCACTACTGAGGACATGATATGTAACTGGCACTACTGAGGACATGATATGTAACTGGCACTACTGGGGACATCTCTTACAACACTACTGAGGACATAATATGGAACTGGCACCACTGGGGACAGGATATGTAACAGCACTACTGAGGACATAGTATGTAACTGGCACTACTGGGGACATGATATGTAACAGCACTACTGAGGACATAATATGTAACTAGCACTAAATATGTGCAAGGACATGATTTCTTGGCATTCAAATTCGTGCCTGAGCTAGTACATAAATTTTGTTTCATGTTTTGAAACCTTGTTTTTTGAACAAATAAAATATATCTGTGTGTATTTCATGTGGTTGATGTGTTTATACAGCCTAAATGCAAGATATTTCAAAATACATCATTGAAATATTAAAATATTCCGAAATACGGAATAATCTGTTATCCAAAATTCTCCTGGTCCCGAGCATTTTGGATAAAGGATACTCAACCTGTATATACCTTATTGAGGGGACATCGGTATTATCAATTCATACAGATATCCATCCGTGGCTGGGAAAGAAACCTTTATGTGAACATGGGGCCTTTCACAAAGGACAGTATCCAATAATATATTGTGGTGCGTAAAATCTATAGGAAAGTTAAAAAAAAACCTGTTGACCTGCAAATAAAAGAAACCCCTATGTCAGGGGTTCCCAATCTTTTTTGAATCATGGCACCCTAGAGTATCAGAATTTTTCCACGGCACCCCTAGGTCCAACAAAAATATATATAAAACGAAGTAGATTGTGTTTATATGTGCTTCTTAGGTTCAGTTATGTGTTAAAGGGCAGGATTTGCTTCTGATTGTACATATTTTATGATTGACAGCCACCAGCACTGGTTTTGTCCATAAATAATTGATCATAAATAATTTGAATTGGTCCTGGGCCACCAACCCGTGGCATCCCTGCAAGTGTCCTGAGGCACCCCAGGGAGCCACGGCACACAGTTTGGGTACCACTGCCCTATGTGCATATAGGGCATCATTGCCAGGTCAGTTCGGTGATAGAGGAAGCCGGATGAAAGAGTGCTGATATGAGTGGCAGAGTCTCCAAATAGATGGAAAATAACCTTATGATCCACAATAGGATAACATCATCTTTTATTGTTGATTATAGGCCAGATGTATCAAGCTTTGAAAAGTGATAAAATGTAGAGTGATAAACAACCAGCCAATCAGCTCCTACCTTTCATTTTTCAAACCTAGCCTGTAACATGGCAGATGGGAGCTGATTGGCTGGCTGTTTATCACTCCCCATTTTATCACTTTTTGAAGCTTGATACATCTGGCCCTATGTCTTTAGAGGGTAGGGGTTAAACAGACCCCAAATAGGGCAGTGCTATTTTCTGAGTCATTATTTTGTTGGTATTGATTGGGGTGTGGTAGACCCCGCGATACAAGTGTAGCTGCAGTCAATAAGAGGTGCGGTAATCTTCTAAAAAAATATATCATATTTATCAGATAAACAGATGTAGCCAGCCTTATGCATGCCGCAATTCATACGCAGAAGCATACCATGGCACGCCAGGCTGCGGATCATTTCACCCAGCAGATACCCATACAGTTTGCTGATGCGTGCATGCATAAGCACATGTGCATCATAGTCGCAGGCACACTAGCCGCACCATGCATACACATGGAATGGATGAGCTTGGCTACATCTGTAAGGTAAGCTTATGTCAATACAAATGTTATATGAAAATAATGTTCGATTGATAGATGTTCCAAAGATATGGTGGAACATATGGAGACTTCATTTAGCATCTATAATGTTGAAAAGTAGCATAGTATTAGAAAATGTACCAAACTGGGAAAGTAGAAAAAAGCATCAGGGCCATCTTAACAGCAGTGTAGGCCCCTGGGCAATGCAATGCACTGGGGCCCTTACCCATTCTCCCCTCCTAGGGGTGGGGGGTGCTATCAGCAGCAGCTTTGATGTCCCACGGGTGGCAGGGGGTGCTCTATCTTCCACTCCACATGTAGGACCTGGAGCAGTAACTTCTGCTAATTACTCCTTTACTGCACAGGTGGTGGGAGGGAGAACACTAACGTGTGGAAGTGGGCACTGAGCTGAATGAAGGGTCCCTTGTAAATGACTTCCAGGGAGGTAGGGGGGGTTTATACGCAGGGAAGGGTTGGATAATGGAGTGAGCTTAATATTCGTCATTTTCCGGTGGAAGTGCAGCTTGTTTGACTGCAGATATCGCCATTATCTGGAATTAGATTTCTTTGCCTTCAATAGTATAAAAACCCACCCTTTAAGGAGGTGCTGGGAACTTGGGGATCAGAGATCAGTAGCCAGAGCAATCCATTGACAAAAATATAAAACTGTACACCAGACGTTTGGAGCTGGAGCAGGGACCGGCTGCTGGAAGGTTGATATCTCTGGTTCTGGGCAAGATAGAGACAAGCCGCTAGTGTCCACAGAAAGGGAAGAGTATACTCTCAGGAAAAATCGAAGTCAGACAGAACCTGAGAAAACTGACTGGGAAGTGCAATTAACAGGTCGGATCTGAACTGCTGCTTTGGAGTTGGATATCTCCTTTTCCCCAGGGCTGATTTAAAAATTCTGGTATCCCTGGAAAACGGGGATCCTCAGCTATCAGTATAGGCAAGTGCCCATTAAGCCCATACAAAAAGACGGCCCTGAAAAGCATTCAGACTAGTCAGCATTGCTATCTACGCAAGAGGCTAACAGTGTGGTTAAACATGGAAAAAACATGTCATAGATACAGTACATGACACGTACATGACAAACAACATTAGACAGTATGACATAATGATTTCTGTATATAGACAGAAATGTTGTTTATGCCCCGTACACACGGGGTGTCTGAGCATCTGTGCGTACCGGTCTAGTTAAGCACAGATCACTCAGGACACAGCGATGCACCAGCGATATGTGCTGAATGATCTGTCACGGCCAATGTTCTCTGCTGAGAGAACAGTGGCAATGCATGCAGTATAAATCTAGTCAGGCGATGGCGACGCGCGTCATTCACGGTGACCATACACCGTGAATGTACAATATGCTGGCCACACATCAGACCAACTTTTGAATGGAATAAAAATATGGTACTGGATGGGAGCAAATGTAATATTAACTTCAGAAATTTGCTCCCAAAATCAGTAAAAGGACAAAAACTGTAGCTCAGACACGGTACTGTAGTTCAACCTGTTTGATTTAAACAATTTGACTGAATTTTTTTGTCCATTTTCCTGGGTTTGTGAGCACATTTCTGATTGTCCTTTGATCCCATTTAGTACCATTTTTATTCCATCCAAGCAACTAGTTGGATGGTTTTAGGAAAGTTGTTCTGATGTGTGGCCAGCATAAGCAACCTAGTCAGATCACTTAGAAATGGGGCTTTAATCACCCCATGTGTATGTCCCATTAGTCTCTACGCTATTTGTTTCCTTTTCACTAATACAGTATGATGCCATTTTTCACCCAGTATTATTTTTAGAGATGTGTGGCGGCCACTTTTTCGGGTTTTGGTTTTGGATCTGGATCTCCCTTCGTGTTTTGGATCTGGATTGGTTTTGGCAAAACCACCCTTGTGGGTTTTGGTTTTGGATCTGGATTTTTATGAAAAAATGCTAAAAATGGCTTAAATAACAGAATTTGGGCCTGTTTTTTGCCCCTAAAGTATTATTAACCTCAATAACATTAGTTTCCACTCATTTCTAGTCAATTTTGATCACTTCACAGCTTACAAAATTGTTTTCATTTACTGTAGTTGGGCCAAAAGGGTATACCGAGGTAGCTGGATGACTAAGCTAAGCGACAGCAGTCGGCATCACATACATGTGGACCTTACACTTCCAACCTGGCAGAGCGGCACTGCAGGGGCAGACAGGGTGGCAGTTTAATAAACTATCCCAAAAAAAGAGAAATGCTCCAAACAGCAAATACAAAGAGGTATCGGCCTTGTCATGACTGGTGGTAGCAGCTTCAGCACTCCCACTATTTCCTCCTCCATCATCCTCCAAAAATGTGTTTTTATTTTATTTATTACTTTTATTTATTTTTCTTACTTTACACTGGACACAGCCTGTCACACTGGACACGGCCCCTTGGACACTGGACACAGCCCCTGGACACAGCCCCTGGACACTGGACACAGCCCGTCACCCTGGACACAGCCCCTGGACAATGGACACAGCCTCTGGATACAGCTCTTGTACACTGGACACAGCCTGTCACCCTGGACACAGCCCCTGGACAATGGACACAGCCTCTGGACACAGCTCTTGTACACTGGACACAGCCATCACACTGGACACAGCCCCTGGACAATGGACACAGCAGTCACACTGGACACAGCCTCTGGACACAGCTCCTGTACACTGGACAAAGCCTTCACACTGGACACTGCCCCTGGACAATGGACACAGCCTCTGAATACAGCTCTTGTACACTGGACACAGCTCGTCACCCTGGACACAGCCCCTGGACAATGGACACAGCCTCTGGACACAGCTCTTGTACACTGGACACAGCCATCACACTGGACACAGCTCCTGGACAATGGACACAGCAGTCACACTGGACACAGCCTCTGGACACATCTCCTGTACACTGCACATAGCCTTCACACTGGACACTGCCCCTGGACACTGGACACAGCCCCTGGACAATGGACACAGCCCGTTACCCTGAACACAGCCCCTGGACAATGGACACAGCCCTTTACCCTGGACACAGCCTCTGGACACGGCCCCTGGACAATGGACACAGCCTCTGGACACCACCCAGGACACAGCTCCTGTACACTGGACACAGCCGTCACACTGGACACTGCCCCTGGACACAGGACACAGCTCCTGTACACAGCTCCTGTATACTGGACACAACCCCTGTACACTGGACACAACCCCTGGACACAGCCCCTGTACACTGGACACAGCCCCTGTACACTGGACACAGCCCCTGTCACACTGGATATATGTAGTCACACTGGACAATGGATATATGTCACACTGGACACTGGATATATGTCGTCACACTGGACACAGGATATATGTCGTCACACTGGACACAGGATACTGTATATGTCGTCACACTGGACACAGGATATATGTCGTCACACTGGACACAGGATATATGTCGTCACACTGGACACTGGATATATGTCACGCTGGACACAGGATATATGCCGGCACACATTACATGTCACACTGGACACAGGATATATGTTGTGACACTGGACACTGGATATATTGTCGTCACACTGGACACTGGATAGATGTCGTCACACTGGACACAGGATATATGTCATCACACTGGACACAGGATATGTCGTCAGTCGTCACACAGGACAGGACACAGGATATATGTCGTAAATGACTCGTGACACTGGACAATGGATAAGATATAGGCCGTCACACTGGACACAGTCCCTTGTATTACTGCAGCCCCTGTACACAGTGTACTACTCAGCAGCACTGAAGCCCCTGCGTGTGAGCACTGCAGCACTGAGTTAGTTAGTTAGATCACAAAAAACACAGGGTTCAGGGCTAAATAAATCACAACACAGGGCTTAGGGCTAAATAAATCACAACAGGGCACGGGCCACAGGACAGCCCCTGGACAGTGGACACTGCAGCCCCTGCGTGTGAGCACTGCAGCACCTAGTTAGTTAAATCACACTGTAGGGCTCAGGCCTGTAAACAGTCACTGACTCTCAAGTCTACAACACAGGGCAGTGAGGGCAGGTCACGGAGCACAGCACGGAGCACATGGCACGGAGCACAGCACAGGGCAGTGAGGGCAGGTCACGGAGCACAGCACGGAGCACATGGCACGGAGCACAGCACAGGGCAGTGAGGGCACAGGTCAGGTCACGGAGCACATGGCACAGAGCACAGCACGGAGCACACGGAGCTTCACAACCACCCTCTCCAAGATTGGAGTGAAGATGGCGGGGCGCGCGTGCGTCTTTTATAAGATCCCGCTCCCGCGAGAATCCGACAGCGCGGTGATGACGTTCGGCCTCGTTATTGGTCCGGAATTCAGGCGGGAACTCCCGAGCCGGCTCGGATCTGGCCCGGATCCCCGATATTCGGATCTGTCGGATCTCGGGAATCCGGACCCGCTCATCTCTAATTATTTTAGGGTAATATTCTGCTATGTTTATGCAAATATTTGTGTAAATGTTGTGCAGTTGAATGGCTATGTTTAGTACAAAATGGTAGTGAGATCAGTGTAAAAATACACTTGTGAAACCTTAGTGAACATGGGCCTTATTCTAGTTCACTCTTAGGGGGTTATTCTAGTCCATTCTTTCTGACAAAATCCTTCTTAGATGGACAAAACCATGTGCACTGCGGGTGGGGCAGATGTAACTTGTGCAGAGAGAATTACATTTGGGTGGGGTTTTTCTTCAAAGTGAGATCTATATTGCAGTGTAAAATCATGCAGTCAGTATTTTCCCTGCACAGAAACAAAAAACTCACCCAAATCGAATTCTCTCTGCACATGTTACATCTGCCCCCCTGCAGTGCACATGGTTTTGTCCATCTAAGAAGGATTTTGTCAGAAAGAATGAACTAGAATAAACCCCTTAGAAGCAAATTCCTTCTCAGATGGACAAAACCATGTGCACTGCAGTGGGGCAGATGTAACGTGTGCAGATAGAATTAGATTTGGGTGAGTTATTTTGTTTCTGTGTGGAGGGTAAATACTGACTGCTGTATTTTACACTGCAATATAGATCTCAATTTGAAAAAAAAACCCACCCAAATGTAACTCTCTCTGCACATGTTATATCTGCCCCACCTGCAGTGCACATGGTTTTGTCCATTTGAGAAGGAATTTGCCTCTAAGAGTGAACTAGAATAAGGCCCATAGTGCCACAATGAGAACATAGTGGAGTAAGGATACATTTATTTATTTATTTATTTAAAGTTTCTTATATCAGTTAATGACTATGTTTTGACATCTCTAATTGTAAGGTAAGCATATTTTATTGTGTATGTTATGTGAAAAGATAGATAGATAGATAGATAGATAGATAGATAGATAGATAGATAGATAGATGTGGTGAAAATTGCCATTATCAGCCCAGCAGACTGACCATGCAGAGACTTTCAATTTCACACAGGAAAGAGAGAATATACAGGTGCACACACTAAATACTAAACACTGCAAAACTGAATAATTATAATTAACTCATTATTTTGAACAAAAATAGGGGCTCACCAGCTGCAACCAAACAACATCTGCTCGGTCACTAATGCTGTGTACACCCCTTAAGGTTTAAGCATGGTTGCCTACCTGACCCTCTCCATGAGGGAGAAAATGCTCTGCTCCTGGACTTCCCTGGTAATGTATGATTACCATCACCTGTGGGGGGCTAGGTCATTGATAAGAAAGGTGTGTCACCACAGGTGATGGTAATCCTTCATTACCAGGGAAGCCCAGGAGCAGAGCATCTTCTACCTGAAGGAGAGGGTCAGGTAAGCAACCATGGGTTTAAGTCCAGGCCACAGAACCCCCCCAGGACAGCACAAGCCAACCACCCCAAGGTATCACATTTATGGGAGGTGTAAGTGATGAAAAGGGTTATATTATACTGTATTCATATCACTAACCGGGGGCCGACCCGAATCTCATCTTGTTTTTGAAATTCCGAGTTACTCGACCCGGGTAATTTCGCTTTGGTGCTATCACACCGCAATGCAGTGCCATGTGAAAGGGGTAACTATTAATGAGAAGCAGCTCTGTGTTGAGTGTTAAATAGGTGAGTGGCAGTGATTAGAATAAGCTGGGTGGCAATAGCCCTCTGACATGCATTGAGCTTATGCATCTGGACCTGGTGGATATTCCTTCAGCCCATTTATTTTCATTCTGGTTGCTATAGGGACTGTGGAGTTAGATTCATATGTTGCTGCTAAATTGGATTCTGTGTGGACACAAGGAAGGGAGTTCTAATTCAAACATTGATCCCCACACGAGCCAGTTTGATATCACATGATATTGATGCATTTGTGGCTTATCAAGTGACTTCTAGTTTTTAAAAGTGTAATAAAAGTAATGGAAAACCCAACGCTGCGAAGGGTGTTCGCCTGGTGCACACACCCAGGACAGCAGGTGGGGGGCGGAGAGGGGAGGTGGGCAACCCCATTAGCTTATGTAAATGGTCAGTGTTTCATTGGCGTTTCCTTCCTTTCCTGGGCATTCTCATGCTAATGAGGCCTTGGTGCGGGCGGAAGCCAGCTGACATCACCGGATGTCAGCTGCCCGTCCATTTCTGTCCCAACGTACACACATATGTAAGTGACTTGAGTGTCACTTTTATATGCGTGTACCTTCCACATCTTTCGATAGTCGGCGACCATCCACAGATGTGGGAGGTTCCCCCTGCCCTGCGCATGGATGTTACTGTGTAACATCCATTCGCAAGCCCCTGCAAGTGAGTCACCCTTGTGAATGGGTGGCACCAGCCAACCATTCGCTAGGTGACCAGAATAACTCCCATAGATTGTAAGCTCTACTGGGACAGGGACTGATGTGAATGTTCAAATACTCCTATACTACTATATATCGTACATCATATAAAAAATTTTTTATTAGTGCTGTGGTTTTATATACAGATGGAGCACTGTACATCCTGGCTGGCAGATCGCCAGAACGTCCCCGCTGGCGATCCGCCAGCAGCCTCACCATCCATTATACTGAGACGCGCGTGCGTCTCACGCACACGTGCGTCTCAGTCTCCGTCGCCGGGGCGAAGGAAACCCTGTCAATCTCCGCCTCAGGGAGACGGACAGGGTTAGGGGGTGTTAGGGGGGGGTGTGGGCAGGCGGTGGGGACCCCGGGTTACCGCCGACAAGCCGGCGGGGACCCGGGGGAGCGGATGGAAGCGTCGTCGGAAGGGGACGCACGCGCCTCTCGTGCGCGCGCGTCCCCTTCTCGCCATCGATATGGCGCTGGTGGGGGATGGCGGCTGGCGTCGCCAGCGCCATCCCCTGCAAGGATGGGACATACTCCATCTGTATATATAATCTCTTAAAGCTTTGATAAATCTGGCCCATATCACTAATAGTGGGGTTTTGATTCTTTTACCCTAATTGTATTGTACTAAACTCATTTCTTGTATGTACTGTTCTTGAATTTAAACTAAGGTTCACAATAAACTAGATTCCCCAGGTCTGAGCCCCCACGAACGTCATCAATCCGAGTCCGGATCCAAGCAGCACTCGGTGCTTCCCGCCTGACTCGGATCCGGGTGTGCGGGCAAAATGTCATCGCCTGCCGCTGGAGTTTTGCGCTGCTTAAAATAGCGGCTCCTGCGCCCGCCATCTTCACTACAGTCTAGGAGCAGGTTGGGAGAGGGTGCTGCTGCTGGGGCTTGTCGCTGGGGCTGTCTCCTTCAGTGCTCCTGCTGTGCTGTGTACTCTGTCCTCTCTGCTTACGGTGGGATCACCCTAGCAAGGAGGACAGTCAGCTGTGTAAAACTGTGATTCTGCTGTGTGTAACTAACTGTGTACTTGTAGTACTACTGTCTCCTCTGTGCTGTGCTGACATTGATAATAATATTATATATATATATATATATATATATATATATAAAAGGATCCCCTATCTGCGCACAGATTAGAGCAGCACCTCTGAAGGATCCTATGTTAGACAGGATCAGAGAAACATATATGAAAAAAAAGAACGGGGTTTCAGGGGGCGCTGAGACAGTGAAACAAATTCAGTTCACTTATATAATATTTAATACATAAAATGGGTACATTGTACATAAAAACACCTTTCAAGGTGTGACAGTATACACAAATAGTTTTTTCCAAGTGATTACAAAAAAATTCCTGGTAGATTGATAGATTTGTTCTGAAGAGAAACCCCAACGCGTTTCGTCATGACAATAACTTCATCAGGGGCAACAATATGACCGAAAAAGCTATGGGTATATCCGATATTGAGAAGCAGAAACGTATTTTCAAATAGGATCCAGATATGTGGCATCCAAAAAAAGCACAATTGTGTATTTCTTCAAACAAAATCTTGTTTAGGCACAGCAGTGTAAGGCCCTCCAAATTAGAGCTTCAGAGGGAAGGTGCATACTGCATATATAGTCCACTGGTGCTGCTAGTGCCTGCATTGAATAGAGGCTGCCAGTACCTACTCAGTCCACTGGTGCCACTGCCAGAGCTACTGCCTAGTGCCTACCTAGGCTATTATATTTCATTAATAAATAATACCTGTCCTGCAGTGCTGTAATAAATTCCAGGCTGCTGGTGCCCTGCCAACCAGTACCTACTGCAATATAATTATTATAATATCATTCTGCTGGTGCCTAGTATTGCCGTATCTACCTGTCTGGTACCTAGTACTGCCATATCTACCGTCTGGTGCCCACTGCCTAGTACTGTCGTATCTACCTGTCTTGTGCCTAGTACTGCCGTATCTACCTGTCTGGTGCCTAGTACTGCTGTATCTACCGTTTGGTGCCCACTGCCTAGTACTGCCGTATCTACCTGTCTGGTGCCTAGTACTGCTGTATCTACCTGTCTTGTGCCTAGTACTGCTGTATCTACCTGTCTGGTGCCTAGTACTGCCGTATCTACCGTCTTGTGCCGACTGCCGGTGCTACTGCCTACCTAGTAGTTTCTACCTAGGCTGTTATATTTAATTAATAAATAATACCTGTCCTGCAGTGCTGTAATAAATTAAAGGCTGCTGGTGCCCTGCCGACCAGTACCTACTGCAATATAATTATTATTATAATATCATTCTGCTGGTGCCTAGTATTGCCGTAACTACCGTCTGGTTCCATTTTCTGCCGTTTCTACCTGTCTGGTGCCTAGTACTGCCGTATCTACCGTCTGGTGCCCACTGCCTAGTACTGCCGTATCTACCTGTCTTGTGCCTAGTACTGCCGTATCTACCGTCTGGTGCCCACTGCCTAGTACTGCCGTATCTACCTGTCTTGTGCCTAGTACTGCCGTATCTACCTGTCTGGTGCCTAGTACTGCCGTATCTACCTGTCTGGTGCCTAGTACTGCCGTATCTACCTGCCTGGTGCCTAGTACTGCCGTATCTACCTGTCTGGTGCCTAGTACTGCTGTATCTACCTTCTGGTACCCACTGCCAGTGCTACTGCCTACCTAGTAGTACCTACCTAGGCTATTATATTTAATTAATAAATAATACCTGTCCTGCAGTGCTGTAATAAATTTCAGGCTGCTGGTGCCCTGCCAACCAGTACCTACTTACTGCAATATAATTATTATAATATCATGCTGCTGGTGTCTAGTACTGCCGTATCTACCTGTCTGGTGCCTTGTACTGCCGTATCTACCTGTCTGGTGCCTAGTACTGCCGTATCTACCTGTCTGGTGCCTAGTACTGCTGAATTTTTTTTTATTTTTTATTTTGGGGCCTAGTTTATTTTTATTTTGTAGCTGGCTTATTGGGTATTAAACTGATAAAAACAGTTCCACACTCGCAGACAAACTCAGTGCTGCACGAAATGCCCACTGCTCCTCGGCTACACATGGTAAACACGATCAAGCAAGATAGGGGTCTTTTTGGGGCCTAGTTTTTCAAACTGCCATCCTGTCTGCCGCTGCAGTGCCACTCTTACATGAGCCACGTGATTGTGCCGCATAGTTATCCAGCTACCTCGGTGCAACCTTTTGCCCTAAAAACATTGTGAGGTGTGAGGTGTTCAGAATAGACTGGAAATGAGTGGAAATTAATGTTATTGAGGTTAATAATAGCATAGGAGCAAAAAAAAAAAAAATTGTAATTCTGCGATTTAAGCAGTTTTATGCTTTAAAAAAAAAAAAAAATCAGAACCCAAAACGTTTAGGGGGTGTTTTGGCAAAACCCATTAGAACCCAAAACCTGAAGGTAATCAGAACCCAAAACGCGAAAAGTGGCCGGTGCACATCCCTACAATAAACATATATTTTTGATAGGCATAAAGAACACAAAGAACCTGTGATTTGCGATATGGCTGCAGTTTAAATTAAAGATAGACAGTCTTATAGTATAAATCAATATGTTCTTGCCTGGAACAAGCCCAGTGGGATACAGTTCATGGTCTAACTAACACCTTTGTTCCTAATATTGGAGCTATTTAAAAAAAGAGAAAAACGTCAATGATTTACCATCGGGGTTCCAGAACTATTTCTCTCAGTAACCGGGCAGCAATATTCCCAGGGTGAAGCAATTCACTAGAAAAAGCATTTTGGCTCAACAGACGTTAATATAATGTAGATGTTATTACAGCCAGGAAATGCAGCTAGTTTAATGGGAACACAATATAATGCTGTTTGATAGAATGAAAATTACATATACCAAGGAACGGGTAATAAAACAAATAACTTTTAATAGTTTTTAAAATTGGAAGTCTCTGCGACTTTGCTTTTCATACAGTAGCTACAGTAGATCAAGTAAGTGCATTATGAAGACAGTATTTATATAACCCTAAATATTGTAATATTGCATGTTGCCAATCTCTTTGTGACTACAGTAGTATTGAAGTAAAGTTGAAAGCATGTCCATAACTATGGTTGTGCATGATGTACTGCACCATACTAAAATCGGGACAGTTGGGAGGTATGGTCTCTGTTTCCTGGTCTAACCAGTGGTGGCTGGTAACTTTTTGCAGGAGGGGGCCTGCCGCTGGTCACGATGTCGACCTGCCGCCACTGCCACTGCCACTCCTCCTGGCCTCTTCGTGTCCCTGGCACCTGCACTATAATGACAGGCACCGGGACTGGCGCATGCGCAGTACTGACCTCTGTACTGTGTATGCGGACAGCTTCTCTGGGCTGTTTCAGCAAAAGCTCATTGAAGGGAAATCGTGGTCCTGGCACCTGTACTAGCACATGCGCAGTACAGACGTGGGTACTGCACATGCACAGACTCTGGATTTTATGGGCTGCCCATAGAGAGGCATCCTGGAGGGGGGAAACACCCCACAATGGGACTGCCTTGGTGACTGGCAGGCCGAACTTCCAATAGGAAGTCACTGTCAGTCATAGTGAAGCCACTGCAGTCTCACAGGCTGCATCTGGCTTCACTGCAGTGGTGGATTTTACCTGGGGCACTGCAGCCCATAGGTAAAAACCGCCACTGTTTCTAACCCATTCCACAATATTGCCTTACTATGGTGCTGACTGACCACCAGTTGCTTTTGCGGGTGCATGACGCGGTCCCGACAGTCGGGATCCCGGCTGTCAAAACGCTGACAGACAGGTGCCCGACGGCCACCCGCTATTTTCCCTCGTGGGGGTCCACGATCCCCCATAGAGGGAGAATAGAATAGGTGGCGAGCTGGCGAGCTGGTGAGCGCAGCGTGGCGAGCGCAGCAAGCCTGCAAGGGGCTGTGTTGCGCTCACCATGCTGTCTGAGTCCGGGCAGTCGGGCTAATGACTGTCGGGATCCCGACTATCGGAACCCTATTCCACACCCGCTTTTACGACTGTATCTGTCTCATGAGTTTTCACACTGTGCATCTGTGGAGACTAGAGCATGTAAGCATGAGCAATGCTGAACTGTACTCAACTCTTGCTCAGTCACATATCCACTGGTGGCTTGAAGCGGTGTAGCTGAACTGTAA
The DNA here is from genome assembly GCF_055691185.1 of Crinia signifera. Lineage (NCBI taxonomy): Eukaryota > Metazoa > Chordata > Amphibia > Anura > Myobatrachidae > Crinia > Crinia signifera. The sequence goes on from NC_139217.1 coordinate 78,049,036, forward strand.
TGGGGTGTTCTCATGTAGACTAAACTCAGAGGGGGCATTTTGGAGGAATTGTATAGTACTACAAACTACAGAAATATCACATTGGAAGTCCAGATAAATGGGAGCTTTTGACCTAACAACCTCGGATACTGTTGCAGTGAACACTGCAGAATTGTTAAATAACTTTAGAAGGCAGCAGTGTGTTTATTGCTTGTGTCAAAAAATGGTTGGATCTCACCAAGTTCTGGTGGACAACTGCTGGGAGTAGCCTCCTTTCCTGATGATGACCGATACAACTTCTCACAGAAACAATTGGTTCTATGGTTCTATGGTACTAAGAGCCTTATTCTAGTTCACTCTTAGAGGCAAATTCCTTCTCAGATGGACAAAGCCATGTGCACTGCAGGGGGGTAGATGTAACAGGTGCATATAGAATTAGATTTCGGTGAGTTTTTTTGTTTTTGTGCAGGGAAAATACGGACTGCTCTATTTTTACACTGCAATATAGATCTCACATTGAAGTAAATCCCCACCCAAATCTAATTCTCTCTGCACAAGTAACATCTGCCCCCCTGCAGTGCACATGGTTTTGTCCATCTAAGACGGAATTTGTCAGAAAGAGTGAACAAAAATTACCCCAGGCAAATAAGATTCAGGCAAATAACCAAAGATTTTTACCTTTATTTCCTCCACCAACTCTGTTGCTCATCCAAAAATATTTCTGGAGTTCAGACTCATCTACACCTTAGCCTGGTTCTTGCCCCTAACTGGCATCTCCTCACTTTTACCCCCCCCAGTTTAGGGTCTACCATTGATCGTCAACAAGGCTTATCTTGACACCTGAAATAGGTCAACATGGCTACGGTCAACGCAGTTGAACGGTTGACACAAGCATTAGGTTGACAATGGGAAGGTGGACAGTCAAAAAGTCAACATAAGTTTTTCACATAGTCGACATGGACAGTCAAAGTGTACCGCGTCCCCTCACTTTGGGCACTATTTTATTCTACCACCATGCCGTAGTGGATGGTAGAGCATGAAATGCCGCCTGTCGGCACATGTCGGCTCAAAAAAAAAACCATGAAGAACTCATGTCGACCTTTTGACTGTCGACCTTCCCATTGTCTACCTAATGCGTATGTCGATCTTCCAACCCTGCCAACCTTAACCATGTCGTCCTACTTCAGGTGTCAACCTAAGCTCTGTTGACCGTCAGTGGACGACCTAGTGACCAGTTTCCCCTGCATGTTGTGGAACTTCAAGTTTCAGCTGCCAAGCAGCGGTGGTTCTATAACAGTATTAGTAGGGGTACGTCACCAGTTGCAGGGTATCACAAAAGTCCATGCAATTTGCTTCCTATAGTGGCACCCATTTATAGACCTCTTGGCCCTACCTTTAATTTTACCCTCTCTCATCCTTGGTGATTTCTAAATCACCATTGGTGGACATGCCAGTCTGTCACATTTACACAGTGGTATACTTGGATTCTGAACTGCCAACTAAGGTTGATGCTACCCCAGCAGCTCACAAGCAGCTCGTTTGCATGCGATACATCATGTATGGTCATTTTGCCTATGATGTATCATATGCGATTCCATTTACCCATAAGTCCTTATTGCAGCAGTGTCAATCTGTGGATACTGTATGTAAGAAAATATGATACGATTTGACACTTTTTACATGATTTATTGGCCTGATGCTTCGAAATTACCTAGAAAAGTATGAAATCGCTGTAACGTATAGGCACCTTAACACACCAGTGGATTTTGCTAGGGACCTCCATAAGAAGGTCTGGGGTTCCCCGTGCCCAGGATGGAGGTTTGGCACCCTACCAGAGTTCCTATGGAAAGTGTATTGAGGCTAGCTGAGGACTGGTGCAACCCTGATGAATGGATAAAGGCAGAAGGAGCAACCATACGATTCATTAGGATCAAGGGTCAAATTAGAGATTTCTAGGGTTATCCCTGAGTATCATTGCCTGTGATCAGGGCTGGTGTAAGGCTTCTCAGCACCCTAGGCAAAACTTCAACCTAACCCCCCCCCCCCCCCATTTTTTTTAAATCATGTGGTCTTCCATCCCCCCAACCCCCTTCCCCCTCGGGAAAGTGGCCAAGTCCCCTGCTTTCCCTGGTGGTCCTCTGCACCCTCCCCTTTGCCACCTACAACAGAGTACAAGGAGGAGGGGGCAGCAATATAGGAAGTATGACTCAAGGGAAAGTATAGATGTCTTAGAAGTTCCACAGCCACCACCTGCATTAAGTACAACAAGGATCCTCATAGACATCCTTGATTTTTTTGATTTGTAGATCTGGTGGTGCCCCCCCAGTTCCTGGTGCCCTAGGCAGCTGCCTAAAGCTGCCTAGTGGTAAAGCCGGCCCTTTCTGTGATAATCAGATACTATAGAATTTGAGATAAAACAAAATACTGTATAGGAGCAGATTCAATTAGCTTCAGCTAATTGTCAGCACTGAGCTCTTCAACTAGAGGTTGTCACCCCACACATTAAGCCCCAGTGGGTGCACTTATCATGGATTTGTCCTCATCAGCCCCAGAAGCTGTGAGGAGCGCATCTTTTAAAAAGTTGTCTACTGTGTACAGGGCTTTACCCTTTGTTAAAAGGCTTTCACTATAATTATAGTTATTTATACTAAAAGATATTTTAATACAGTATGCTGCAGTTGTGCCAGTTGCCTCCTCTTCTGCATTCTGCAGGAGACTCCCTGAAATAACAGCAATCTTCCTCTCTCCCTCATTAGTCTAGCAATCTCTCTCATTTCACCTAGACCACATTACACTGTTATATTTTGTGGGAAAAAAGGAATGAGAGATAGATACATTTACATTGAATCATCAGCACCATTTCCCAGCACTTTATGAAATCTACCGGTAGTAGCCCTTGCTAACTGCTTTGGGGCTCATCTACATTTGGATCATAAGTGAATCTAGAATTCTGGTAATGGGTGGTCCAAGATCTAGACATAACAGCAGAGGGACCTTTGCGCGGCTTAGCCGTGCGGCAAAATGGGAAGGAGGCGTGGCATCACAAAAAGGGGTGTGGTATTACACTTTAGACCATACACAGTAATGCCCATTACACATTTTAGCAAACTCCGTAATACCCATTACACATAAAGCCCCACGCAGTAATGCCCATTACACATTGTGCCACACATCATGATGCCCATTACATACTATATAACAAACCGTAATGACCATTACATATTTGCCACATAAGTGCTGCTTACCTATGAGCTCATTGCTAGGGGTTTTTTGCTTGATGGCACCACAGTACCCATTACACATGATGCTGCACCCAATAGTACCCATTACACATGATGCCGCACACCATAGTACCCATTACACATGATGCTGCACACATAATGTCCCTTACACATGATGCTGCACACATAATGCCCCTTACACATGATGCTGCACACCGTAATGCCCCTTACACATTAAGCCACACATTATGTGTAATGCCCCCACATACCGCCACTTGTAGCGTCCCTTAAGCAATGCCCCAAAAGTGCCACTTACTGTAAATTTTTATATGAGTCTTTGCTGCTGCTGCAGGGAGAGATGGAGAGCGGTGCAGCTGCTTCCATGGGGAGAGGAGCAGAGCGCAGCGTAGAGCACGCTCCCACTCCCCTCCTGGTGTCCCCTCTAGCCGAGTGGACATTTGAAATATTGTGCGCGTTGTTGTTGTGCGTGACGTTGGGGGAGCACGCCGGGCGCTGGCACCACATGATTAAAGGGGGGGGGGGGGCTGATGTGAAAGCGGGGAGAAGAATTGGAGTGGAAGCTGCAGGGGTGACAGTCATTGACAGCTGGGCAAAGAGCAGGGGGCTGCCCAGCTGTATTCAGAGCACTGCAGGTCACAGCTGTTTGAAATAATACCCCTTTCACAACAGAAAATGCAGGGCTTTACCCGGGAATATGGTCCCAGGATCATGCAGGGACATTCCCAGGGTGACCCCTTATACACCAGCCTAGTCCCTGCATTTTCTGGTGTGAGGGGGAGAGACAACCACTCCCCTCTCCCTACCCCCCTTTAACCAACCAGCTATATCTTCGGAACCAACTGACCCATTTACATGAGACCAGTATCATATTGAAGAACTTTTGAGTTGGCTTCGAATGATTTTGGTCCCGTGAAACTGGGCTGTTTGGTTCCAGAGAAATCTGCCCTCAAAGAACATAAACAGTCATGAAATTACATTTAAGAAATGAAAAAAAAAAAAAACGGTTTAACCTCAATATCCCTGGAACCAATCAACCCATATGGATCCAGCCTGGTATCAGATTGAAGGCCCAGCAATTTGGGTTCGACTGAGATCAACCTCGAGCTTCAGTGATGTCGAAGGGGGAACTGGCAGCCGTTGAACTGGGTGGGGGTCGGAATTAGCGGGTCCCATGTTATCCTATGGGGAGAACGTTCCAGCTTTGCCTGGCAGTATCTCCGGTTCCCAGGGGGCTAGAGACATGGGCTGGGCTCATTGGAAAGCCCCATCCCTCAGCTACAAAATGGGCTAATGGGTGGTCCGGTGCACCCCCGGACCACCCCCTAGATTTGCCTATGATTTGGAAATGTAATTTTGAATTACACCCCCACGCTTCTAGGTGCCATGTACACAATCTCTTTTCACAATCTCTCCATATATGGAACTAGACACACTCTTTGGGTGGAGCATGATATGCCCGCTAAATAGGGCACTTTGCAAAATTATCTTTCCAAATATAATCTCCCTGAAACTAGTTTTCAAAACTAGGCAAGGACTGTATGCCCCAGATGCTTTTCTTAGTAAATAATATTTTTCTTGCTAAATATATGTATGAACAAAAGGAGGTTCCTAAGGAATCGGGACATCTGTCAGAATGAACTTAGGTCTACAGTCATTAGGTCGACTGGCAGGAAGGTCGACCTGACTTAAGGTCGACATGGGCCAAGGTCGACATGACTTAAGGTCGAATTTGCATAAAGGTCGACATGAGGAAGGTCGACTGGTCATAAGGTCGACATGGGTTTTTCACTGTTTTTTGATCCAAATATCGACACAGTCGACATGGACACAGTTGGCAATGAGAATCGGACCCTCGCTTCGCTCGCGATGCTTCGGGCACGGTGCCTCGCTGCGCTCGGCACACTATTTTATTCTCCCACCACGCCCTAGTGGATAGTAGGGCATGAAATACCGCCTGTCGGCACATGTCGGCTCAAAAAACAGTGAAAAACCCATGTCGACCTTGTGACCAGTCGACCTTCCTCATGTCGACCTTTATGCAAATTCGACCTTAAGTCATGTCGACCTTGGCCCATGTCGACCTTAAGTCAGGTCGACCTTCCTGCCAGTCGACCTAATGGGGTCGACCTAATGACTGTAGACCTAAGTTCATTCTAATAGATGACCGCATCCCGTTCCTAAGTAGTAAGGAGTTATTGCTGTTAAAACTAACGTGATGAAAACTAAAATGATGCCATCAGACACCATTTGCAAACTTATTTTTTACAGTAGTGTATAAATATGGGATACCACTTGGTGTCCTATATGTGTAGAGAAAGCAGCTGGAGATGATGTGGAGGGCTGGAGGATGGAGGAGTGCTGCAACGGCTACGAGCTAACCCCCGCTGGCGGTCACACAGCACCACATCCCCCCAGCAGGGAGGGTGGAGAGCAAGAGCATGCTGCGCCTCATGTCACTGAGGTCCGGCTGCTGTCCGCGACCAGCCTGCTGCTCCTTCAGTGCAACAAGCTGACCGGGACGAGCACGCTACACCACTCTGGCAGCTTCCTGCTCAGGATCGTCCCACGGTGCAGGCCACAGCCCCCAGCGGTGGATGCTGCTGCTGCCCCCCCCCCCCCCCCCCGCTTCAGCCCGGAGGACTCCCGGGAGAGCGGAGATGGACGGCGCAGGGAACGGATGGCCAACCCAGTGCAGGCTACACCCCAGTGGCATTGTGCGGCACCCCCACCCAGTTGGCCCAGAGGAAAACACCCGGTCATCAAGGACAACAGGACCCCCGGCTGGACAGCCACTAGAGGAGGTATAGCTCCTGCACCAAGGCAGCATGGTGTAACCTTTGCCCAGGGAGGGACCAAGCTCCAACTCATGGCCCCCTGGCCTCACAGCCTCTTACTGACTCCCCCCCCCCCCCCTTCCCCCTTTTCTCCCTGCATGCTGGCTCCACCCCCCCCCCAGCTGCAGCTCCAGCATGACCAAGATGGCGCCGCATTTTGGCTGCCTAGAAACTGTGCCACTCAGCCCTATGTAACCCTGTGTCTTCCCTGTTTCATACACTACATAGCAACCTATAACTGTACTGTCTCTGCATATTTGTTACCTACCTGGCTGTTGCAATGACCAATGGCTTCCTAGGTGCTGTGCAGCTCGGCGGGTATGTGTCCCCTGTATGAAAACCATACTGTCCCTGCTTATGTTGTTACCTACCTGGCTGCTGCAATGACCAGTGGCTCCGCCGATGGCTGCCTCGGCGCTGTGCAGCTTGGCAGGTACGTGTTCCCCGCATGTAATGTCTTAATGTAATGTATGTAATGTCTCCCCCCCTCCATCCCTGGTTGATGCTGCACTGTAATCCACAAAAAAATCCTAGTGTGTGCAAGCATACATGGCCAATAAAGTTGATTCTGATTCTGATATTGTAGGGTAAAAAATAAAATGTAAACAGAAGCAATTTTCCATAACTGCCACAAGATGTCACTGTTGATCTACTGTGCTTAGTTACCTCAACTTCCCTCTTGCTAATTGTAACTTAAGCAGGATGCGTTAAAAGATTTGTACCTACTGTTACTGTTTCAGGTCACACAAACCTCCTACAAGAAAATAATATTACAGAGTAAATACAATTACAGAGTAAAAATAGCTATTATGTTGTGTGATCCTTGCAGTTTAATAAGGGAAAACATTTCTGTATCTATTTTCATAAACTTCTTCTGTAAGCCGCTGATGCTAAACAAAATAGAAAGAAAGCATTTTACAATATTTGTCCAGGTCAGATATGAGTCATATTCTAAACAAACATATTTAAGTTGTATTGCTATTCAAATGATATGATCAACCAGGAATAGGGATGACTGGTGGACATGATGCTGATGGTCAGGTTACTGATGTCAGCTTCCCAGTAGAGGGACTTCTGACAGGGGGTCATGTAGGTACCGTTCCCTTGCTCCTCTTTAACCCTGTCTATTCCTACAGCCTATCGTTCCCTGCTAGTGCCTTACCCTAACCCATAGTTGCCTACTTTCTGGCTGCCCTGTCCAGGAGAGGGCAGCCAATTCAGTGAGGCAGGGGGGCGGGGCCACTTATGGGGCGGGATGAGGGTGAGGCAGTTGGCGAATCATCAGGTATGGGGGCATGACCAGGCATTGCACAGCAGGGCGTGGGGCTACAAGGACCTGAGTAGGGGTTGCAAGAGACTGCCTGCATTCCAGGAGGCTTGACCCCCTTTCCGGCGGGCGGGAAAGGGACCTGATTTCCAAGACCCTACCAGCCATTCCAGGATGGTAGGGAACCCCATGTCACCCTTTTGACTGTCAATATTCTTTATAAATTCTGCTGCCGCTTCCCACAGCCTGTCACCTGCCGCTACCAGCTACCCTGCCCCTACTGCTGCTGAAAGTGAGATAAAAAACAAAAATTATGTAAACCCAACGACTCACAAACGTATATAAGCAGAGACAGCTGTCACCAGAACAGATGTTTAGAATCTATACCAATTGGACAGTTCAGACGTCTACGTAGGAACTGCACAGATGAAAATATTTTCATGAGCCAAGCAGAATAAATGAAGAAAAGATTTTTAACAAGTGGATATGAAGAGGATGCAATAGATAATTCCATAATAAAAGCAAAAAAATTAAAAAGGAAAGATCTGGTACAAAAATCAAAATAGGAAGAAAATAGAGATCACTTTAAATGGTCGTTTATCACCTATTTTCCACCCCAACTTCAAGAGGTCCGCAATATTTAAAAAAAACATTGGGGACTCTTAGAAAAAGACCCCATAATAGGAAAAGAAATCCCAGAAAATCCAGGGTGTATCTTCAGACGTGCACCCAATTTAAAGAATAAACTTGTTAAAAGTCTATGCTCCACTTCACCAAATAAATCAATGGTAAAATCTAGAGATGTGCGGCGGCCACTTTTTCGGGTTTTGGTTTTGGATCTGGATCTCCCTTCGTGTTTTGGATCTGGATTGGTTTTGGCAAAACCACCCTTGTGGGTTTTGGTTTTGGATCTGGATTTTTATGAAAAAATGCTAAAAATGGCTAAAATAACAGAATTTGGGCCTGTTTTTGCCCCTAAAGTATTATTAACCTCAATAACATTAGTTTCCACTCATTTCTAGTCAATTTTGATCACTTCACAGCTTACAAAATTGTTTTAATTTACTGTAGTTGGGCCAAAAGGGTATACCGAGGTAGCTGGATGACTAAGCTAAGCGACAGCAGTCGGCATCACATACATGTGGACCTTACACTTCCAACCTGGCAGAGCGGCACTGCAGGGGCAGACAGGGTGGCAGTTTAATAAACTATCCCAAAAAAAGAGAAATGGCCACTGGATATTTGTCGTCACACTGGACACAGCACATATGTCGTCACACTGGACACAGGATATATGTCGTCACACTGGACACAGGATATGTCGTCACACAGGACACAGGATATATGTCGTGAGTGACTCGTGACACTGGACAATGGATAAGATATAGGCCATCACACTGGACACAGCCCCTTGTATTACTGCAGCCCCTATACACAGTGTACTACTCAGCAGCACTGCAGCCCCTGCGTGTGAGCACTGCAGCACTGAGTTAGTTAGTTAAATCACAAAAAACACAGTGTTCAGGGCTAAATAAATCACAACACAGGGCTTAGGGCTAAATAAATCACAACAGGGCACGGGCCACAGGACAGCCCCTGGACAGTGGACACTGCAGCCCCTGCGTGTGAGCACTGCAGCACCTAGTTAGTTAAATCACACTACAGGGCTCAGGCCTATAAACAGTCACTGACTCTCAAGTCTACAACACAGAAAAGAATTCCCAGAAAATCCAGGGTGTATCTTCAGACGTTCACCCAATTTAAAGAATAAACTTGTTAAAAGTCTATGCCCCACTTCACCATATAAATCAATGGTAAAATCCATTGGTTTTATAGGTGTGAGCCATGTGTAGGATGCAGATGCATCCCTAATAATTTGGGATAAAAATAACAGAAATTCTTATTAATGGTAAAAAATACTCTATTAAAGATTTTTTTAACATGTCACAGTTTTAATGTTATATATGCAATTGAGTGGAACTGCAACTTATTTTGTATTGGGAGAACCAGTCGAACCTTTTAAAGCACGTTTAAGTGAACACATCCACAATATACGGAAAGGACTAGAAACACATGCCCTCTCCAAGCATTTTAAAAAATTTCATCAGTGCAATACCAGTCATATTCATTTTTTTTTATATTTTACGTAAAATTAACCCCCAAAAAAGGGAAGGTGACATCAATACCACTTTATCGAAATGTGAAATGTCTACTACTGTATATTTAATTATCAAACCCTCACCACTGAAAGGCTTAACAAAGATTTCAAACTAAAGTGGTTCTTGTAAATTATCTTGAGAATTTTCTAGGTTTTTATAGATTTGATATATATTTATCATGTTTTTGAAATATATTTATTATTTTTGATTTATTCTGTGTTCATGTATTTTATATTGTGTGTAGTAGAATACATTTTAATTTATTATTTTTATCTATTTGAGGCATCGTTATTCCTATTCTTTAATAATGGAATATTGCTAAAAATAGAATAAAGATAACAGAAGATAACTATATGGAATGCATACATCGTTCTCCGTATTAGAGTAAGTCTTGGAATGCATAACTACTGGCGTTGGAACACATCACTTCCTCCACTGACTAATTATAAAGAGCAGACGCGGTGGCAGGAGTCAAGTGGTAGGAGTCATCTCTGTTACAATGGAACACAGGAACATCTCGGCTGGAACACAAGACCTCACTTGCGCTTCCGGCGAGTCCGGATAGCAGAAGTATGTAGGTGGCGGGGGTCTGCACAATTTTTATAAAGAACTACATTTAAGATTTGAATAATGGACTGGACACTCAGTAGATTGAATGTATAGGATTAATGGAATAGGTTTGTGTAAGTGAATCAGGGGTATATAAACAGATCTCCTGCAGTCTCTCTCTACACCTTGACAAAGATACCTCAGGTATCGAAACGCGTTGGTGGTAGGAGAGAGGAGGTTTACCAGGTGACGTATTCGGGGACGCCTCAGGACTTTATATCCATCATGCTTGTTTAGTCTACAATTTTTTTGTGGACCATAACAAAGGGTGAGAGTCAGCTTTGGCTACATTGTTTTTATTGTTCTTAAGGAGCCCATACACGGTCCGTTGTGGACTGGCTCCGTTCTGTACTATGTACATAGTACGGTACAAAAAGTATGTGCTGCACATACTTTTTGTACTAGGTACACATCATATCGGATCGGATCGGATCGATGTGCATGCACAATGCATGCGATCTGATACGATGTGTGCTGTTTAAGCAAAGAACGGATCCGATGAACGGACCGTGTATGGGGGGCTTAAGTGTGTTTATTAAAAAAGTATTGCACCATATACCGATTTCTCTACTTTCATGAACTCTGCATGTCTTGGAATGGAGCAAAGCTGAAAGTATATGGTAACGGAATTATCCTGACTCACGCTTATTTTGTCTATCTGCATGGGAGACAAATTTTAACGGTACGGATCTTGTTATCATCAAATATAACAATTTCACTGTGTTAACAGATTTAACGGTATCACACCATTGTGGAATTTTCGTGTTTCTTTGGTTTGTCATCTTTAATCAGGACGAATGCTTTACAGTCTAAACAGTGACATAACCGCTCCATCGCATACGTTGGCAGTCTACCCTTCAAGTACGGTACGGGACCAACAGAAGCCCTCAAAAGCATTTTACTGAACTATTTTGTTTAAAACAATATTATACTATTGTACTTTATTCTCTTCTGTTTCGGGTAGAGATGAGTGCCGGGACCAACGTTTTGGATTTGGATTCATCGCCGGGATTTGGCTTTGTCGAGCGGCGGTGAAAAGTTTTGGATTTGGATTTTTTTGAAAAATGGTCAAAAACACCCATATCAGGTAATTTTTGCGTTTTTTTTTGTCCCTAGAGTACTATTAACCCCAATAACATTAATCCTGCACTGCACAACACCTCTCTGTCTGAACTAGTCTGCACTGAACCCCTCTACGCACTAATTGAGTTGATGTGACTGGCAATGATGACAAGTGATTGATGATTCCACCCCACGCTCTGCATCCTGCACACAGAACAAGTTCTACCGCCGGGCACAAGCAGAGCCGTGCGCAGCTGGAAGTGTGAGGGTGAAATGGTGCCGAATTCTTGGGATGCCGAGCTTTTATAGACTCAGTGTCTCGCGGTAATCTGACGCCAGAGTCCCGCATTCGGCTGCACTAGGGTTTCCGAACAAAGCCAGAAACTCGCGAGTGCGGCTTGCAGGCACTCGGACTGGGGATGTTCGGAGCAGTTCGGATTCCACGGAATCTGAACTGCTTATTTCTAGTTTGGGGTATAACATCTTTAAGAGAAAAAGAATAGTAACAGCGCCGGGGACTTAATTGGTGTTCTCGTGTGTGGTATAGTATTTATTTGTGTGTTTTGGTGATACACATCACTTAAGGTGGTCGAATTGGGCAGCTAGCGCGCATAAGTGTCTTCACATCCTACTTTTTAACTGTTAACTTAAGAGGGTTGCTATCACTTTGCATATTGGAAGTTGGTTAAAAGTCATACTACATATCATTGGTGCACTGGGTGTCAAATTGTCATACAAATACTTCAACATCATCCTTTGCTCATTACTAGTTGGTGTGGGCATACATAGGGCCTGCTCCAGACATTTTCACTAGGCGGTGTATATTTGCTACCTATTGAGCAACTAACCGCTGCCCTGCTTACGCACTCCCCCTCTGCCCGAATCCCCGCAGTAGCATGCGAGTTTATGTGTATACTTACACATCCACGCGCATGCAGCCGCATGGAAGAAAAATCTTTTGATGGTCGCTCACGATCGAATTATTTTTTCTCCGTTCGTGGAATAAATTAAGCCTATACTTACTTTTTATCCTGGACATAGATGGCCGAAATGGGGGAGGGCGCTGATGTCATGTGATGTCAGCCGCCTGCCCCAAGCAGACATTGACGCGCCCGCGAATGCCTGGGTATGCCCAGCATTTTTGTGGCCTATAAAACGCTTGGCGGTCTCCTGCCCTCCCATCCTGGAGCGGACGCCCCAGCGAGTGTGAAACTTGCTGTAGGTGTTCGTTCCCAGGCATTTCACTTGCGCATATTTGCGCATGCGAAATTCCCCACCATCAGGGACAGGGGCGAATTTGAACCTGAGCGATCAGGTCTGAAGCGACCCGAGAATGTGTTCTTCAGATGTTTATATCTTTGAAGATTCCCTGTAAAAAAATCCTCTTAATAAGAAGTAATTTAATATGTGGTTTGTATACGAAAACTGTGGAACCAGGATAGGTTTGCCTGCTATACTGTACGTAGTTATTTGCAATGCTTAGTCTGAAGCAGAGTGATACTGTAAGTAGGGACATAACTAGGGGGGAGATAAGGGGTCATGGGACCCGAGCGCTGACTCCGGGGGGGGCACTAGGGGGCCCACTAAACATTGATTGGCTGCAGAGTCAGTCAAATGACTGCCTTGCCCCAGGCACAGGCGCCAGAAACCTTTGTTTCGGCCATGCTGTAAGGTTAGCTTCAGTCCAAGATGTCATAAAAAACCTTTGCTTGATCAATGTCTGCAGTATTGGAAGGAGCAGTAGTTAAGAATACAGTTATAGATTGTGTATAGAAAATAATGCTAATTCCACCTGCTCCAATCTGGAGACATTGCAGTTAAAAATATAGGCAGCTTCTAAGTATGCCTGTCTCCAACCAAACTTATATCACCTGCTGAAGCCAGCTTATTCTATAATGATAGGGGGTTCTGGGTCCAGAGACCAGTGCCTCCCTCCTTCCTTACCATCCATATATGAATATATTTTGTTGTCCTCCACTTTGATTAATGGTCTCCATTCAATGAGGGTCATACTGAATTCATTAAGTGGCTGAATGCTGCTCAGGATGCATGAGCCAAAACAGACATAGTTGTCTGTATATGTATGCAGTATGCAGCAAATTTAATAATAGAAAAATCCTACTGTACTGTACTGTATGTCCATTTCTCTGCAAGAATGATGTGTATTATATAACAATACGCAAAATGTACTGTATTACATAAACGACTGCGGTGATAGCGACTATTAGTTACTACGGCAACACGTCAAGAATTATTTGCAATGTTCACATTACTGTGAGTGAACGTACGGTAATTTTATATCATGGGAAAAATCTTATTGTATCTATTACACTTCGAGATTCTCAAAGAAATCTATCATCCGGATATAATTTGCTACTCTTTTCTACTTATTTGTTCTGAGAACAGAATTATTTTATACAATGTCCCCAGCTAGCGGCAACGGAAAACTTAATCAGATGAGAACTCCATCCTGAAACGCTGCGCTAAAATGTTTTTGTTCAGTGAACCCTTTACCCAACCTTTCCACACATTTGAGCCGGGACCTTGTTGCTATTCTGCCAATAGAGAGGTGAAGCTTGGGACTAGCAGCTCTTCACAACGCATTGGTCGGAACTGCAGACTGGAAAGAAGTATAAATAATCCATTCTATTGAGATAATAGCTTTCAAATAATATTTTACTGAATAATGTTTTTTCGGTACTTATGTAGTATCTGGGCGCCCGATTTTTTGATTGTATGCTTTAACTTAAGGCATACAATCAGTGCGATGCGATGCGATATCGCATCGCATCGCATGCGACCATATCGCATGCGATGCGATGCGATGCCCCGATTTTCCCATAGGATTCCATGTTAAAATGGACTGAGTCCATTTTAACATGGAATTCAATGGGAAAAAGGGGTCCTTTTCATACCCCTACTATCCAAGTGGGCATGGAGTTGGATATAAACCTGTGGCGAGCGTAGCGAGCCACCGAGCCCGAAGCGTGGCGAGCCCCGCGAGGGGACGGTATTCTGTGTCCGCTCGCCACGCTTCGGGCTCGGTGGCTCGCTACGCTCGCCACAGGTTTATATCCAACTCCATGCCCACTTGGATAGTGGGGCAAGGAACAGGACCCCTTTTTCCCATTGAATTCTATGTTAAAATGGACTCAGACTATTTTAACATTGAATCCTATAGTATAGTAGTATAATTGTCAGCATTACTGCCTCGCAGCGCCGAGGTCATGGGTTTGATTCCCGCCATGACCCTAACTGTGCGGAGTTTGTATATTCTCCCCATGTTTCCTCCCACAATCCAAAAATATACTGGTAGGTCAATTGGCTTCCAACAAAAATAACCCTAGAATGTCTGTGTGTGCATGTACATGTGGTAGGGAAATTGTAAGCTCCACTGGGGTAGGAATTGATGTGAATTTTCAAATATTCTCTGTATAGCGCTGCGGAATATGTGTGCGCTATATAAGAAACTGGTAATAAATAAATAAATAAACTATAATAGTCCACTTTGAGAAATGTCTAATACTGTAATGTGATCAGAAGGAATATACAGTTAATCTTTTTTCAGAGAGTGATAAGCCCCCTTTTTCTAATAATAGCTTGATTTGACAATGCAGAATTGCAAGCAACTTGGACACAACTACACCTATGCTGACGTAACACATAGATTTGCTTCACAGTTGTACACATTGGCCTTACCCAATTACCTGGTTTTGTAGCCATCGTCATTGACAATTGCACCTTTGTACCCACATCCAAATGCAGAGGCGATGTGACTGCTATCCGTAAAGCTTGGAAATCAGATGTAGATGTGTCATCCCAGCTAAGGCACATGGTGTGCTAAAAAACCCACCATGGGTGCAGAGTGTCAGAATTACAGAACTGCTATCAAACTGGTGCACTGGAGGATAGATGATAAAAGTATAGAAGAATACAGTAAATTCTTCGAATCATTGTTAACACAACTACAGATCACATGCAGATGAATAATTTGACTTAATTCTATAAAATAGTAATATACAGTAAGGTGCACAGAGAAGAAGGTTAAATGGTATAGTGTATCACTTTAAGATATCGAATTAAGGATTAAGTGATATTTTAAAGTATTATTTTACACCTATGTATTTTTCCATGATTTCCTGGAGTTATTTAATTGGGTGTGCTTTAAACCCGAATCTAGAGGATTTCTGTTTGTACCCTCATGCAAATGTGGTGCCATTTAGTTGTGGGCTTACCACATGCACACACAATGTTGCACCCTTCGCATGATTGTTTCTCTTTTTGTCATCTCTGTTTGACCTGGCAGGGCACAGACAGAATGTTTCCACATAAGGGTAATGTGCAAGATCCAGTCGAGATATTTAGAACAGCAGCAGCAGGAAAATTATATCCAGTCCAGGTTTAAACGTATGTGAGCAAGGTTTGACTGATTAGCAGCACCTGTGGCTTCCTGCTATATGTGTGCCCAGGGCAGGAGATCATTGTTCCCAATGCTGAAAAGTGGCTGTGTTATAGGCCGGTAATGTAATCTTACGTTAGGTATTTTGGAGTGCATTCTGACTGTGAAATCTGTGGAACCCTGCAATGCTGTAATCTTGCTTGCCGAGCTGTTAACCTGTTATGCTGTTTACCTGCTACAAAATAAAGACCTAGACTTATTCTATATTCAGTGTAAGTGATTCTTTTGCAGTCTTTATTATTCAAACAGTCTGGTTTAAATGTTTAAATTATTTGTAATTTTTTTATTATTATTCAAAAATGGTCTACATTGAATGCTGAATGATGTTAATATTCTTGTTTGGTACTTGTTTCCTAGCATGGCCACACCGATTTACATCGGGGTGGTCGTGTCGGAAAAATCGGGTCGATCGCATCACATGCGATTTGGTCGCATGCGATGCGATCGACGCGACCGACCCGATTTTCGACCCGATTTTTTAATTGAATGAAATGTAAATCGGGTCCCTGGGACCCGATTTTACATTGGATTCAATGTAAAATATTCCCTACACCCCCAAATTTAACGATGTAAACCCCACCCCACGATAGACGCCAACCCGAAGCGTGGCGAGCGCAGCGAGCCCGCGAGGGGCGGCGGTGCGCGTCCTCCGACCTTTTCATTCCCCTACTATCCACGTCGGCATGGAGTTGAGAATAGAATAGTGTGGCGAGCGCAGCGAGCCACCGAGCCCGAAGCGCGGCGAGCGCAGCGAGCCCCGCGAGGGGACGCGTATACCTGTGAAGTTATACGCGTCCCCTCGCGGGGCTTGCTGCGCTCGCCACGCTTCGGGCTCGGTGGCTCGCTGCGCTCGCCACACTATTCTATTCTCAACTCCACGACGACGTGGATAGTAGGGGAATGAAAAGGTCGGAGGACGCGCACCGCCGCCCCTCGCGGGCTCGCTGCGCTCGCCACGCTTCGGGTTGGCGTCTATCGTGGGGTGACGACGGGGACATCTATAATGTGAAATGGGTCATATTGGCCCATTTCACATTTTTTCACATTTTTTTAAAGGTGAGATGGACTTAATCAAGTCCATCTCATCTTGTGGCACAAGACCGACGCGATCCTCACGATTTCAATGTTAAAAAATATTTTAACATTGAAGCCTATGGGGAAATCGGGGGCATCGCGTCGGTCGCGTCGGGACCAATGTTAATGGTCCCGACCGACGCGATGCCCCCGATATTGTACCTTTGCCGGCAAAATGGACCTGATTTCAAAGGAAATCGGGTCCATCGTGTGGATCGTGTACCTTAACTTAAAGGTACACGATCCACAAGATTGTGGCCGTGCTAGGAAACAAGTACCTCTTGTTTTAAAGTGGCTCACCATTGGATCTGCTACTAGCGCTAGGGCTGTTGAGCCTGACTAGATCTTGGACTTGAAAGGGTTAAAAATTATTTTTAATCTATGACCTTTTTAGAACAAAAAAAAAAAACTAAATAAAACAGGGACAAATTCCCACATTGTCTGGCATTTAATTGTTCTCCAATTTCATAGATTCATTCTACAGAGTTTCTTTTTTAATGTTTTAAGATGCTGAAAGCAGCCAAGAGACACTGAACTTGGGTGAGAAAGGCTATTTATCTAACTAACGGATTGATAAATGCTGACACTTTTTTGTGAAGCACTTTTATTGCTTCTATCTTCCCAATCAAATCCACCAGTATAGTAATTGAGCAATACTTATATTGGGTGGGGCAATAGCCCTCATTGGTAGGCTTCACCCCTTTCGTCTGTCAAAATATAGTGGTATCCCAAAAAACCTGGCTGGGTCAGTATGTATAAAGAATCAAGTGTCATATTTTAAAACCAAATTGGCACTAAAGTGTCTGGATTCCCGACAGTAGTGTGTGGCCATCACACATACCCGGGTTACATCTAGTCTGGTACATACGCTGTTGGTTGTATCTGGCATATATACTGTCTTTTTATCGAATAAAATCAAGTTTTTGGATTGAATGGTGAGCCCTTTCTTCAAAAGATACCTTTATATGAGGTTCCACAGCACCAGCATGTAAGCATACATGTAAGCGTGAGTGTACGTGTGCACGAGTTGGGTGATCCTTAACATCCCCTGGACTTCTGGGATACCTTGGGAGCACCGTTTCCATACCATCCCAACACTGATGAAAAAAGCTGACTTTTTCTCTATTCCTGCAATATTACATCAGTTTGCATTCTTTTTATTTTCTCCGCATGTTATTTCATCTGAACCGGAGAGGAAGGTGAAAACCACGTGGATCAATATTGTATTGGGACTATACTATTAGCGCAAGTGAGACTATTCTTGTTTTTCCCTTTGTCTATTTGTGGTCCGGTGACCACACATATAGTCTGTTGCTGCTTGAGTATTCGCAGCACCAAAGGTGAAATCATTCTTTGTATATATAGTATGTATAAAGAACTGCTGAAAGTGAAGACTTTATTGCACATTGATAAATAGGCTTCAGTAGTACTGTGATTATATCCCGATCACATTACTGACTGGTACTTTGGTTCCGGTGTCCTTTTTACATGCAAAATGTGATTACAGCCAGTGAAATGTTAAGGTCAGAACAAATGAGTACATGAGCAAAGCATATTAATTACACATGACGTGAAGATAAATAAAAGGGGATTAAAGGATTTATCATTGATTTGTGGAGTTACAATGCAACAAATAGGAATGTGCAATAATAGAAGCTTCATCTCCCAGCACTTTCAATTACTCATTAAATGAGCTGAACATATTCATATTTAATGATGTATACAGTTATATTTGTTTTCTCATTATATTCCATGCTTTGGTACATTGATTTTTTATAACAATCAGATTTATTAAGTTATTATACAATTGCTCTTGGCAATAAAGAGAAAACTCTTTTATCATTAGTACAGTATATGGTAATATTTCTTAATCCTGAGTTAAACATAATCAGTTTGCAATGCATACAATGCACAGAATTGTTCTGCACATGCCCAGAAGGAGGCAGCACACATGCAGATTAGGGGAATGTGACACGTGTGCCTAGTTTCTATTGGTGAGTTCAGACAAGTTAATAAAGGAGGAGACAGATTTATGTAGATTGTAGTCAAATCTTTTTTGAAGAGTTGTAAACAGATCTAGATCTCAACAGAGACGCAAGTGACGCATGTCTCTATTCAAGTCATATCATTTGTAGGTGACAGGGGCAAAACTCTGATGATGGTAGTCAATGGTAACCTTTCTACAGATCCCTCTCCTGGTACTTTTTGTGATCTGTAGCTTATAGGCTTCAGATGACATTAGCTTTCAGGGCCAGGCTTTAGAAAGCATCTCATAAAGAGCTTAAAGACCGCCAGCAACCGGTTGAAGAGAAGACACCATAGAAGTCCTTGGGGAGGCAGCATCCATACATAATTTGCTATCTCCGGGCAAATTATAGAGTGACACGGGATGCCATGCTGCATTCGGCATCGTTAGCGATGTCTTCTGCCTTTGACCCTGCAGCAGGGTCAAAGGCAGAAGACATCGGTAATGGCCACGAGAGCATGCAAATCGGGCATACACACAATCCGACAAATTGTCTGCTCCTGCGGCTATTAGCGCTGCCTTCTAAATGGCCCTGCTGCTAGGTCAAAACCATCGATAATGATGCCATACTGCGAAATGAGGCATGGAATCTTACATCTCTCCCCTTCATCGGCAAGTGTGTATGCAATTAACAATGTAGGACATCGTCTACTACCGGATTGTCCATCAATATCATGTGCAGCCGTCCTAAGTAACATCATGATAACCGCCTTTGCAGAGAAAGGGGACGCGATTTAAATTCACAGTAAGTACATAGACTTCAAAGTACTAACCAATCATGGTCCTGATAATGATCATTCATACTGAAATGTCTAAAGTGTTTACTAATGCACTCTCCGACCTAATTCAGCCTAGATCACTAATGTGAGAATTTGCAAAATCGAGCGATTATCGAATGACTGCGCATGTATAACATTCATTTGCACATGCACAAGGGGAAATAGCAACGTAAAAAAAGTATTGATCATAAGTGCAATGAGGCAAGAGTTTAAGGGTTGATAAACTTGCAGTTTTCTGGGTGTGTTTGAAAAAACGCAGGCATTTTTTGAGGAGGGTCAAAACTACCGCAGGACAGTGAAGTAAATTTGGCCCACAGCAAGCGAGTCTCTCATAAGGCAGAGAGAATAGAATATGCTTCTTTGTGTATGTTGGGAGAAATAATGTGTCTCAAGAAATGGGCAGCACGTTTTATAATGAAATAACTGTTAATGAACAATGGTGGTGCTTAGTTTAGAATATACCAGCAACTAATTCATTTTATTTCAATCGCTTTACTATGCAGATAATTCTTGTGACTCCTAGGGAGGGAGAGTCATTTTTATCCAGAAAACAAGAATGTTTCCTTTTGAATAATGTGTGCCCCCTGCGCTCTTCTCCATTGAGAAATAATTAGTAGATGACGGAATGCTCTGTCAGACTTGCTGCAGGTTACATGCTGGCCGTGCATTTTTCCATCATAGATTTATTAAGTGCAAGGGATGTGCCTTGAATACATTATTACCAGCACTTGTTTTCAATCGATAATAATAGTAACTATTATCAGTATTTATAATAAAACTTGGCAGAAATGTTTTACCGCAGAACTCCGTGGGATAAGGGATCCAGGAAAAGGAACTGCTGCTGCCTATTAAGTGATCAGCATCCTGAGGATCCCTGAACCTGTCATCAGCTGCACTCATGTTAGGGTTGGTGAGTGTGAATGTTAGGGTTGGGAGGGAGATAAGGGGGAGCGGGTGTCTATCTGCTTATCAGCAGGTACAGTAAGAGCTTTAACTGGTGCTGGAGAAGCAAACTTATAGGGGTACATTTACTAAAGCTTTTAAAAATGGTGATGTTTCCCATAGTGACCAATCAGATTCTGTCAATCATTTTCTGGTATGCAATAGTGAAATGGTAGACAGAATCTGATTGGTTGCTCTCTTTTCATTTTTAGAACCTCTAGTAAATTTACCTCATGGAGGGCCAGATGTATCAAGCTCCAATAGTGATAAAATGAAGAGTGATAAACAACCAGCCAATCATCTCCTACCTGACATGTCACATGCTGGGTTTGAAAAATGACAGGTAGGATCTCATTGGCTGGTTGTTTATCAGTCTCCATTACAGTATATCACTTTTGAAGCTTGATACATCTGGCCCAAAGAGTCATGTGTGAGGCGCTGGCCATAGCAAGCCCTCTAACTCACTGCCTGCTGCAGACTGACCCTTCAACACAGAACATTAGGCATTTCGGAATGAATCCCACCAGCTAAATCCCAAACTGACCACCTGGTCACCCAACCTGGAAGTAGCTGAGATCAAGCATCTGTGACTTCTGCCAGCTCTATGTCTGCAACACTTCCAGTGCAAATAGGAAGAGAGCAGCTTTTTATTGGTTGCATGCTGTGCTCAAATCAGAGGACATGAACCTATTGCACCTCACCTTTAGAATGTAAGCTCTCACAAACGGATCCCTCTTCCCTCATTTGCACCAAATTTTCTGTCACTGTGATACTTACAGTATGTCAGTCTCCTCTGCTGATGCAGCCATGTTTATGTACCCTGTACTTGTCCTCTGTTGTCTTCAACTGTAAGTCACTGTTTCCTGTTTTGCCTTTTTGTTTCTGTACTCAAAAATGTGGCGCTGTGGATCCCTTGTGGCGCCATATAACTAAAGTATAATAACAATAATAATGGAGACCCCACATAATGCATTATCTAGTCCTGACATAGGAGGTTATTCTGATCGGTGCGGCCAAACGTGCGTACGTTCACTATTAACGTACGCTAGCCGTACGCGGCCGTTAGGGTTAAGTCCACCCACAACTCAGCCGCATATGTACGGGCAGAAACAACGTAGAAGGGGAGTGGCGTACAAATGAGCGTACGGCAACGTACGCGGACGGCCCAGCCCTTACACTCCGACAACTGGCGTACAACTGAGCGTACGGCAATGTACGCGGACGTCTTTCGTCCGTCTTCCCACCGACTTCTTGCGGAGATCTGAGCGTACGCCAGCTTGCACGGACGGGTCCCTATTGTTTTCAATAGAAAAGTCAGCTTATGTCACCGCTCATGAGAGGGAGCGTACGTCCGTGTATGCTGACATACCCTTCACATATATGGACCTGCAAATCTTGCCTTTCAACTATAATTATGAAAATTAATTAATTGATTGAATTAATTAATGTGCAAAATAGTGGCCATGGGCTTAAAAAATTTGCTGAAACATCCTTTGTAGGTGTTAGATGTGGTTTATGTTATTGTATCATAAATACAAAACCTATGTTTGTATTAGAGTGAACACGTTGACACATGTCGACTTGTGTAGATTGAGTGTGCTACTGTGTAAAGTCTATGAAAGCACGTAGTGAATGTGTATAACTGTTTATCAAATACCTACCTTAGCATATATAAGCAGGTCTTAAAAAGATTCTTACCTTAAATTAAACCAACCTTTAAATGTAGAGAAGTATAGAAAGATAAGCTTCCAATGTGTTAGAGTGCTGTGTGTGGCTTGCAGGTAGTGAAATCATGGTTTGGACTTAATAGACTGCAGCATTGCTTATTACATTCAGGTGTATGTTTTTGGTAGTAATCAGCGTAAATTAGCTCACGCTGGCATGCGGTATCTGTAGGGGTGGTTTGAGATGGCGGTTGGCAGCCGCCTGTTTGGTGTCCGAAATGAACGGTGCTTTAGTCGATCGTGCGGTAGTAGCACCGCTCATTTTTGGTGCACACCCCCGTGTACGCCCATATTTACGCCCATTTTCCCTCATTATTTCGGCCGCTCCCCTTATCACGCCCCTATGCCGCCCCCAATGCCCGTACACTCGCGTACAGGTTTTTTCGCACGTAGAGACCCGTCCGTAAGCGTTGTGGAGTGGTCGCGCCTGCGCATTAGCGAATTTACGCATGCGCAGATCATGAAAAACCCCGGGACGTACGCGTACGGCCCGGCCGCTCCAACCAGAATAAGGCCCTGAGAGTCACAATATGCACCCAAAGTCACTGCAGCATGCCTGAGACAGGAGAGAAAATGATGAGATGGATCAGACCAGTTCCGACAATTCCATTTGTTGTTTCCTGGTTAGCCAGCACTCCAGCATCAGAAAACAGCTACAGAGTTGTGCTACTCTGTGATTTCATTATTGGACCAATTATGCTACTTGAAAGCTTTCAATTGCCTAATTAGTCATTCCAGTGGGTTTCCCAGGAGTTCCAAATTAGAACATGAGAGCCTGGGATCGTTCACATGGGCAATGCAGGTGCCTGGAAGAGAAGATTTGTAGCCCACACCTGGGCCCTTATTCTAATCGGATCGGTACGGCCCGCGTGCGGCCGTACCGCCGATGTTTTTACTCTGCACATGCGCAGAGGTGAATCTGCGCATGTGCAGCCCCCTTCGCCGCAGACGTATTTCGTCCGCCGCAAAGGGGGCGTATAGGGGCGTGAGAGGCATCATGCCCTCATTTCCCTATGTGTACGCCCCGCGTTTCATGGGCGTTCCCATGCAAACGCGGGGCGTACGCATGCTAATGAGGGCATGACGCAACTCATGGGGGCGGAAAGCTGACGTCGCCGGATGTCAGCTTTCAGCCCCCATACAAGCTACCACACGGACGATTGTCCGTGTGGTCTCAGCTTGCGGGAGCTGCCGCGGCGTGCGGACCTGCCTTCGATGGTCGACGACCATCGAATGCAGGGGGCAGCTCCCACCATGGTGGAGGCGTAGCCTCCACCATTTTTATGCGGATCGCCAGCCGTCCGTGTACGGACGGCCGTGGCGATCCGTAGGGTGGGCGGGGATTCGTCTGGTGCGGTCGGAGCCGCATATGCGGCTCGACCGCACCAACCAGAATAAGGGCCAAGGAGCATTGTGTGGAGGACAAAAAGGTAGCTGGAGTAGGTGGAGTCTCTCCTGAAGCACAGGTGTGGTAGCGGGATATGCAAAACGTAACATTGTGCTTAGGGGCAGCCTGACTCCTGGTGCAAATGTGCCTTGATCTGTACATACGGTAGTAGAGGAAGTAGAACCCATATACAGAACAATAAATGAACAGTTCTCTGAAGATGAAAAATGAACTTCAGTTTCCATTTCTAAGAATTGACAAATACATAAGCAAATAATTGTTTGAAAGCAGAATGGAAATCTGGGAGGAATCCATAGAGAAAGAATATGAGTCTACAGATCTTTGTATTTGGGGATGCAAGTTGTTATTTAATTGCTCAATCACTGTGATGACCTGCATGTATTTAATGAACGAATACACTGGTCAGCAACAGCAATGAGACAGTATGTGCGTGATTCCTACTCTCAGTGGAAATAATATTTAAGAACAGCTGTTGTTCATTTTCAGGTCTGTTGTTCCGTATTTGATGGATCCCTACTGGGCTATCTGGCGTTCACAGCTAGTACTGTTGTGAAGTTTTATGAATGTACACAATGTCAGATTATAGCACTTTAAGTAGAGATGACATTCTGACGTAAATAGATGGAATTGCTTATTTTCTCTGTATATATGGCTACAGGATAACAGAAGATGCTGCATTTTGATTCAAGTCCATCTAATCACCTATGATCCTGTTCTTCCAATCAATGGGAACATCCATAAATGTCAAATTTATATTCATAGTGACAGTTACCACTCATGATTATGTACTATCAATCTATGGATATATATACTGTGTGTGTGTGTGTGTGTGTGTGTGTGTGTGTGTGTGTGCGAGTGCATTGAGGCGGTTCTACCTCAGCCTTCTGAGCCTGTATAGAATTTACCTACATATTGTTTGTTCCAAGAGGTTGATCATTTTGGACATCAGTGTCCTTAAAAGTGTTGTTATAAGCATGATTATACCCCATATGGTTAAAGTACTTCTTGACTATCTGAGGGGGTCCCATTTTTAACCCCTTCCCGACATTTGACGTATATATACGTCATGGCCGGGAAGTACTTCCCGACACATGACGTATATATACGTCATGACTTCTAACTGTCACTGCGTCTAGAGACGCAGTGACAGAGGGACGATGTCTGCTGTCCCTGACAGCAGACATGTCCCTGCATGCCCAGGGGGGGCTGCGATGCCGCCCCCCCGTCGGCGATCGCTGTGATTGGCTGTTCAGTGTGAACAGCCAATTACAGCGTTTTCTGTGTCACCGGCGAATAACGTTCGCCGGTGACACGGGATCGGAGGTGATTGGTGCTGTAAAGTACAGCACCAATCACCGCGGGGTGTAAGGGTGACACTGGTGTCACCCCACCTCACCCCGCCCGCCCCCAAAGGCCGTGATTGGTCCGTCGGACCGACGGACCAATCACAGCCATGGAGGGGGGTTTAAACTAACGGTGACTGCACTGCAGACGCCATTCCGGTCTGGAATAGCGTGCAGTGCGGTCACCGTGCCCAGCTGTCGCCATTTACTGACCAGAACCTTGCTAAATACTTACCTGATCACTGCCTGGATCTTGCTTCTTCTTGTGACATCCTGTGCTGTGTTGTGCTGTGTTGTGCTGCTGCGAGTTATTAGATAGAGAGATAGAGAGAGAGAGAGATAGAGAGAGATAGAGAGGCCTAGTGACAGAGAGTGCTATATTTTGTGCTGCTGCAGTGTAATAGAGTTATAGATAGAGAGAGATAGAGAGAGATAGAGAGAGATAGAGAGAGAGAGATAGAGAGAGATAGAGAGATAGTGACAGATTGTGCTATATATTTTTTATATAACTGACTGCTGCCCCCCCTTTTGTGCTGATCAGTATAAATTAACTGATCAGCAACTTTTTGGGGGCGCAGGGTATTTTATATATATATATATACCTGTCAGTGCTGCTGCTGCAGTGTCATAGAGTGATAGATAGTGAGAGATAGAGAGATAGAGAGAGATAGTGACAGAGAGTGATAGAGACTGCTATATTTTGTGTCTGCTGCCCCCATTTTGTGCACCCCCAGCAACTTTTTGGGGGTGCAGGGGTTATTTTTCATATATATAACTGTCAGTGCTGCTGCTGCAGTGTCATAGAGTGATAGATAGTGAGAGATAGAGAGATAGAGAGAGATAGTGATAGAGAGTGCTAAATTTTGTGTCTGCTGCCCCCGCCTTTTGTGCTGATCACTATATCTGAGGTGATCAGCAACTTTTTGGGGGTGCAGAGGTTTTTTTTTTTTTTATATATACCTGCCAGTTGCACTGTCAGTTGCACCAAAGGTTGTGCACCTGCTGCCCCTCACTGGTAATCAGTGTCGCATCACTGATCACCTTTTTTTTTTTTGTGTGTGCTGTGGGGTCTTTTTTTAATTATTTTTTTTACACACACTGTGATTTTGTGGGTGTCCTGTGGCCACTGTGCGCTGATCAGTGACGTACATCACTGATCATCTTTTTCGGCACAGGGTTGATCTATTTTTTTTTTTTTTTTGATCAAATTCCTGTTGCCTTTGAGCGCTGTTCAGTGACGGACGTTACTGACCAACATCTGTGCTCAATTTTTGG
This sequence comes from Crinia signifera, assembly GCF_055691185.1. Classification (NCBI taxonomy): domain Eukaryota; kingdom Metazoa; phylum Chordata; class Amphibia; order Anura; family Myobatrachidae; genus Crinia; species Crinia signifera. The sequence continues at coordinate 78,075,218 of NC_139217.1, forward strand.
CGCAGGACCTTTTTTTTTTTTTTTTAACCCCTTCAATTTTTTTTTTAACCCCTTCAATTTTTTTTTTTTTAACCCCTTCAATTTTTTTTTTTTGTATAAAGTATTTTTTTTTTCTGCACTACATACACACTACACACTACATACCCCCCGGGTTGAAATAAAGTTTGTACCCCCCCTACACTATACACGTGTTGAAACATTTCACTACCAGTAACACAAAAATAAAAATGGCATCCCAAATGTCATCCCAAATGTCATCCCAGTCATCCAGAAGAATGTATTCAGCGGAGGAGGCATATGCCATGCTTGCCTCTGACTCTGACACAGCCAGTGATGCAAGCGGGGAATTTGAAGGATTCGTCTTAAGCTCCTCTTCCTCCTCTGGTGATGAGGGACCCCCTCAAAGACGCCCCCGTAGAGCAGCTGAGACCCACCCCCCAATAATTGATCTCGTATGGACCCCACCACCAGACAATTTTGAGCCCCAGGTGAGTTTTTGGCCATGCCAGGAATCCAATTTGATTCCACAGGTCTCAGAGAAATTGACTTTTTCAAATTATTTTTCTCTGATGATTTTATAAATTTAATGGTGGACCAAACTAATTTATATGCCCAGCAGTTTATTGCTCAAAACCCCACGTCATCATTTGCTAGGTGGACCCCTGTAGATGCAGTAGAGATGATGACGTTTTGGGGTCTGGTGTTTCATATGGGCATAGTAAAAAAGCCAGAAATTAGGCAATATTGGAGTACAGATGTTCTGTACAGCACCCCATTTTACCGTATGGCCATGCCCCGGGCTCGATTTGAGACGATCCTTAAATTTTTGCATTACAACGATAATGCACAGTGCCCACCCAGAGATGATCCCACCTTTGACCGGCTATTCAAAGTCAGGCCGGTCATTGATCATTTCAGTGCCAAATTTGAAGACATGTACATCCCAGATAAATTCATTTGCATAGACGAGTCCCTTATACATTTTAAAGGAAGGGTTAAATTCTGCCAGTACCTTCCCAGTAAGAGGGCAAGGTATGGCATAAAAATGTATAAGCTGTGTGAAAGCACCTCAGGGTACACTCACAGGTTTAGGGTATATGAAGGGAAGGATTCAAGAATTGAACCGCCAGAATGCCCCCCCTCCCTCGTAGGTGTTAGTGGAAAAATTGTCTGGGATTTAGTGCACCCCTTCCTGGATAAAGGTTATCACCTCTATGTGGATAACTTTTACACCAGCATCCCCCTGTTTAAGGCCCTTGGTTCAAGAGGTACAGCAGCTTGTGGTACTGTGCAAGAACCAAAGAGGCCTCCCAAAAACGCACATTGCCCAAGTAATGAGAAGGGGTGAAAGCAGGGGAATATGCACCGAAAATATGTTGTTGGTCAAATATAAGGACAAGAGGGATGTCCTTATACTGACAACAATTCACGGAGACAGTACCACCTCCGTCCCTGTACGAGGTACCAGTACCCACACCTCAAAACCTAATTGTATCCTGGATTACAATAGGTACATGGGCGGAGTGGATCTTTCAGATCAGGTACTGAAGCCGTACAGTGCCCTGCGGAAAACAAAAATCTGGTACAAGAAGCTGGCCGTGTATATCATCCAGATGGCACTGTATAACGCTTACGTGCTATTCCATTCTACCGGCCAGAGGGGGACATTTATGCACTTTCAAGAGGAAGTCATAAAGGGCCTAGTATTTGGGAACCAGCAGGCAGAGGGCCCCAGTACTTCTAGTACTGGCCCCCGTATTGTACCAGGGCAGCATTTTCCGAACGAAATCCCCTCCACTGCAAGAAAGGGCAGGAAACAAAAAAGGTGCAAAGTTTGCTATAAAAAGGGAATAAGAAAGGAAACTATTTTCCACTGTGAAACTTGCCCCGACAAACCCGGCCTATGTATAAAGGAGTGTTTTAAAATATACCACACATCTATGGATTATTAGGTTCATCATTTCACCGTGCTTCGGGGGTCTTGCTAATGCCACATAGCACCCACCAACATTCCACCAGAATCTGAGCTGCAAAATCCAAAAATCACTCCTTCCCTTCTGAGTCCTGCCATGCACCCAACTGGTATTTTTTGGTCACATATGAGGCATTGCCATACTCGGGAGAAATTGGGGCACAGATTTAGGGGTGCTTTTTCTCCTTCATACCTTATGAAAATGAAAAATTTTGAGCCAGAACTGCATTTTTGTGTAAAAAAATGTAATTTTTCATTTTCACTGCCCAGTTGTATCAAAATTGGTGAAACCCCTGGGGGTTTGAAATGTACACTATACCCCTAGATGAATTCCCTGAGGGGTGTAGTTTGCAAAATGGGGTCACTTGTGGGGTGGTTCCACTGTATTGGTGCTTTGGGGGTCTTGCTAATGCGACATAGCACCCACCAACATTCCACCAGAATTTGTGCTGCAAAATCCAAATATCACTCCTTCCCTTCTGAGTCCTGCCACTTTTTGGTCACACATGAGGCATTGCCGTACTCGGGAGAAATTGGGGCACAGATTTTGGGGTGCTTTTTCTCCTTCATACCTTCTGAAAATGAAAAATTTTGAGCCAGAACTGCATTTTTGTGTAAAAAAATGTAATTTTTCATTTTCACTGCCCAGTTGTATCAAAATTGGTGAAACCCCTGGGGGTTTGAAATGTACACTATACCCCTAGATGAATTCCCTGAGGGGTGTAGTTTGCAAAATGGGGTCACTTGTGGGGTGGTTCCACTGTATTGGTGCTTTGGGGGTCTTGCTAATGCGACATAGCACCCACCAACATTCCACCAGAATTTGTGCTGCAAAATCCAAATATCACTCCTTCCCTTCTGAGTCCTGCCACTTTTTGGTCACACATGAGGCATTGCCGTACTCGGGAGAAATTGGGGCACAGATTTTGGGGTGCTTTTTCTCCTTCATACCTTCTGAAAATGAAAAATTTTGAGCCAGAACTGCATTTTTGTGTAAAAAAATGTAATTTTTCATTTTCACTGCCCAGTTGTATCAAAATTGGTGAAACCCCTGGGGGTTTGAAATGTACACTATACCCCTAGATGAATTCCCTGAGGGGTGTAGTTTGCAAAATGGGGTCATTTGTGGGGGGATTCCACTGTATTGGTGCTTTGGGGGTCTTGCTAATGCGACATAGCACCCACCAACATTCCACCACCAAAAATCACTCCTTCCCTTCGGAGTCCTGCCATGCACCCAACTGGTATTTTTTGGTCACATATGAGGCATTGCCATACTCGGAAGAAATTGGGGCACAGATTTTGGGGTGCTTTTTCTCCTTCATACCTTATGAAAATGAAAAATTTTGAGCCAGAACTGCATTTTTGTGTAAAAAAATTTAATTTTTCATTTTCACTGCCCAGTTGTATCAAAATTGGTGAAACCCCTGGGGGTTTGAAATGTACACTATACCCCTAGATGAATTCCCTGAGGGGTGTAGTTTGCAAAATGGGGTCACTTGTGGGGGGGTTCCACTGTATTGGTGCTTGGGGGGTCTTGCTAATGCGACATAGCACCCACCAAAATTCCACCAGAATCTGAGCTGCAAAATCCAAAAATCACTCCTTCCCTTCTGAGTCCTGCCATGCACCCAAATGGTATTTTTTGGTCACATGTGAGGCATTGCCGTACTCGGGAGAAATTGGGGCACAGATTTTGGGGTGCTTTTTCTCCTTCATACCTTCTGAAAATGAAAAATTTTGAGCCAGAACTGCATTTTTGTGTAAAAAAATGTAATTTTTCATTTTCACTGCCCAGTTGTATCAAAATTGGTGAAACCCCTGGGGGTTTGAAATGTACACTATACCCCTAGATGAATTCCCTGAGGGGTGTAGTTTGCAAAATGGGGTCACTTGTGGAGGGGTTCCACTGTATTGGTGCTTTGGGGGTCTTGCTAATGTGACATAGCACCCACCAACATTCCACCACCAAAAATCACTCCTTCCCTTCTGAGTCCTGCCATGCACCCAACTGGTATTTTTTGGTCACATATGAGGCATTGCCATACTCGGGAGAAATTGGGGCAAAGATTTTGGGGTGCTTTTTCTCCTTCATACCTTATGAAAATGAAAAATTTTGAGCCAGAACTGCATTTTTGTGTAAAAAAATGTAATTTTTCATTTTCACTGCCCAGTTGTATCAAAATTGGTGAAACCCCTGGGGGTTTGAAATGTACACTATACCCCTAGATGAATTCCCTGAGGGGTGTAGTTTGCAAAATGGGGTCACTTGTGGGGGGGTTCCACTGTATTGGTGCTTGGGGGGTCTTGCTAATGCAACATAGCACCCACCAACATTCCACCAGAATCTGAGCTGCAAAATCCAAAAATCAGTCCTTCCTTTCTGAGTCCTGCCATGCACCCAAATGGTATTTTTTGGTCACATGTGAGGCATTGCCGTACTCGGGAGAAATTGGGGCACAGATTTTGGGGTGCTTTGTCTCCTTCATTCCTTGTGAAAATGAAAAATTTTGGGCCAGAACTGCATTTTTGTGTAAAAAATGTAATTTTGCATTTGCACAGCCCAGTTGTATCAAAATTGGTGAAACCCCTGGGGGTTTGAAATGTACACTATACCCCTAGATGAATTCCCTGAGGGGTGTAGTTTGCAAAATGGGGTCACTTGTGGGGGGTTCCACTGTATTGGTGCTTGGGGGGTCTTGCTAATGCGACATAGCACCCACCAAAATTCCACCAGAATCTGAGCTGCAAAATCCAAAAATCACTCCTTCCCTTCTGAGTCCTGCCATGCACCCAAATGGTATTTTTTGGTCACATGTGAGGCATTGCCGTACTCGGGAGAAATTGGGGCACAGATTTTGGGGTGCTTTTTCTCCTTCATACCTTCTGAAAATGAAAAATTTTGAGCCAGAACTGCATTTTTGTGTAAAAAAATGTAATTTTTCATTTTCACTGCCCAGTTGTATCAAAATTGGTGAAACCCCTGGGGGTTTGAAATGTACGCTATACCCCTAGATGAATTCCCTGAGGGGTGTAGTTTGCAAAATGGGGTCACTTGTGGGGGGGTTCCACTGTATTGGTGCTTTGGGGGTCTTGCTAATGCGACATAGCACCCACCAACATTCCACCACCAAAAATCACTCCTTCCCTTCTGAGTCCTGCCATGCACCCAACTGGTATTTTTTGGTAACATATGAGGCATTGCCATACTCGGGAGAAATTGGGGCACAGATTTTGGGGTGCTTTTTCTCCTTCATACCTTATGAAAATGAAAAATTTTGAGCCAGAACTGCATTTTTGTGTAAAAAAATGTAATTTTTCATTTTCACTGCCCAGTTGTATCAAAATTGGTGAAACCCCTGGGGGTTTGAAATGTACACTATACCCCTAGATGAATTCCCTGAGGGGTGTAGTTTGCAAAATGGGGTCACTTGTGGGGGGGTTCCACTGTATTGGTGCTTGGGGGGTCTTGCTAATGCGACATAGCACCCACCAAAATTCCACCAGAATCTGAGCTGCAAAATCCAAAAATCACTCCTTCCCTTCTGAGTCCTGCCATGCACCCAAATGGTATTTTTTGGTCACATGTGAGGCATTGCCGTACTCGGGAGAAATTGGGGCACAGATTTTGGGGTGCTTTTTCTCCTTCATACCTTCTGAAAATGAAAAATTTTGAGCCAGAACTGCATTTTTGTGTAAAAAAATGTAATTTTTCATTTTCACTGCCCAGTTGTATCAAAATTGGTGAAACCCCTGGGGGTTTGAAATGTACACTATACCCCTAGATGAATTCCCTGAGGGGTGTAGTTTGCAAAATGGGGTCACTTGTGGAGGGGTTCCACTGTATTGGTGCTTTGGGGGTCTTGCTAATGTGACATAGCACCCACCAACATTCCACCACCAAAAATCACTCCTTCCCTTCTGAGTCCTGCCATGCACCCAACTGGTATTTTTTGGTCACATATGAGGCATTGCCATACTCGGGAGAAATTGGGGCAAAGATTTTGGGGTGCTTTTTCTCCTTCATACCTTATGAAAATGAAAAATTTTGAGCCAGAACTGCATTTTTGTGTAAAAAAATGTAATTTTTCATTTTCACTGCCCAGTTGTATCAAAATTGGTGAAACCCCTGGGGGTTTGAAATGTACACTATACCCCTAGATGAATTCCCTGAGGGGTGTAGTTTGCAAAATGGGGTCACTTGTGGGGGGGTTCCACTGTATTGGTGCTTGGGGGGTCTTGCTAATGCAACATAGCACCCACCAACATTCCACCAGAATCTGAGCTGCAAAATCCAAAAATCAGTCCTTCCTTTCTGAGTCCTGCCATGCACCCAAATGGTATTTTTTGGTCACATGTGAGGCATTGCCGTACTCGGGAGAAATTGGGGCACAGATTTTGGGGTGCTTTGTCTCCTTCATTCCTTGTGAAAATGAAAAATTTTGGGCCAGAACTGCATTTTTGTGTAAAAAATGTAATTTTGCATTTGCACAGCCCAGTTGTATCAAAATTGGTGAAACCCCTGGGGGTTTGAAATGTACACTATACCCCTAGATGAATTCCCTGAGGGGTGTAGTTTGCAAAATGGGGTCACTTGTGGGGGGGTTCCACTGTATTGGTGCTTGGGGGGTCTTGCTAATGCGACATAGCACCCACCAAAATTCCACCAGAATCTGAGCTGCAAAATCCAAAAATCACTCCTTCCCTTCTGAGTCCTGCCATGCACCCAAATGGTATTTTTTGGTCACATGTGAGGCATTGCCGTACTCGGGAGAAATTGGGGCACAGATTTTGGGGTGCTTTTTCTCCTTCATACCTTCTGAAAATGAAAAATTTTGAGCCAGAACTGCATTTTTATGTAAAAAAATGTAATTTTTCATTTTCACTGCCCAGTTGTATCAAAATTGGTGAAACCCCTGGGGGTTTGAAATGTACGCTATACCCCTAGATGAATTCCCTGAGGGGTGTAGTTTGCAAAATGGGGTCACTTGTGGGGGGGTTCCACTGTATTGGTGCTTTGGGGGTCTTGCTAATGCGACATAGCACCCACCAACATTCCACCACCAAAAATCACTCCTTCCCTTCTGAGTCCTGCCATGCACCCAACTGGTATTTTTTGGTAACATATGAGGCATTGCCATACTCGGGAGAAATTGGGGCACAGATTTTGGGGTGCTTTTTCTCCTTCATACCTTATGAAAATGAAAAATTTTGAGCCAGAACTGCATTTTTGTGTAAAAAAATTTAATTTTTCATTTTCACTGCCCAGTTGTATCAAAATTGGTGAAACCCCTGGGGGTTTGAAATGTACACTATACCCCTAGATGAATTCCCTGAGGGGTGTAGTTTGCAAAATGGGGTCACTTGTGGGGGGGTTCCACTGTATTGGTGCTTGGGGGGTCTTGCTAATGCGACATAGCACCCACCAAAATTCCACCAGAATCTGAGCTGCAAAATCCAAAAATCACTCCTTCCCTTCTGAGTCCTGCCATGCACCCAAATGGTATTTTTTGGTCACATGTGAGGCATTGCCGTACTCGGGAGAAATTGGGGCACAGATTTTGGGGTGCTTTTTCTCCTTCATACCTTCTGAAAATGAAAAATTTTGAGCCAGAACTGCATTTTTGTGTAAAAAAATGTAATTTTTCATTTTCACTGCCCAGTTGTATCAAAATTGGTGAAACCCCTGGGGGTTTGAAATGTACACTATACCCCTAGATGAATTCCCTGAGGGGTGTAGTTTGCAAAATGGGGTCACTTGTGGAGGGGTTCCACTGTATTGGTGCTTTGGGGGTCTTGCTAATGTGACATAGCACCCACCAACATTCCACCACCAAAAATCACTCCTTCCCTTCTGAGTCCTGCCATGCACCCAACTGGTATTTTTTGGTCACATATGAGGCATTGCCATACTCGGGAGAAATTGGGGCAAAGATTTTGGGGTGCTTTTTCTCCTTCATACCTTATGAAAATGAAAAATTTTGAGCCAGAACTGCATTTTTGTGTAAAAAAATGTAATTTTTCATTTTCACTGCCCAGTTGTATCAAAATTGGTGAAACCCCTGGGGGTTTGAAATGTACACTATACCCCTAGATGAATTCCCTGAGGGGTGTAGTTTGCAAAATGGGGTCACTTGTGGGGGGGTTCCACTGTATTGGTGCTTGGGGGGTCTTGCTAATGCAACATAGCACCCACCAACATTCCACCAGAATCTGAGCTGCAAAATCCAAAAATCAGTCCTTCCTTTCTGAGTCCTGCCATGCACCCAAATGGTATTTTTTGGTCACATGTGAGGCATTGCCGTACTCGGGAGAAATTGGGGCACAGATTTTGGGGTGCTTTGTCTCCTTCATTCCTTGTGAAAATGAAAAATTTTGGGCCAGAACTGCATTTTTGTGTAAAAAATGTAATTTTGCATTTGCACAGCCCAGTTGTATCAAAATTGGTGAAACCCCTGGGGGTTTGAAATGTACACTATACCCCTAGATGAATTCCCTGAGGGGTGTAGTTTGCAAAATGGGGTCACTTGTGGGGGGGTTCCACTGTATTGGTGCTTGGGGGGTCTTGCTAATGCGACATAGCACCCACCAAAATTCCACCAGAATCTGAGCTGCAAAATCCAAAAATCACTCCTTCCCTTCTGAGTCCTGCCATGCACCCAAATGGTATTTTTTGGTCACATGTGAGGCATTGCCGTACTCGGGAGAAATTGGGGCACAGATTTTGGGGTGCTTTTTCTCCTTCATACCTTCTGAAAATGAAAAATTTTGAGCCAGAACTGCATTTTTGTGTAAAAAAATGTAATTTTTAATTTTCACTGCCCAGTTGTATCAAAATTGGTGAAACCCCTGGGGGTTTGAAATGTACACTATACCCCTAGATGAATTCCCTGAGGGGTGTAGTTTGCAAAATGGGGTCACTTGTGGGGGGGTTCCACTGTATTGGTGCTTTGGGGGTCTTGCTAATGCGACACAGCACCCACCAACATTCCACCACCAAAAATCACTCCTTCCCTTCTGAGTCCTGCCATGCACCCAACTGGTATTTTTTGGTCACATATGAGGCATTGCCATACTCGGGAGAAATTGGGGCAAAGATTTTGGGGTGCTTTTTCTCCTTCATACCTTATGAAAATGAAAAATTTTGAGCCAGAACTGCATTTTTGTGTAAAAAAATGTAATTTTTCATTTTCACTGCCCAGTTGTATCAAAATTGGTGAAACCCCTGGGGGTTTGAAATGTACACTATACCCCTAGATGAATTCCCTGAGGGGTGTAGTTTGCAAAATGGGGTCACTTGTGGGGGGGTTCCACTGTATTGGTGCTTGGGGGGTCTTGCTAATGCAACATAGCACCCACCAACATTCCACCAGAATCTGAGCTGCAAAATCCAAAAATCAGTCCTTCCTTTCTGAGTCCTGCCATGCACCCAAATGGTATTTTTTGGTCACATGTGAGGCATTGCCGTACTCGGGAGAAATTGGGGCACAGATTTTGGGGTGCTTTGTCTCCTTCATTCCTTGTGAAAATGAAAAATTTTGGGCCAGAACTGCATTTTTGTGTAAAAAATGTAATTTTGCATTTGCACAGCCCAGTTGTATCAAAATTGGTGAAACCCCTGGGGGTTTGAAATGTACACTATACCCCTAGATGAATTCCCTGAGGGGTGTAGTTTGCAAAATGGGGTCACTTGTGGGGGGTTCCACTGTATTGGTGCTTGGGGGGTCTTGCTAATGCGACATAGCACCCACCAAAATTCCACCAGAATCTGAGCTGCAAAATCCAAAAATCACTCCTTCCCTTCTGAGTCCTGCCATGCACCCAAATGGTATTTTTTGGTCACATGTGAGGCATTGCCGTACTCGGGAGAAATTGGGGCACAGATTTTGGGGTGCTTTTTCTCCTTCATACCTTCTGAAAATGAAAAATTTTGAGCCAGAACTGCATTTTTGTGTAAAAAAATGTAATTTTTCATTTTCACTGCCCAGTTGTATCAAAATTGGTGAAACCCCTGGGGGTTTGAAATGTACGCTATACCCCTAGATGAATTCCCTGAGGGGTGTAGTTTGCAAAATGGGGTCACTTGTGGGGGGGTTCCACTGTATTGGTGCTTTGGGGGTCTTGCTAATGCGACATAGCACCCACCAACATTCCACCACCAAAAATCACTCCTTCCCTTCTGAGTCCTGCCATGCACCCAACTGGTATTTTTTGGTAACATATGAGGCATTGCCATACTCGGGAGAAATTGGGGCACAGATTTTGGGGTGCTTTTTCTCCTTCATACCTTATGAAAATGAAAAATTTTGAGCCAGAACTGCATTTTTGTGTAAAAAAATGTAATTTTTCATTTTCACTGCCCAGTTGTATCAAAATTGGTGAAACCCCTGGGGGTTTGAAATGTACACTATACCCCTAGATGAATTCCCTGAGGGGTGTAGTTTGCAAAATGGGGTCACTTGTGGGGGGGTTCCACTGTATTGGTGCTTGGGGGGTCTTGCTAATGCGACATAGCACCCACCAAAATTCCACCAGAATCTGAGCTGCAAAATCCAAAAATCACTCCTTCCCTTCTGAGTCCTGCCATGCACCCAAATGGTATTTTTTGGTCACATGTGAGGCATTGCCGTACTCGGGAGAAATTGGGGCACAGATTTTGGGGTGCTTTTTCTCCTTCATACCTTCTGAAAATGAAAAATTTTGAGCCAGAACTGCATTTTTGTGTAAAAAAATGTAATTTTTCATTTTCACTGCCCAGTTGTATCAAAATTGGTGAAACCCCTGGGGGTTTGAAATGTACACTATACCCCTAGATGAATTCCCTGAGGGGTGTAGTTTGCAAAATGGGGTCACTTGTGGAGGGGTTCCACTGTATTGGTGCTTTGGGGGTCTTGCTAATGTGACATAGCACCCACCAACATTCCACCACCAAAAATCACTCCTTCCCTTCTGAGTCCTGCCATGCACCCAACTGGTATTTTTTGGTCACATATGAGGCATTGCCATACTCGGGAGAAATTGGGGCAAAGATTTTGGGGTGCTTTTTCTCCTTCATACCTTATGAAAATGAAAAATTTTGAGCCAGAACTGCATTTTTGTGTAAAAAAATGTAATTTTTCATTTTCACTGCCCAGTTGTATCAAAATTGGTGAAACCCCTGGGGGTTTGAAATGTACACTATACCCCTAGATGAATTCCCTGAGGGGTGTAGTTTGCAAAATGGGGTCACTTGTGGGGGGGTTCCACTGTATTGGTGCTTGGGGGGTCTTGCTAATGCAACATAGCACCCACCAACATTCCACCAGAATCTGAGCTGCAAAATCCAAAAATCAGTCCTTCCTTTCTGAGTCCTGCCATGCACCCAAATGGTATTTTTTGGTCACATGTGAGGCATTGCCGTACTCGGGAGAAATTGGGGCACAGATTTTGGGGTGCTTTGTCTCCTTCATTCCTTGTGAAAATGAAAAATTTTGGGCCAGAACTGCATTTTTGTGTAAAAAATGTAATTTTGCATTTGCACAGCCCAGTTGTATCAAAATTGGTGAAACCCCTGGGGGTTTGAAATGTACACTATACCCCTAGATGAATTCCCTGAGGGGTGTAGTTTGCAAAATGGGGTCACTTGTGGGGGGGTTCCACTGTATTGGTGCTTGGGGGGTCTTGCTAATGCGACATAGCACCCACCAAAATTCCACCAGAATCTGAGCTGCAAAATCCAAAAATCACTCCTTCCCTTCTGAGTCCTGCCATGCACCCAAATGGTATTTTTTGGTCACATGTGAGGCATTGCCGTACTCGGGAGAAATTGGGGCACAGATTTTGGGGTGCTTTTTCTCCTTCATACCTTCTGAAAATGAAAAATTTTGAGCCAGAACTGCATTTTTATGTAAAAAAATGTAATTTTTCATTTTCACTGCCCAGTTGTATCAAAATTGGTGAAACCCCTGGGGGTTTGAAATGTACGCTATACCCCTAGATGAATTCCCTGAGGGGTGTAGTTTGCAAAATGGGGTCACTTGTGGGGGGGTTCCACTGTATTGGTGCTTTGGGGGTCTTGCTAATGCGACATAGCACCCACCAACATTCCACCACCAAAAATCACTCCTTCCCTTCTGAGTCCTGCCATGCACCCAACTGGTATTTTTTGGTAACATATGAGGCATTGCCATACTCGGGAGAAATTGGGGCACAGATTTTGGGGTGCTTTTTCTCCTTCATACCTTATGAAAATGAAAAATTTTGAGCCAGAACTGCATTTTTGTGTAAAAAAATTTAATTTTTCATTTTCACTGCCCAGTTGTATCAAAATTGGTGAAACCCCTGGGGGTTTGAAATGTACACTATACCCCTAGATGAATTCCCTGAGGGGTGTAGTTTGCAAAATGGGGTCACTTGTGGGGGGGTTCCACTGTATTGGTGCTTGGGGGGTCTTGCTAATGCGACATAGCACCCACCAAAATTCCACCAGAATCTGAGCTGCAAAATCCAAAAATCACTCCTTCCCTTCTGAGTCCTGCCATGCACCCAAATGGTATTTTTTGGTCACATGTGAGGCATTGCCGTACTCGGGAGAAATTGGGGCACAGATTTTGGGGTGCTTTTTCTCCTTCATACCTTCTGAAAATGAAAAATTTTGAGCCAGAACTGCATTTTTGTGTAAAAAAATGTAATTTTTCATTTTCACTGCCCAGTTGTATCAAAATTGGTGAAACCCCTGGGGGTTTGAAATGTACACTATACCCCTAGATGAATTCCCTGAGGGGTGTAGTTTGCAAAATGGGGTCACTTGTGGAGGGGTTCCACTGTATTGGTGCTTTGGGGGTCTTGCTAATGTGACATAGCACCCACCAACATTCCACCACCAAAAATCACTCCTTCCCTTCTGAGTCCTGCCATGCACCCAACTGGTATTTTTTGGTCACATATGAGGCATTGCCATACTCGGGAGAAATTGGGGCAAAGATTTTGGGGTGCTTTTTCTCCTTCATACCTTATGAAAATGAAAAATTTTGAGCCAGAACTGCATTTTTGTGTAAAAAAATGTAATTTTTCATTTTCACTGCCCAGTTGTATCAAAATTGGTGAAACCCCTGGGGGTTTGAAATGTACACTATACCCCTAGATGAATTCCCTGAGGGGTGTAGTTTGCAAAATGGGGTCACTTGTGGGGGGGTTCCACTGTATTGGTGCTTGGGGGGTCTTGCTAATGCAACATAGCACCCACCAACATTCCACCAGAATCTGAGCTGCAAAATCCAAAAATCAGTCCTTCCTTTCTGAGTCCTGCCATGCACCCAAATGGTATTTTTTGGTCACATGTGAGGCATTGCCGTACTCGGGAGAAATTGGGGCACAGATTTTGGGGTGCTTTGTCTCCTTCATTCCTTGTGAAAATGAAAAATTTTGGGCCAGAACTGCATTTTTGTGTAAAAAATGTAATTTTGCATTTGCACAGCCCAGTTGTATCAAAATTGGTGAAACCCCTGGGGGTTTGAAATGTACACTATACCCCTAGATGAATTCCCTGAGGGGTGTAGTTTGCAAAATGGGGTCACTTGTGGGGGGGTTCCACTGTATTGGTGCTTGGGGGGTCTTGCTAATGCGACATAGCACCCACCAAAATTCCACCAGAATCTGAGCTGCAAAATCCAAAAATCACTCCTTCCCTTCTGAGTCCTGCCATGCACCCAAATGGTATTTTTTGGTCACATGTGAGGCATTGCCGTACTCGGGAGAAATTGGGGCACAGATTTTGGGGTGCTTTTTCTCCTTCATACCTTCTGAAAATGAAAAATTTTGAGCCAGAACTGCATTTTTGTGTAAAAAAATGTAATTTTTAATTTTCACTGCCCAGTTGTATCAAAATTGGTGAAACCCCTGGGGGTTTGAAATGTACACTATACCCCTAGATGAATTCCCTGAGGGGTGTAGTTTGCAAAATGGGGTCACTTGTGGGGGGGTTCCACTGTATTGGTGCTTTGGGGGTCTTGCTAATGCGACACAGCACCCACCAACATTCCACCACCAAAAATCACTCCTTCCCTTCTGAGTCCTGCCATGCACCCAACTGGTATTTTTTGGTCACATATGAGGCATTGCCATACTCGGGAGAAATTGGGGCACAGATTTTGGGGTGCTTTTTCTCCTTCATACCTTATGAAAATGAAAAATTTTGAGCCAGAACTGCATTTTTGTGTAAAAAAATGTAATTTTTCATTTTCACTGCCCAGTTGTATCAAAATTGGTGAAACCCCTGGGGGTTTGAAATGTACACTATACCCCTAGATGAATTCCCTGAGGGGTGTAGTTTGCAAAATGGGGTCACTTGTGGGGGGGGTTCCACTGTATTGGTGCTTGGGGGGTCTTGCTAATGCAACATAGCACCCACCAACATTTCACCAGAATCTGAGCTGCAAAATCCAAAAATCACTCCTTCCTTTCTGAGTCCTGCCATGCACCCAAATGGTATTTTTTGGTCACATGTGAGGCATTGCCGTACTCGGGAGAAATTGGGGCATAGATTTTGGGGTGCTTTTTCTCCTTCATACCTTCTGAAAATGAAAAATTTTGAGCCAGAACTGCATTTTTGTGTAAAAAATGTAATTTTTCATTTTCACTGCCCAGTTGTATCAAAATTGGTGAAACCCCTGGGGGTTTGAAATGTACACTATACCCCTAGATGAATTCCCTGAGGGGTGTAGTTTGCAAAATGGGGTCACTTGTGGAGGGGTTCCACTGTATTGGTGCTTTGGGGGTCTTGCTAATGTGACATAGCACCCACCAACATTCCACCACCAAAAATCACTCCTTCCCTTCTGAGTCCTGCCATGCACCCAACTGGTATTTTTTGGTCACATATGAGGCATTGCCATACTCGGGAGAAATTGGGGCAAAGATTTTGCGGTGCTTTTTCTCCTTCATACCTTATGAAAATGAAAAATTTTGAGCCAGAACTGCATTTTTGTGTAAAAAAATGTAATTTTTCATTTTCACTGCCCAGTTGTATCAAAATTGGTGAAACCCCTGGGGGTTTGAAATGTACACTATACCCCTAGATGAATTCCCTGAGGGGTGTAGTTTGCAAAATGGGGTCATTTGTGGGGGGATTCCACTGTATTGGTGCTTTGGGGGTCTTGCTAATGCGACATAGCACCCACCAACATTCCACCACCAAAAATCACTCCTTCCCTTCGGAGTCCTGCCATGCACCCAACTGGTATTTTTTGGTCACATATGAGGCATTGCCATACTCGGGAGAAATTGGGGCACAGATTTTGGGGTGCTTTTTCTCCTTCATACCTTATGAAAATGAAAAATTTTGAGCCAGAACTGCATTTTTGTGTAAAAAAATTTAATTTTTCATTTTCACTGCCCAGTTGTATCAAAATTGGTGAAACCCCTGGGGGTTTGAAATGTACACTATACCCCTAGATGAATTCCCTGAGGGGTGTAGTTTGCAAAATGGGGTCACTTGTGGGGGGGTTCCACTGTATTGGTGCTTGGGGGGTCTTGCTAATGCGACATAGCACCCACCAAAATTCCACCAGAATCTGAGCTGCAAAATCCAAAAATCACTCCTTCCCTTCTGAGTCCTGCCATGCACCCAAATGGTATTTTTTGGTCACATGTGAGGCATTGCCGTACTCGGGAGAAATTGGGGCACAGATTTTGGGGTGCTTTTTCTCCTTCATACCTTCTGAAAATGAAAAATTTTGAGCCAGAACTGCATTTTTGTGTAAAAAAATGTAATTTTTCATTTTCACTGCCCAGTTGTATCAAAATTGGTGAAACCCCTGGGGGTTTGAAATGTACACTATACCCCTAGATGAATTCCCTGAGGGGTGTAGTTTGCAAAATGGGGTCACTTGTGGAGGGGTTCCACTGTATTGGTGCTTTGGGGGTCTTGCTAATGTGACATAGCACCCACCAACATTCCACCACCAAAAATCACTCCTTCCCTTCTGAGTCCTGCCATGCACCCAACTGGTATTTTTTGGTCACATATGAGGCATTGCCATACTCGGGAGAAATTGGGGCAAAGATTTTGGGGTGCTTTTTCTCCTTCATACCTTATGAAAATGAAAAATTTTGAGCCAGAACTGCATTTTTGTGTAAAAAAATGTAATTTTTCATTTTCACTGCCCAGTTGTATCAAAATTGGTGAAACCCCTGGGGGTTTGAAATGTACACTATACCCCTAGATAAATTCCCTGAGGGGTGTAGTTTGCAAAATGGGGTCACTTGTGGGGGGGTTCCACTGTATTGGTGCTTGGGGGGTCTTGCTAATGCAACATAGCACCCACCAACATTCCACCAGAATCTGAGCTGCAAAATCCAAAAATCAGTCCTTCCTTTCTGAGTCCTGCCATGCACCCAAATGGTATTTTTTGGTCACATGTGAGGCATTGCCGTACTCGGGAGAAATTGGGGCACAGATTTTGGGGTGCTTTGTCTCCTTCATTCCTTGTGAAAATGAAAAATTTTGGGCCAGAACTGCATTTTTGTGTAAAAAATGTAATTTTGCATTTGCACAGCCCAGTTGTATCAAAATTGGTGAAACCCCTGGGGGTTTGAAATGTACACTATACCCCTAGATGAATTCCCTGAGGGGTGTAGTTTGCAAAATGGGGTCACTTGTGGGGGGGTTCCACTGTATTGGTGCTTGGGGGGTCTTGCTAATGCGACATAGCACCCACCAAAATTCCACCAGAATCTGAGCTGCAAAATCCAAAAATCACTCCTTCCCTTCTGAGTCCTGCCATGCACCCAAATGGTATTTTTTGGTCACATGTGAGGCATTGCCGTACTCGGGAGAAATTGGGGCACAGATTTTGGGGTGCTTTTTCTCCTTCATACCTTCTGAAAATGAAAAATTTTGAGCCAGAACTGCATTTTTGTGTAAAAAAATGTAATTTTTCATTTTCACTGCCCAGTTGTATCAAAATTGGTGAAACCCCTGGGGGTTTGAAATGTACGCTATACCCCTAGATGAATTCCCTGAGGGGTGTAGTTTGCAAAATGGGGTCACTTGTGGGGGGGTTCCACTGTATTGGTGCTTTGGGGGTCTTGCTAATGCGACATAGCACCCACCAACATTCCACCACCAAAAATCACTCCTTCCCTTCTGAGTCCTGCCATGCACCCAACTGGTATTTTTTGGTAACATATGAGGCATTGCCATACTCGGGAGAAATTGGGGCACAGATTTTGGGGTGATTTTCTCCTTCATACCTTATGAAAATGAAAAATTTTGAGCCAGAACTGCATTTTTGTGTAAAAAAATGTAATTTTTCATTTTCACTGCCCAGTTGTATCAAAATTGGTGAAACCCCTGGGGGTTTGAAATGTACACTATACCCCTAGATGAATTCCCTGAGGGGTGTAGTTTGCAAAATGGGGTCACTTGTGGGGGGGTTCCACTGTATTGGTGCTTGGGGGGTCTTGCTAATGCGACATAGCACCCACCAAAATTCCACCAGAATCTGAGCTGCAAAATCCAAAAATCACTCCTTCCCTTCTGAGTCCTGCCATGCACCCAAATGGTATTTTTTGGTCACATGTGAGGCATTGCCGTACTCGGGAGAAATTGGGGCACAGATTTTGGGGTGCTTTTTCTCCTTCATACCTTCTGAAAATGAAAAATTTTGAGCCAGAACTGCATTTTTGTGTAAAAAAATGTAATTTTTCATTTTCACTGCCCAGTTGTATCAAAATTGGTGAAACCCCTGGGGGTTTGAAATGTACACTATACCCCTAGATGAATTCCCTGAGGGGTGTAGTTTGCAAAATGGGGTCACTTGTGGAGGGGTTCCACTGTATTGGTGCTTTGGGGGTCTTGCTAATGTGACATAGCACCCACCAACATTCCACCACCAAAAATCACTCCTTCCCTTCTGAGTCCTGCCATGCACCCAACTGGTATTTTTTGGTCACATATGAGGCATTGCCATACTCGGGAGAAATTGGGGCAAAGATTTTGGGGTGCTTTTTCTCCTTCATACCTTATGAAAATGAAAAATTTTGAGCCAGAACTGCATTTTTGTGTAAAAAAATGTAATTTTTCATTTTCACTGCCCAGTTGTATCAAAATTGGTGAAACCCCTGGGGGTTTGAAATGTACACTATACCCCTAGATGAATTCCCTGAGGGGTGTAGTTTGCAAAATGGGGTCACTTGTGGGGGGGTTCCACTGTATTGGTGCTTGGGGGGTCTTGCTAATGCAACATAGCACCCACCAACATTCCACCAGAATCTGAGCTGCAAAATCCAAAAATCAGTCCTTCCTTTCTGAGTCCTGCCATGCACCCAAATGGTATTTTTTGGTCACATGTGAGGCATTGCCGTACTCGGGAGAAATTGGGGCACAGATTTTGGGGTGCTTTGTCTCCTTCATTCCTTGTGAAAATGAAAAATTTTGGGCCAGAACTGCATTTTTGTGTAAAAAATGTAATTTTGCATTTGCACAGCCCAGTTGTATCAAAATTGGTGAAACCCCTGGGGGTTTGAAATGTACACTATACCCCTAGATGAATTCCCTGAGGGGTGTAGTTTGCAAAATGGGGTCACTTGTGGGGGGGTTCCACTGTATTGGTGCTTGGGGGGTCTTGCTAATGCGACATAGCACCCACCAAAATTCCACCAGAATCTGAGCTGCAAAATCCAAAAATCACTCCTTCCCTTCTGAGTCCTGCCATGCACCCAAATGGTATTTTTTGGTCACATGTGAGGCATTGCCGTACTCGGGAGAAATTGGGGCACAGATTTTGGGGTGCTTTTTCTCCTTCATACCTTCTGAAAATGAAAAATTTTGAGCCAGAACTGCATTTTTGTGTAAATAAATGTAATTTTTAATTTTCACTGCCCAGTTGTATCAAAATTGGTGAAACCCCTGGGGGTTTGAAATGTACACTATACCCCTAGATGAATTCCCTGAGGGGTGTAGTTTGCAAAATGGGGTCACTTGTGGGGGGGTTCCACTGTATTGGTGCTTTGGGGGTCTTGCTAATGCGACACAGCACCCACCAACATTCCACCACCAAAAATCACTCCTTCCCTTCTGAGTCCTGCCATGCACCCAACTGGTATTTTTTGGTCACATATGAGGCATTGCCATACTCGGGAGAAATTGGGGCACAGATTTTGGGGTGCTTTTTCTCCTTCATACCTTATGAAAATGAAAAATTTTGAGCCAGAACTGCATTTTTGTGTAAAAAAATGTAATTTTTCATTTTCACTGCCCAGTTGTATCAAAATTGGTGAAACCCCTGGGGGTTTGAAATGTACACTATACCCCTAGATGAATTCCCTGAGGGGTGTAGTTTGCAAAATGGGGTCACTTGTGGGGGGGGTTCCACTGTATTGGTGCTTGGGGGGTCTTGCTAATGCAACATAGCACCCACCAACATTTCACCAGAATCTGAGCTGCAAAATCCAAAAATCACTCCTTCCTTTCTGAGTCCTGCCATGCACCCAAATGGTATTTTTTGGTCACATGTGAGGCATTGCCGTACTCGGGAGAAATTGGGGCATAGATTTTGGGGTGCTTTTTCTCCTTCATACCTTCTGAAAATGAAAAATTTTGAGCCAGAACTGCATTTTTGTGTAAAAAATTTAATTTTTCATTTTCACTGCCCACTTGTATCAAAATTGGTGAAACCCCTGGGGGTTTGAAATGTACACTATACCCCTAGATGAATTCCCTGAGGGGTGTAGTTTGCAAAATGGGGTCACTTGTGGGGGGTTCCTAAATTTTAGCATCTTATGGTGCCTAGAAGCCTACATGGTGCCTAAAAAATAATCTCATAAAAAGGAGGCTCCAAAATCAAGTAGGTGCTCCTTCTATTATGAAGCCTGTGGTTTGGTCAACGTGCACACTAGGGCCACATATAGGATATTTATGAAAACAAAAGAATTGGGGGAATCAATTTTTAGTCACATTTCTCTAGTAAAATGTACTGTGTTCCTTAGAAAAATGTATTAAAATTGCAAATCTGCAAAAAAAATGAAATTTTGAAATTTCACCTACACTTTGTTTTAATTCCTGTGAAACACCTAAAGGGTTAACAAACTTCCAAAATGCTGTTTTGAATACTGTGAGGGGTGCAGTTTTTGAAATGGTATCATTTATGGGGGTGTCTCACATACAAGTCCCTCAAAGTCACATCAGAACTGAACTGGTCCCTAAAAAAATCAGTGTTTGAAATTTTCTTGAAAATTTGAGAATTTGCTATTCATATTGTAAGCCTCCTAGTGTCCAAAAAAATTAAAAGGAAGTTGAAATAATGATGGAAACATAAAGTAGACATATGGTCTATGTTAGTTATTAACTATTTTGAGTGGTATGATTATTTGTCTCACAAGCAGAAAATTTAACATTTTGCAAATTGCAAAATTTTCCATTTTTTCACGACATTTTGGTATTTTTCACAAAAAAACACAGACTGTATCGACCCAAATTTACCACTAATTTGAAGTACAATGTGTCACGAAAAAACAATCTCAAAATCACTGGGATAAGTAAAAGCAAAAAAAAGTTATCCCCACTTAAGTGATACATGTCAGATTTGAAAAAAAGGGCTCTGTCAGGAACGCAAAAACTGGCTCTGTCAGGAAGGGGTTAAGCGCCATTGCAGATTTTTTAGGTATCCTGACAAGTATAATTTTAAGACCTTTGTGTCCAAATTTATTATTGATTGTACTTACCTTGTGAAACTAATAAAAAAAAATTCTGAAAACCCCTGATGAAGTTTGACAAGACAAAACGCGTTGGGTTCTTCTGTATGCTAATTTCAAAACCTTATATGGACAAGCATTAAAGTAAAAGACAACATTGTTTGGATCATCTCAACAACTATAACATCTAAAAAAAGGACTTTTAATAAACATATATCTTTTTATAGACTTCCAATTTATATTTCTTGGAATAAGCATTAAAGGCTCTAAGAGTCTAATTGTAACACAAGACGCCACCCTACAATTGTTTTGCATATATATAATCTATAATAATTTCATACAGATCTGTAACCGTAATCCCCATAAACACCTGTATCAGTAATTCCCATGCACACCCATATCAGTAATCCCCATACACACCTGTATCAGTAATCCCCATACACACCCGTATCAGTAATCCCCATATACACCAGTATCAGTAATCCCCATACACACCTGTATCAGTAATCCCCATACACACCTGTATCGGTAATCCCCATACACACCTGTATCGGTAATCCCCATACACGCCTGTATCGGTAATCCCCATACACATCTATACCAGTATTTCCCCAAACACATCTGTGTTAGTAATCCCTATATGGACCTGTATCAGTAATCCCCATACACACCTGTATAAATCATCCCCATACACACCTGTATCAGTAATCCCCATACACACCTGTATCAGTAATCTCCATAAACACTGGTATCAGTGATCCCCATACACACCTGTGTTAGTAATCCCCATACACACCTGTATCAGTAATCCCTATACACAGCTCCCCATACACATCTATATCAGCAATCCCCATACACACCTGTATCAGTAATCCCCATACACACCTGTATCAGTAATTCCCATACACATCCATATCAGTAATCCCCATACACACCTGTATCAGTAATCCCCATACACACCCATATCAGTAATCCCCATACACACCTGTATCGATAATCCCCATACACACCTGTATCAGTAATCTCCATAAACACTGGTATCAGTGATCCCCATACACACCTGTGTTAGTAATCCCCATACACACCTATATCAGTAATCCCCATACACACATGTATCAGTAATCCCCATACACACCTGTATCAGTAATCCCCATACACACCTGTATTAGTAATCTCCATACACACCTGTGTTAGTAATCCCCATACAAAACTGTGTTAGTAATCCTCACTCATCTGTACCATTAATCCCCATACACACATGTAACAGTAATATATATACACACCTACAGATTTGAGCCATCCTCATCTAGCCCTTTAATAGGATTAAGTGAGCCAGAGCTGTCTGATTTAATCATATACTAATCCCCTACTGTATTGTTCTATGTACTGTATTGCAGCTGAGAACAATAGGCCTTGGCTCACCATGGCTATCCAGAGAAAGCTAGTTGAAGAAGGCTCCTTCTGTATGTCAATAATACATAATCCCTATATAAATATGTAACAATAATAATCTCCATACACATCTGTAACTGGAATCTCATTCCTCATACAGTACACATCTGTGCAGAGGTACAGCATTATTCTTTGTTCATTGTCATCAGTTGCTCCCTTTGATCTTATTCTCCTTTATACATGAGCAGGGTTTTTAGAATGCCCTTATCACTGCATAATAATATGCCTTTTATTAAAAAATTAGTTTAACTTGTTTTGCCTGGTGATTGAGGTAAGGACATCATGACTATATGTTGCTGTATAAAGCTTAAATCAACCCCATGATTGGTGTTAACCTCCCTATGATATCTTGTGATCAGTAGGCTATTAGAAACTCATACAGGAATATTGTATAGGATCCCCATGCATTATGGTATTCCCAGGAGTGTCCCTTACCCAAATGTGTAACTCACCATACCCATTTTCCTATTTTTTCAACGTCAAATGAAACATCATTACCAGAACTAGATAGATTATTTCCCTATACTGTATCTGTTTTACATTACTTGGGTCCTTAGCTAGTTATAATGTGGATATTATGGACTAAGCAATTTTCAGATCACACGGGTCTCCTGATTTGCCAGGTCACACATGCTGCAGCCCTCTGCGTACACAGCGTGGATTTAGCAGCGGGACTGCGGATATTCTTCTGCACATAAAACTCTGTTGTGTTTATCACGTCGTTTCTCTAACCTCAGTCTACCTTTGCTGTGTTCTGCTCTGCTTCTCCCAGCTCAGTTCTGCAGTTTACCTAAATCAGCTCCTTTCTCAACAATCCTCTCAGCTCCGTTCCCCGGCACACAGCTTTAGGTGCTGCCAGACGTGCAGAGGAAAAGGTCAGAAAAGGAAATATTTCGTATTTCATATATTCCTCTACAACAAATGTGTCTGTTATGTTTTCTGTTTTTTTTATTGTAGATTTCTGAAACTTTGGAATTGTATGAAAAATGTATCTTCAGTTTCAAGTGATGGTTTTAATTTAAGATTGAATATGAATAAATAAAATACAAAACAAATGTACAGTATGACTTTTCTCCAAAGCGGATTATGTATTAGTTTGCTTAGACAACCTTCATGGTATACGTTATTGATGATGATTATTCATAGGATTATTATGACTATTCATGATTAGTTATATATTTTTCTAATAAGTCTAATTGTGTCATGCAGGTGTTTGTAGGCTTTTCATGTCATAAAAATATATTTTCAAGCAAATAATCAAAAATGGTATTTCTTGAGAGAAGCAGATTGGTTTTAGTGACAACATGCTGCCCCGGTTACAATGTTCAGAGTGAGCGGAGCACGGGTGGGTCATGGGTCTATGTAAAATGTCAGGAGATCCACTGGTAAACCTAGCTAGTAGAGTTCACCTTAGGATATGAGCAGGCACAAAAGAAACAGGATTTCTTCATAGGATGGTCCTTGGTCCAAAAAAAACAGAAGTTCCTCACTTTGTTTCCTGGGCCTAGAAGAGACAGGAGTTTACTTTAAGATAATCCTGTGCCTAAAAGAGACAGGAGTATACCTTAAGATGCCCCTGTACCCAAAAGAGATAGAAGCTGACATTGGGAGGATTCTTGGGATAAAAAAAACAGGAGTTCATCTTAGGATGTTCCTTGGCCCAGAAGAGACAGAAGTTTACCACTTTAGGATGTTTACTGGACAGATAAGTGAAATTAGTTCACTTCAGGATAATCTAGTGCCTAAAAGAGACAGGAGTACACCTAAGGATGTTCCTGTGCTGAGAAGAGACATAACCTAATATTGAATAGGTTATTGGGCCAGAGGAGACAGAAGTACACCTTAGGATGTTCCTGGGCCTAGAAGAAACAGGTGTTCACTGTAGGATGTTCTTGGGCCCAGAAGAGACATAAGGTTACAACTTTAGGATATTTACTGGACTAAGAAGAGAAATGAGTTCACTTTAGGATAATCTTGTGTCTTGAAGAGACAGGAGTACAATTTAGGATGTCCCTGTGCCGAGAAGAGACAGGACATCATAGTGGATGGATTCTTGGGCCTAGAAGAGACAGAAGTACACCTTTGTTCCTGGGTCTAGAAGAGACAGGTGTTCACAATAGGATGTTCTTGGGCCCGGAAGAATACACCTTAGTATGGCCCTGTGCCCAGGTGAGACAGGAGCTTACATTAGCAGGGTTAAGGAGTCTTGTTTCCTGAGAGGTAAGATTGCCATCTATTCTTATGGAATAATTAGTAGATATTAGGAGCATGAGTCTCATTTCTTTCTATTCTATAGTTCAAGCCAAGTCTGCTGCAGTTAGGAAATATAGTGCGGTCTCCTTGGACCTCCTCTGTTTCTAAACTACTCCAATATGCAGAAAAAAGTGTAATCTCTGTTTTATGTCACTTACACAACACTTGCTCAATATATTTCTGTGTGTTGCAATTCCATAATAATTTTGTTCATATTAATTACAGTTGCTTACAATTTCAGGCCTTTGTAACTCTTTAATTGTAAGAGATACGGACAAATTATTGTTATTGTTTAGCAGCAGATAGGTTACCATGATTTTGATTCATTTCCATAGTTAACTGCATTGTTACATTTTACTACATTTGGGACACATATAATGGCTGATTTCCATGGCAAATACTCAAAGTCTGTTTTTCTAGAGAGTGTGATGAGACAACAATCCCAGAACGATAACATATTTTGTAAGAAATATCACATTGCAGATACAGCAATACAGCGGTAATTCCCAGTACATTATATTCTCTAAGCTACTCATAGTTCTGGCTGTCAGCATCAAAGCATGAAAAAAACTGTACAGATTAGCTCAAACAGGATGTCCACTTAATTTTTTTTCATGCATATGTAATAGGGCCAGATTTTTTGCCAGATGTCGCCTAATCTCTGACTTTTTTTAAAGCAGCAATCATTTACAAGGCATGGTGTTGCCTTGTAAAGGATTGCCCTTTAAAAAAATGTCCAACATTTCTTTAAGTCGGTTTTTTGTCAATAACATTAACATTTATCCACTTCTTCAGATTTACAAAGTTATGGCTGATTTTATTTTTAGAGATGATTGAAATGTTTCAACAACTTTCAGGTTTCTGGAAATCTGGACATTGAATCAATTTGCATAGGTCGTGCTAAAAAAAAATGCTTTTAAGATGTTATTTTCTAAAAAAAAAAGTCATTTTAAAGAGAAAATTCAGTTACAGTGAAAAAATAATAATTACAAATTAACAAAAGTATTTTAAATGACAATAGCTTTCGGCGACCTTGCAAATATTTCTGAGGGTTTTTTAGATTGAAGCAGTAATAAAAAAAATATGAATTGACACCTTTTCTTTCTACCTCCTGTAGCATTTTTGTTACAGTCCAGGTAACTGTAATTGCTTTTTCCTGGTCACCATAATCTAAGTCTCTTCGGTATAATAGTGGTGAATCCTTTACCTGCTGCATCACTTATCAATACACTGAATTTGAAACCAATGCTGGATTAATTTGCCGACTGAAATCACCAGCACTAAATTACATAGGTTTCATAAATCTTTAATACTTGATTTTTTTTAAATTACTTGTTTGCTTAGAACTGAAATTATACGTTGAACAATTTTTCACAATCATCATTAACTGTGGAGGATTTTCTGTTATTTTTTTTACATATAATTCCGTCTTTTCTATAAATGACATAGTAACATATGCATTAAAAAATAAGCTTCTTTAAATGTATAATATACTTTAGCAGATAAACTATTGTTTTTCTTTTATTCTGTTAAGATATTAAGTATTTATTTATGAAAAGCCTTAGATTTAGCTCCAAGCTACATCTGCTTAC
The DNA here is from genome assembly GCF_055691185.1 of Crinia signifera. Taxonomy (NCBI): domain Eukaryota; kingdom Metazoa; phylum Chordata; class Amphibia; order Anura; family Myobatrachidae; genus Crinia; species Crinia signifera. Next base: position 78,101,159 of record NC_139217.1, read on the forward strand.
TGACCCCAGAAATAAGCGCACGTGTAGAACATCTTATGGATTCTGTGAGCTTGTTAACTTGATATGCTTGATAGGCAGCCCAAATGAATAATACAACAGGCTTCTGGAGGATGGGAAGGAAGATTACCATACAATTATGCACAATTCAGTTGCTCAGTAAATGAGCAATGGAATAAATAGCTAAAACCTGTGAAACTTAATTGTTCTATGAAAAGACAACTACTGTAAACCTATTTCCTGGTATACCAAAAATGAAAATAGTACATACCTTAACTCTTTGTCTACCAACACAGTAGGATTACTGGCTCCTCTGCCAACTACAAGGTATACAGACTTTGTCACAACCAATGGTCCCAATTCTATGTAATACAGTAGGTGGGAAACTAATGCACAATAAAGATGGGATCATTTTGGACTATATATTCCTTGAAACACAGAAGAAAATCAAAATGGAAGAGAAACAAAGTTGGACATTACATATAAAAATGTATATTCTCAAATATCAATAAATAGAACGAGAAAAATGAGTTCAGGCAAGTAAAGTACATGCGCAATGGCTATGTTCTGTGTGGTCCAATGAACAGGTGTCTTAGAACCCACCACCACCCACTCATCCTTGACATACAACAGGAAAAAAAGATTTAGGGGGAGATTCTCTAAGAATCTCCGCCCCCCTTCGCCGCCCATCGCATATTTAATTATCGCATATGTTGTAACATATGCGATAATTAAGGCAAAAGACAGCTCTTGCGTTAAGAGCTGTCCTTTGCGGTGAGAGTCGCCGGGTCCCAGCAGGTCCCGGCGGCTCCCCCTCCCTCACACACCCGGCGCTGCTGCACCGGGCTCTCCTCCTCCCTGCACCCGGAAGAGGATCAGTGCAGGGAGGAGGTCACAGGTCCGGGCAGCACAGCTCTGTGCTGCCCGGACACAGGTGAGGGGTGAGGGGGCGATGCGGGGGGTCGGTCGCGGGGCGGCGGAGGGTTGCGGTAGAAGCCCATCGGCTTCTATGGGGCATCGCCAGATTTTTCTGGCGATGCCCCCCGCAGCGGTAACCAGCATCCCAAAATCCGGTAAAAACCCCGATAACGGGGTTTTTACATCATTTTTCGCTTAGAGAATCTTCCCTTTAGGCTGAACCAGGAAAATGGTAGAATTCTGGAGATACTGTACACAATTGTTTCATGTTTTCTGTATGGCTGATATCAGCACTTGGAGGGTAATCAGCATTGGACTATTTATTGCTGTTCTCCTGCGGCAGGATATGTCAGTAGAGGGCATCTGTATGTACACCAATTATATCACTCAGAGAGGTTTCTATAAGAGCAAATGCATGCACTCGCATAATATTGTGATATATACAAAATAATGTATAGGTGCAAGTGCTCATAATGCATAATATAAGACCAAGCAAGAAAAAAAAAAGGGAAAATTTAACCTTTTGAGTGCCAACATCTCTGTGCACAATATCCGCTTAAAATCCCTGCTTCACTCAAATTTGTTATATAAATTCAAATTAAATATGTAAAAAGGTAAACATTACAGGTCATTATGATGAATAAAGATGTTTGCTTGGCACAAACACACCTATTTTGACAAATTAACTTGACACTCAAAAGGGTTAAGAACTCTTTATAACATGGTACACACACACACACACACACACACACACACACACACACATATATATTTCTAAAAGCACCAATAGTTTATGAAAAGGAAATAAAACACAGTTACCAAAGTAATTTACACGAAGAACTGCTACATATTGGGGGATCAGTCGAAAATTGTCACTAGGTATTATTTCTGACATAGTGGCGGAGTTATGGTGTGGGTCACCACAATAATGCAATTGTTTAATACTAGTGTTCATTCTAGCACCCTGCTCCTATGCATTGGTATGAAACTCATAGTTTGTTCCTATGCAGTGTTCTAGAACTCATAGCTTCTTCCAGAACCAACCATTGCTGCTTGCAAAATGTGAACATTTCTGAAATGTTTTTATTGCAAAAAGTGCTAATTATTATACATATTATACAGCACTGACAAATACTTTATAGAACTACAATCTACTGTAAAACACCGTTGATACTGTAGATAATATTTATCCTTAAGATCATGTGACACATTCCAAACAATGGCTGAAAGTCGTGTTTTTCTGAAGAAAAAAAAAACAGTATTTTATTCTGTAAGGCATGTGGAACATTTTATTGTTACATGAACAATGTTTCTTCATTTACCCAAAATCCAAACCAATAATTGAGATGGACAGATCAATTACTAATTTTACTGAATAATAGCCTCATCAAGCATGAGTGAACAAATGTCAATAATACAGGTGGAAATTGATTTCAAATAGTAATTATGTTTGGCAAGTGTTGTATACTTTCCTTGCCATAAGATTGTAACTGAAGATCAAAATCAATATATCTCAAATGACTTACCCTGTATCATCCATCAGCCATTCTTTGTAAAGTTCATTTTAGCTTGAAAAGTTTCAAACCTTTTTGATCTTGTTTTTGCTATTTTCTTATGAACAGTAAGTGCAGGATTCGAATTTCATTATTGTTAAGGTTTTGGAGGGTAGTGTATATGTAGTGGACAGCTGGAATAGTGTCCACTACACTAGTGGACATGCTGTAAGAACATACCTCTGTGTGATGAAAATGCCAGTGGAATGGAAGTCATGTTGGAGAGGTCACAACAAAGTTACGGTAGATACAGAAGCATGAGCATTAATGTCCATACACACTGGGCGATTTTGGCCAGCGTGTATGGACAGCGATGATGGGCAAAATTGCTGGGCTAAAAATTGCTCAGTGCATACACACTAAGCAATTTTCATCTGTCTAAGCCAGGCATGTCCAAACTATGGCCCTCCAGATGTTGCGAAACTACAAGTCCCATCATGCCTTGCCACAGTTTTGCTATTAGGGAATGCTAAAACAATTGCATGGCATGCTGGGATGTGTAGTTTCACAACAGCTGGAGGGCCATAAATTGGACATGCCATGATTTTCCCGGTGGTAGATGACTTTCCATAGCAGGACGCTATGGAAAGCCATCCACCACATCGCTCATCTGCTGCTAATAATAGCGGATGAGCAACGGTGGTCGGTGATGACGCGGGAACGCACATCAGCGATCATCGCTGCCCTGTAACACACTGGGCGGCATTTGAGTTGAAAGCAGCTGAGCTGCTTTCAGCTCAAAATCACCCAGTGTGTATGGGCATTTAATGAAGTACTTTTAGATCCTGGATTGAGTAATGCTAAAGATCTAAGGTCTCTATACTGTTAATTGTGTTTCAGACTTGCCAAAAAAATAAATAGCAGTGATGAATATAGAAATCATCTTTCTCTCTCTCTCTCTCTCTTAAGTATAACTATTGATTTGCCCGGCTATACAATATGCATTTATCTATGTATTGCAGAATTAAATATTCCTATGCTAAGAAGTATACAGTAAACCTAGTAATGTAAGACAATTTATGGTCCTGGGTCTGGGAACGAGAGATTTAAGAATTTTATGAATACTAAAGGAGTATATTTATGTATTTTTATTTATCTCCATCTATTTCAAATCAATATTAATCGATCTAAATCTATGGCCCTTATTCTGGTTGGTGCGGTAATATCCGTGTGCGTTCGTGCCGCCGATGTTTTGTGTCTGCGCATGTGCAGAGGCGTCTCTGCGCATGTGCGAGCGGGGCGTACGGCCAAATCCCGCATGAAATGTGAACACTCCGAACAGGGGGTGGAGAGGGGCGTGAAGGGCTATTTGGGCTCATTACCATATGCATACGCCCCGCGTTTCATGGGCGTTCCCATGCAAACACTGGGCGTACGTATGGTAATGCAGTCGTGACGCACGTGTAGGGGACGGACATATGGCATCGCCGGATGTCAGCTGCCCGCCCAGATCCCTGCTTTTGCACGGAAAAATGTCCGTGTGGTCTGAGGTTTCGGGAGCTGGTGGACCACTCGGTCCTGCATTCGATGGTCTGTGACCATCGAATGATGGGGGAGGTTCCCTGAGATGGAGGAGGCGTATTCCATGAAAAATACACGTGCGGTCCGTTCGGCCAGCTTCTTACCGCGTACGGACGGAGTTGGCGATCCGTATGGAAGGCGGGGTTTCGCACGCACGGTCCTGGCCGCATATTCGGATCTGGCCGCACCGATCAGAATAAGGCCCTATGTTAGGCATCCATGGCTAAAATACACATTTACTAATATTTAAAAATTCTAATCAAAAACTCTGGCCCAAGCCCAACATCAATTAATCTGAAGTCAATTACAATCAACATTTAGTTAATATGTCCCCTAACAATGAAGGTTGTGTGATTTTCAAAGTGCTGTTATTTAACCCCTCAAAATATCAGCAGAAAACTGACCTGCATACATGGGGATATATGGTATCATGTTACTATTGAAGTGAACGATGGAAACAGTGTGGTGCCACTGTAGATATTGCCGGATGGCTAAGTCTAAATTCAAGTGGGCTAAAGGACCTGTTCACATGACATTGGAGGAGAGGGAGAGGAGGAGCAAGGTCCGAACAAGGGACCCAAGCGGACCCTCGCCACGCTTTAGGAATGTCACCTGGTTACTAAAGGCAACCAGTGGTGGTGTGGATAGTGAAGGAGCAACGCCCCCGACTTTGCTCCTCCACCTGGGTGTGAAAGGTTCTTTAGCCCGCTAGAATTTAGCAACTACCATTGCTGGATCGGTTCCTAATTTTATGTATGATTCTATATTGGGAGAGATTTTCTCCATTTCTGGAAGCTGTGGGAAACCCAACTTATTACACCAGAAATTACCCAGACTTGTTTGATAATATTACTGATATAGAGGCAGTGATAGTGTTTCCTGAGCCTGAAGTTCTCCCTCCCCTGGTACGCTCCACCAATGTTTGCAAACCCTCTGATATAAAGATCAGCTATTCCCAGGTAGCCTTGCCTTGGACTACAAGTCGCTACCAGCTACAAGTATACTGGCTCTGTCTCAGTTCAGTTCCCTAGTTCTGACACAGTTATCTGTTCCTGCTCATCTCCCAGTGTGAGATTCCTCCAGTCAGCAATCTCCTGCTGGCTATTCCTCATGTTCCTTTCCAAGTCCCTGAGTCTCTACTCCAGTTACCCTCCGTGGAACTACTGCTCCCAGGGACCAGACTCCAGTTTTCAAGCTGCAGTACAAGTTACCACTGCTAAGTGCAGCAGAGACTTCCAGCCGGAGTAATCAGCAGCAAGCACTTGAGCAACAATCTGTGCATTCCAGCCTGTTAACCCATCTGGTGCTGAAGATTATCAGTGTAAGTCTCCTGTCAAGCAAACCTGGTTGATTTTATATTTCTGCAGCACTACTTGCATTACCTGTGTTATTTACTGGACTTATACTACTCACCTTGCTGCTCGGACTCTCATGCTGCTTTCCCACTGCCTAAATGGGTAATGACTCAATATTTGTAAACGGTTCTTTAAATGGGTAAGAGCCATAAAGACCCTTTCCCACTGCAGCTCTTAAATGGTAAATTGCTGTTTAAATACCGTTTTTGTCACATTCACATTGTACCCGTTTAAAGCCATTGTAAACATGGGCTGTCATATAAATGGACTTTTCTTGCCCCACTGTACAGTCATCACATGCAGGAAGCCAATCATGTTCTTAACCTTTATTATTATCACTAAATACCATTTAAGAGCCTTTCCCACTGGTAACAAAAGGCTCTTAAATGGGTAAAACACTGCTTTTTACCCATTTAACAAATACCAGTATTTGTTAAACGGGTACAGCAACCTGGAGCTTCCCCACTGCAGCTCTACCCGTTTAAAAAGGCAAAAAAAACATGGCAATTTACCGTTTAAGAGCTGCAGTGCGAAAGGGGTATCAGCTTCCACACTGATTATTCCCATTTGCTCCTACTATATTCATTGCATTGTTTCAATTGCCATATTGCCTGTCTGCACCTTCAATAATAAATACCAGCGCACATGCGCAGAAACTTCATCTCGCCTCCATGACTAATCCTTCCTTCCACCACTGACCCACAAGCACCAACACCGGGAACATCACTAAACCCAGACCTGACCTAAGTATACAGCGAGGTGTTGTCAGGGACCTTACCTAAACCATCAAAGGTCAATAACAAATCTGTTGGGTCCTGTCCTTTACACACAGCTGCAGATAATAATTCATAAATTCCGCAACAATTCTGTAAAGGGAACCCACAGCTGAAATAATGGGGAATCCCAGTGTGTAATGAATACTGTAGGTACCTTTGTAAATTCCACTTTCAGAAAACCACGTTTCAGATGAAATGATACCACCAGGAACTGCAATATCGAACATGCTGTCCTATACATTTTTATATCAATCAGTTGTAACACAAGCCATTTAGCAAAGGAGATTTACGAGAGTAAGAGGCCTGTGTGCAGCCTGCTCCATTCAGGTCCCCTCCTCTCTGCCAGCCGCAGTGCCCTGCCACCCAGGGTAATAGAGTATGCGCACTACAGCCTTCAAACTCTATTGCGCATGTGCAGACCTCCAGAAATTGGCGCAGTGGCCAATTTGTCTGTCGATTCCAACAGTGCTGCTGCCTTCATCGCAGGACTCTGGGTAAGTATTGAAAAATGGGTGCAATATGTGCGGTGTGGGTCCCCTGGGACAAAGGGCCCGTGTGTGCCATGCACATTGCACCAACTATAAATACACCACTGCAGTTCAAAGTATACCTCATTAAGGGGGTTATTTTTGTTCACTCTTTCTGACAAAATCCTTCTTAAGGTGCCCACACACGCACCGATCCCGGCGTGCGTTGTGGGCTTAACTAGCACACATAGCATCACAGGTAGAATGGGAGGCCTTGAGAGGTTTAAATGGTTATACAGGTTGAGTATCCCTGTGCATGCGATGCTATGCTAGAAAAAGCTAGTACAAAAAGTATGTACAGCACATACTTTTTGTACTGTGCAATGGGGTGCCGCGGGAGCGCGCACCCCATCGTATAGCATCGCACCGCCGGGAAAGGTGCGTGTGTGGGCACCTTACGATGGACAAAACCAAGTGCACTGCAGGTGGGGCAGATGTAACGTGTGCAGAGAGAATTAGATTTGGGTGAGTTATTTTGTTTCTGTGCAGGGTAAATACTGGCTGCTTTATTTTTACACTGCAATATAGATCTCACTTTGAAGTAAAACCCCACCCAAATATAATTCTCTCTGCACAAGTAACATGTGCCCCACCTGCAGTGCACATGGTTTTGTCCATCTAAGAAGGATTTTGACAGAAAGAGTGAACTAGAATAAGGCCCTAACTGACAATTGTGAATCAATCTCTTTGCAATATTGATGTACATCTTAATCCACCACCCCTCCCACTTTATCAGCTGACTTGATATTATATCATTACAGGTCGGGTATCCCGTATCCGGGCATCCCGTATCCGAATTATTCCAAAAACCGTGTTTTTTTGGAATAATTCAAATTATTTATTTTTTTCCCCCTAACCCTCTTTTAATACTTACCAAGTCCTCCGGCGTCCACGGCAGGCCTTCAGCATCCTCTCCGGCGTCTCCAGCGGTCCCAGGAGTGCTTTGCGCGAGTGCGCGCGCGCGCCGGTGACGTCACGGCGCGCCTGGGAACTTGCGCAAAGCACTCCTGGGACCGCTGGAGACGCCGGAGACGGTGCTGGTGGCCTGCCGTGGACACCAGAGGACTCCATGGACGCCGAGGGACCATCAGGGACCCACCAGGGGCAGGTAAGTATTGCTAAAAAAAAATTATTCCAAAAACCGAAATATTCCCTTATCCGGAATGCTTGTGGTCCCGAGCATTTCGGATAAGGGATACTCAACCTGTATAACCATTTAAACCTCTCAAGGCCTCCCATTCTACCTGTGATAAATTATTTTTAAGGGTTAGGGGTAACTTGTGATTTCAATACACGAGAGTCTAATGTCATTGAACCAAACATAGAGCGGTTGTGGGTGATAGATTCAAAAGTCGATTTCTTTCTAAATATCACAATATCAGCACAAGCTGAACCTGTCTATCTTCTTTATCACTAAAGAACTCCCTAAGCTTGACTTGTCTGTTCAGAAATTGTAAATCTATTTTCCTGTTCAGACTGTTGAAGGTGTTCACAGGGCCGGTGCTAGGCTCTGGAGCGCCCCGGGCAGGGAGGGGGTGCCCCGGTGCTCAAACACTTACCCGTCCCATGCTGCCGGGTCCAGTGATGCAGCGCATTGCACCGTGACCTTCGGTGGGGGGGGGCTTGCTGTGCACCGCCACAACTCTCCCCAGGGAGGGGAGAGGAGGGGGAGGTCCGACGCTGTGACATTCCAGGGGGGGGGGGGGGGCTTGCCGTGCAATGCGGCGCTGCCTGCAACTCTGCCCAGGGACGGGAGGAGAGGGGGGTGTCCGGCGCCGTGACTCTTTCCAGGAGCCTGGCGGGTTGTGCGGGTCGCAGCGACGCAATGCTCCCCATGGATGGGGCAGCTTGCTGGGTGATGCAGCGTGGGCCAGCTCCAAACTGCCACCCTCCAGCCGCCGGCGCCCTAGGCAAATGCCTAAGGCTGCCTAGTGGTGGTGCCGGCCCTGGGTGTTCATTGGAACAAAACTCAAGTCTTTACTCAAAACAGATATTTCTGCTTCAGTCAAAATCTGTTAGGTCAAGTTGAAGACCAAATTCACATTTGCCTGTTCTGGTGGAGAGACTTGCCCGATGCCGACTCTGCATCTTGCAAGACCACTTACATTGTGGGCAGGGCCGGTGCAAGGCACCGGAGCGCCCCAGGCGAGTCGGGCTGGGGGCGCCCCGGTGCCGGGGTGGGGTGGGGGGGGGGGTGGGGGGGTGGTGTGTGTGAGGTGTGGGGTGGTACCTGTCCTACCGGCGCTGTCTATTTCAATCTGGCGGCGGAGGCAGCGGGGGTCCCTGCAGTCTATTAAAAATCACGAGCGCTATCCGCCGGGCTATGCGGAAGCGCTTCTAGTGTGAAAACTCTGGCAGCACGCTGATTGGCTGAGATCAGCGTGCACCGTGCTGCCAGAGTTTTCACACTAGAAGCGCTTCCGCCTAGCCAGGCGGATAGCGCTCGTGATTTTTAATAGACTGCAGGGACCCCCGCTGCCTCCGCCGCCAGATTGAAATAGACAGCGCCGGTAGGACAGGTACCCGGGCGGCATTTTCCGCCCTCCAGTGGCCGGCGCCCTAGGCAAATGCCTAGGTTTGCCTAGTGGTGGCGCCGGCCCTGATTGTGGGTGGTAACCCTTAAAGGCAGTTTGATACTAGTATTACTCTCCATAAATTTGTCACCAGAGGAAGAGGGCATATCACTAGTCATTATAATGTTATATGGGTGTTGTCCACTTTGTTTATAATTACCAGCCTCTCTTTCTAAATTCAGCAATAAACCAGAGTCTCATATTTTCTTTTTCTAAATTCCACTCGCTCTTTTTTAAAAGTCCCGACCTGTGCATTCATCTTGTCCATCTTTACTAAGAATTTCATTTTAAAGAAAAAATTGGGTTATTTAAAGTGCTTGTGTGCACATTTATTTATTATTTTATGGGGAGTCATTAATCACCCTAATTCTGGGAATAAATGATCAATCATCATCTAACCTGGGAAAGTTCATTTGTAGTGTTTTAAATTTGATACCATTGTAGACATTCCTATATTGGAAAGTCACAAAGAAAATTTAGGGAACATGGCGGTTTGCTGTTTGTGCTGCATTACCTCTTGCCCAGTAATAATTCTTTGATGTCACACCTTTCATATTGATCTTAGAATCTAATAAAGATAATGAATTTTACTTGTAAACAAACATAACTGAGGAAAATGTTGAACTATGAAATTTCAAAAAAGAGGCAATAAGGAAACTCACATACTGATAAGCATTATGTCATAGTACAGTGATATAGAATAGTTAAGAAAGGAATGTGTACTATGGATGCAGTCTGTGTATTTGGAATGTGCTGCCTTGTAATGTGCCCCTTTAAGGGATCAGCGGAAGTCTGTTTATGACAGATAAGGAAAGTGTACAATGCTTGTTTTAGAATGTGTTGATACTGGAATAATCTATTGGGTTGATCCTGCTGATATACAGTGGCTATGAAGCAAACGGCAAACAAAACTTGAAACTTTAAAGCTTTCAAGCTGTATGGTGTCATTTCTTTTACCCTTCAGCATAACCGCCATCATTTTTTACACATTTTTCATAACAGACGATTGTAGTTTTCCCCTACTATGCACATTTTTAATCAGTCAAAACAATCTGAAGTGGCATAGTGATTCCATAATTACCAAAAAATAACAACATAACCCAAAGGGAACTATATACCTTAAAAAATAAAGTTATTAAAGCAGAAATCTTTACAATATAAGGGTGTGATTCCAATTTGTAAACAAAAATGTACCTAAATGAGATTTTTAAGGCAACGGACTTGCTAACCATTACAAGGAAAGCATCTGCTCAGAAAAGAGACTCATTACGGTGCCTCGCAAAATCACATACGCAGCATCAACACAAAAAATAGGGACCTTAATCTCGCTGGGCGAGATGTAATAAGGTGCTAAAAAATTGCACCATATTGCACATGTCACATGTGCTATTTTTGTTCAAAAATCACACATGTAATAGGGTAAAATCTTTACACAAAGTCAGAAATCACTTTTGATTTCTGGTGACTTTTTAGTAACGGGAATGTGTGATTTTTAGTAAAGGTGCGATTTCTAGTAATAGGAATGTGCGTTTTTTTTGTAATGGGAGTGTACATTTTTTGGGGAAATTAAATAAAAAAACGGCGTTGGGTTTCACCCCTACCCGAGCATAAGCAGCCAAGGGCTCAATGAGCTGGTCCTGGTTTCCCAAATATGGGGGAAAAAGTGTTTTTGCCTGCCCATATTTAAGGATCCATCACCAGGCTGTATTTTGGAACCGGCATCGGGCTCCAACAGCCAGCGGTGTCATGCCACAGCCAGGGGATACTTTTTATACGAGGTCCCCTGGCCGAAACATGAACATTCTGGCTGGTCAGCCATGAACAGGGTACCTGGAGAGTGGGGATCCCCCCCAATAAAGGGATATTCCCACAAAGCTTAAACTTCCAGGGCTGAAGCCCGGGGCTGTCCCCGCCGCCCCTGGGCGGTTGACACCTGCCTGATAATTTTGTGGTTAAAAATAGAAATAAAATGTAACATTGGGTTGTGCTGTGGAGGTACACTTCCGAGCAAGCCTACTCTGCATGCAGGGACTTGGAGAACCACAAGTCCCAGCATACGGGGCATTAAAGGGCCCACTACATAACCAATGTTATAATAAATACACACTGACGCCCAGAATATGAAAACTGCATACAGGAAAATGTGGGGAATTGATGACATTTGAATAGATATGCATAGAACAATTACAGTTGCTAGGATGCGATAACAAATGATAGATAACTACAATACAGAGAATTTTCCAAAGTACTAGCGCAGTAGTGAAAAAAAATTTTCTTATCACTTGGGATCTTCTATTTTCTGTATCAGATCCTTTTTGGTGTCTAATGGAAACTGACTTACAGTGAAATTCTAGCAGGTGTACCCGTAGCAGTTTCTTTAAGGACACTTCAATTTCTCAGGAGAATATACAGCATTAAACAAACTTACATGAGCTTCCAATCACGCGTGCACATCAAGGTTTCTTTGTCTTAGGATGATGACGGACCCAAATTGCAGGTAAAGTATTTATTTGCACAACAATCCAGGTATTCCAACATGGAAAAAAAGGTTCAAAAATAGTCTCAAGCAGGTGGGTGGATCACTGGTGGCTGTTATCCTCTGTCCTGGGTATGCTGCAGACAATGCCGGACGGGAGAGGAGAAGCTTGTGTACGCCACTGTAGGTCTGTCCTCACGCTGCTTGTAGGATGCGGCCAATCAACGCGTTTCGGATAGTAGTCTATCCTTTTTCAAGATGTGCCACTTGAGCTGCTGGAAGTGCTTTTAACAGCAGTCTATTACGTCATGTGACCGCAAGCCGGCCAATGGAAATTTTACCTATGTCCGGCTTCAAACATTTAGGGTACACACTAGGCAATTTCTTAAAATTTAAACATTTAGGGTACACACTGGGCAATTTCTTAAAATTTAAAATTGGGTACACACTAGGCAATTTCTTAAAATTGGGTGACTTTTAAAATCAATTAAAATATCATATAAAATAGTAAAGAAGTGCGTTATACATAGCAGCATATTTGTTTTATATTTAGCAGCATAGTTAAACATATTGCACATAAAATAGATACAATATTGCACACAACCTGATTAAGCCTCCAGCAGATTAACACATAGATACATTAACTCATATATGAAGCCGGACATTTCAGAAGGGGGAAGAAAATGAGAGAAAAACGGTGGATTAGTATGTTTTATAGTTACATTATATCAGCCATTTGTATTCATAGTCTACATTTAGTCCGTTAGGGACCATAGTATTCATAGTGAATATACATTTCATTTCCATTCTGGCTAATTGTTCTTCTACATCATTTTGTCTCCAATTTGCTTTAACAATTTTGATGCCACAAAAAGATTTTAAACCTCTAATATCACAACTGTGCTTCTCCTTGAAATGTAAAGACACGTTATGCAGTTCATGCCCTTTTTTTATGTTACGGGCATGTTCTGCCAAACGGTCCTTGAGGAGCCTACTTGTACGTCCAACGTACTGTTTACCACAGTGACATTCCAATAGGTATACCACATTTTTAGAATTACATGTCACGAAATCATCAATGGTAAAATTTTCATTATTGACGTTAGATAACGCCTGGTTAGTTGCTAAGGGCAACATCAAATCTTCAATAGAACTCCCATCTTAGTAAATTTATCCCAATAAACCTGATCGGTGCCATAAAACCATTAGTTGCTGTTAGGGATGCTAATCCTGGGATTGGCCACCCTAGTTGCTGCCCAGGTGGTGAGTTCTTACTCAATAATTGCTGTAGATGGTTAGATGTCAAGTTTGTGGCGTAGCCGCGTATGTGGAGAAACTCTTTTAAATGTCAAATAATAAGGCTCTGGTCCCTGTCTCTGCGTGTCTTGAAGCTTGTCTATTCTGTCTTTAGAAGGCTTCATTTGTCCATTAGTTATGCAGCAAATACCCAATCACATTTATTCATTCAGTTATTCATGCTGCGTGGAAGGGACTGTGGCCAAAAAAAAACATATATTGTATGTAGGTGTGCGTCTGTGTGTTCCATACATATGTATTGCAAATAATAACTGTGCAGTAAGTGTATTATAAATTAAGTAAATACTGTAAGGTGACTATTAATAAATGTATTAATTCTACATCATTATGACTATGAACAGTTATACATTTCACATGTCTGTTCTTTGGAGAACTCAACATCTAATATTTTAGTGGCACAAGGTAATGGATACACATATAGGGGGGGATTCAGTTAGCCACTGTTTTTTTTTTTTTTTTACTGTGGGTTTATCAATCCCACCAGTTATTCCATCAGCCCTGGAGTAAGCCAGCCCACAGCACTTATCGGGGAGTTTTTCTTACACGTCTAGGCAGACGAGAGAACAATCCCCAATATCTAGGGGCTAGCAGATGCCGCAAACCCTGTTAGCACACAAATCTGTGAGCATTTCATGAAATTAACAACTGGTATTAAGGGGGAAATGTACCAATATGAAAAACCTAGTTTTTCGTATTCGTATTTTCCCTACGGTTGCATACGACTGTTTAAGTCGTATGCAAACTCGTGTTCCGGAGGGGGATTTACAAAGCAGTCAGATACGACTGCTTTGTAACCCTCCGATGGTGTAATGATTCGTATTAGCGGCCGTATATACGGCTGCTAATACGAATTATTTCTAGCAGTCTGCACGGATCAGTCAGATCCGTGCAGGCTGCATGGTGTAAAAAAAAAATAGAAAAATAAATAAATAAAAAAAAAACCGGCGTGGGGTCCCCCCCACAACCATAACCAGCACCAGGCTGAAGGAGCCGGGGCCGGTAATTAAAAATCAGGGAACCCGACAAATAGGGGTTCCCCGATTTTTAACAACCAGCCCCAGGCTCCTGCTCTGGGGCTGGTTCCCAAAATACGGGGGACAAAATGACTAGGGGTCCCCCGTATTTCAAGAACCAGCCCCAGGCAAAACCAGCCAGCGGGTAATGCCACAGCCGGGGGGAGACTTTTTATGCAAGTCCCCCCGGCCAAAGCATTCATCCCTACTGACCAGTCAGCCTGGCCAGGGGCCCTGGGGGAGTGGGGACTCCCCCAATAAAGGGGTCCCCCCACTCCAGGACTTACCTGACCAGGCTGAAGCCTGGTGCTGTCCTCGATGCCCCTGGGCGGTGGGCATCGAGCTGATAAATGGTGTAAAAAAAATAGATAAACTATTGTTTTTTACTGTGGCACTACAAGTGCCAGCAAGCCTCCCCAGCAAGCTGGGACTTGGAGAACCACAAGTCCCAGCCTGCTGGGCATTAAAGGGCCCGCTGGCACTTGTAGTTCTACAGTTAAAAAAATAGTGCACAAAACACACTGACACACTTTTAAAATAAAACTTTATTACACACAAAGCCCACACATACTAATACTTACCTATCTTCTTCCCATAGGTCGCCCTGGTCCTGTGTCGGCGTCTTCTGGTCCTGTGTCGTCTTCTTCGTCCATGTCGACCGTCGCTGTCGCCGTCCGGATCCGACGAAATCCATTTGGGAAGCTGTGGAAGGAAACCATACTCACCTGTCCCAGCGCGACGTAGTCCAGGTAAGGGTCTTTGCAAAAAAACAAAACGAGCACCCGAAACCAGCCGGACACGACGGAGACGCACGTGTGTTTGTTTACATCGTGCGGCTCCGCCCCCGAATGCCGCTATTGGCCGCCTTGCGGCCTAGCGGCCAATCAGGAGCCGCTAGGCCGCAAGGCGGCCAATAGCGGCATTCGGGAGGCGGAGCCGCACGATGTAAACACCGTGCGTCTCCGTCGTGTCCGGCTGGATTCGGGTGCTCGTTTTGTTTTTTTGCCAAGACCCTTACCTGGACTACGTCGCGCTGGGACAGGTGAGTATGGTTTCCTTCCACAGCTTCCTCCATGGATTTCGTCGGATCCGGACGGCGACAGCGACGGTCGACATGGACGAAGAAGACGACACAGGACCAGAAGACGCCGACACAGGACCAGGGCGACCTATGGGAAGAAGATAGGTAAGTATTAGTATGTGTGGGCTTTGTGTGTAATAAAGTTTTATTTTAAAAGTGTATCAGTGTGTTTTGTGCACTATTTTTTTAACTGTAGAACTACAAGTGCCAGCGGGCCCTTTAATGCCCAGCAGGCTGGGACTTGTGGTTCTCCAAGTCCCAGCTTGCTGGGGAGGCTTGCTGGCACTTGTAGTGCCACAGTAAAAAACAATAGTTTATCTATTTTTTTTACACCATTTATCAGCTCGATGCCCACCGCCCAGGGGCATCGAGGACAGCACCAGGCTTCAGCCTGGTCAGGTAAGTCCTGGAGTGGGGGGACCCCTTTATTGGGGGGGTCCCCACTCCCCCAGGGCCCCTGGCCAGGCTGACTGGTCAGTAGGGATGAATGCTTTGGCCGGGGGGACTTGCATAAAAAGTCTCCCCCCGGCTGTGGCATTACCCGCTGGCTGGTTTTGCCTGGGGCTGGTTCTTGAAATACGGGGGACCCCTACTCATTTTGTCCCCCGTATTTTGGGAACCAGCCCCGGACCTGGAGCCTGGGGCTTGTTGTTAAAAATCGGGGAACCCCTATTTGTCGGGTTCCCTGATTTTTAATTACCGGCCCCGGCTCCTTCAGCCTGGTGCTGGTTATGGCTGTGGGGGGGACCCCACGCCGTTTTTTTTTTTTATTTATTTATTTTTCTATTTTTTTTTTACACCATGCAGCCTGCACGGATCTGACTGATCCGTGCAGGCTAAAACGCAAATAGAACAGGAAAATGGTGTTCTATTTTCCTGTCGTATTTGCGTGGGTGTTTTACACCACTTAGCAGCCGTATTATCAGTACGGCTGCTTAGTACATCAGGAACCACCATTCTTTGAATGGTGATTTCTGTCGTATTCTATCGATGGTGTAGACATTCGTATTTGTAAATACAAATACGAATGTTCCATCTTTAGGACTACGAATTGTTGTATTTTTGGGATTGTAAATCCCGAAAATACAAATTCGTAAAAAAAAGGTGTATTTCTCCCTACGAATACACCTTTTTTCTACGAATCCATTTTGGTACATTTCCCCCTAAATGTTAACGCTTGTTAACGGGCATTAACAAAGGGCTTGGGTAAAAAAAAAGGGTCTGGAATTGAAGAGTTCTGGGTGTTAAAGCCCAAGGTTATCACGGAATCCCTCCCGTGGTGTTCTAACATACGAATACATTGACTTAATGATGAACATCTCTATTTAAATAGTAGAAAGCTAGCAATGTAAATGATATACTACAGGTCTACAGGATGAATATAACAGACCGTAGTATTAACACAGCTATATAAATATTTACAGATAGAAAAAGAATGGGGGAGGAGCAATCTGCAAGTTGCAAATGAAATGAGTGAATTGTAAAATGTTCCCCATGATTTCTCATCAGTGTTGTGTAATAGGACTGTAAAGCTTTTGAATTTTCAAATTAAACTTGGCACTAATAACTGTGATGGACATACAGAACTGTGGCCACTAATCTACAAATTCCATAAGTCCTTTATTGCAAACCAGCGATGTTAGGATATACCTGCTGTCTGTTTCTATGCTCCAAAGCATCACATTCCCACTTTTGAACATTTACTTTGCCAATTATGATGAGGGGCCACTGGGAGACATATTTCTCCTTGTTTTCTCCATGTTGTTGGGTACATTGTCTTAGTATTGTGACTTGTTCCTTCTTGTCCTCGGTGACCTGTCATAGCCTGTTCTCAACGTACATGCTGCCAGAAATGACAATTTGCACAGCATAAGTCCTTTATCTGCTGTGCTGTATCTAGTGTGTTTTTTATTTTTAATTAAAGCCCTTTGCACCTTCTGTCTGGGTCCTTTTATCCTTGTCAGCAGTTCCATCCCAGAATTGTGACAGTCCCATTTTGTCCGCATTGAAGGTCTTCATTAAGTACTAGTTCTGTATGACATCTTTATCAAGATCGCTTTTTCTTTTACTTGTGTTCCCATGTGTAATTAATTGTCTTGGATCATGGCATACAATTTGTTGAGAGCCTTCTGTAAGAAGTTTGGAATCAAACTGAGTTTTTCTTGTGCCTATTTCTATGTTTCTAATGGACAGACCAAAAGAGTTACCAGATTTCTGAAGCAATATATGAAATATATTCCTGTTTCTATTCCATAAATGGGCAAAAACATGGGCCTAATTCAGACCTGATCGCACAGCTGTGAATTCACAAGCCGGGGATTATGAATAGACTGCACACGTGTACGTCTCATATTACGCATGTGTGAGGCCATCCTGCGATTAAATCTTGCAACTTTTTTGATCTCTGGCTGTACGAAAGTTGATTGACAGAAAGCTGGCATATGTGGGTGGTAACCAGCCATTTTCTGGCGTCAGGGAAAATGTAGGCATGCCCAGGCGTTTTATGGGAAGGTGTGTAATTCAGCTCCGCCCCCGAGCAGCCTGTTTCTATCGTAGCCGCTGAGTAACTCCCGGGTAACTGCACACATTGGAAAAATCATCCAATGGTGAGCAGCTTGCGAATAGATTTGCAGCTAATCGCCGATTTTAGCTAATTTTCACTCTGGCAGGGCGACGTATACCTGATTACAGGGCTCTGAAAATTAGCAGTCCAGCGATCAAGTCTGAATTAGGCCCCATGTGCAGTGCAGGTGGGGCAGATGTTCAGAAAGAGTTAGAGTTAGAGATAGAATCTAAATTGCAGTGTAAGAATAAAGCTGACAGTATTTATTCTGCACAGAAACAAAATAACTCACCCAAATCTAGCTCTCTGCACATGTTACATCTGCCCCAACTGCAGTGCAACATGGTTTTGCCCATTTGAGAAAAAATTTACATTTGCAATCAACTCTGAATCAGGCCCACAATTGAGTTTTCTTCTCTATGGTTTAAGTGATAAAATGCCTTTTCTTCATGAAATTAGGCAAACATTACTAGATCCATTTCCTTTTACCAGCATGTGATGACACATTGCTAGTCTTCTCACCATAGGGGCGATATATCAAAGCTTGGAGAGATAATTTGGATAGGGAGAAAGTACTAACCAATCAGCTTTTAACTGTAATTTCACAAACTGTGTTTAAAAAATGACAGAATCAACTGTATAATGTATTGTTATTTTGGGGCAGATGGAGTAAGCTTTGTAGAGGGATAAACTGGAGACAGATAAACCACCAACCAAATAGTTCCTGTGGCTAGTACTTTAACTCTCTCCACTTTATATCACTCCAACATTTAATACATAATATTTTTTTCTGACGCGACTGTACGTTGCAGCGCGCATGCTCCAGGCGGGTTCGATGGAGGGGGAAGTCAGCTAAAACACACACCGAGCGCCAGTCACCTACGAGCTTTCCTGCAGTTGGTATCATGGTTTTAGTGGACCCCTGTCCCTCGGCTCGGTTGAAGCTTAAAAATGCAACGTTCTGTCGAACAGCGCTACTCCATTAAATTCTGTGCGGGACTCGGAAAATCGACTATGGAGACGTTGAACATGATTCAGAAAGTGCATTGCCACAAATTGGAAGCTGCACCATGACAATGAACCAAGCCACATCTGCTTTGTAGTCAACGACTACCTGGCCTGGAACAGCATCGTAATGCTTCCCCAGATCCCCTACAATCCTATCTGGCCCCAGCAGACTTTTTTACTGTTCCCCTGAGTGATGACAGCCCTCAAATGACACCGTCATGGGAGCGAAAGCTGCTTGAAGGACGTTCCGGAAAAGGACTTCCAGGGCCGGCGCCACCACTAGGCAGGTTTAGGCATTTGCCTAGGGCGCCGGCCACTGGAGGGCGGTAGTGAGCTGCAGGAGGAGCAGCAGGAAAGCTACGCAGAGGAGAGCCGGAGGAAGGAAGCGAAACTGCATCTGCCAACTTCAAGCACGTACTCAGCTATTCGGTGAGTGATTCGTACCCTCCCTCTCCCCCGCTCGAGCCTGCCCATGTTAAACTTGCTGCCCCCATCCCTGGCTGGTCGTCAGCCACCAGGCCCTGGCAGCAATCCTCATCAATCTCCAGTGGACGCCCGCCCCTCCCCCCATTTGCGGCACCTGCGACCCCCCCTCCCCCACACAAGCTACCCTCTCCCCCACACAGGCTACACCTCTTATGCTCTCTCCTCACAACCTCAACCCCCCCTCCCCCATTCGCGGCACCCGCGACCCCCCCTCCCCCACACAGTCTACCCCCCTCATGTTCTCTCTCTCTCCCCTCACAGCTCCAAAAAACCCCATTCATGGCACCCACGCCCCCCCTCCCCCCACAGGTTACCCCCTCATGCTCTCTTTCCCCTCAAAACTCCAAACCACCCCCTCCCCCCATTTGTGGCACCAGCAATCCCCCCCACCATTCCCCACACAGGCTACCCTCTACTGCCTCCCCTTCACAGCTCCAACCCCCCTTACCACAGGCTACCCCCTGTACTAAACACGGCTCCTACCAATAGCACCCCTGCCTGGACAATGCACATCACCGCAGACAGCACTGCCGACAGACAGTCTCCTGTCTGCAGAAATGTGCACTCGTCCAGGCTAGGGTGCTATTGGCAGGAGCAGTGTTTGGGGGAAGGGGGTGCTGGTAGGGATGTCTGCAGAGGCATTAGTAGGAACGTGGTGTGTGCTGTCTGTAGTGGCAGTGTTCAGTAATGGGAGGGTTGCTGGTGGCAATGGTGATGTCCTGGGCAGGTATGTGTTGAAGGTGGTATATGTTTTGGTCACGGAGGGCCCCTGCAAAAGTTTTTTTTCTTCAGCAGCTGTACCTTTCTAGTGCCTGAGAGGTGTCAGCTGCCTAAAGATTGCCACATCTATAAATCGTGTGTGTGTAAAATATATATATATATATATAAATATATATATGTGTGTGTGTGTTTTTTGAAGGAGGGGGGGGGGGGGGGCGGCTCGCAGAATATTTGCCTAAGGTGCTGAGAAACCTTGCACCGGCCCTGTCCAGGGCGCCTCCCAAGCGTGGACATCTCATTGGCAAAAGTGTGTCGACGCAGGGTCTTATATTGAAGAATTTTTATTGTTTGTATCTTCAATAAATATTTTTTCCAGTATTTGGTCTCATTACTTTTTATACAAACCAAGTACATATCTCCCCTCCTGTGGTATAAGACTGAAGAGAAGCCACTTCCTGTTGAAAGCATGCAGTAGAAGAGCATTGATCACTATCAGTATAAGCAAAAGTCTTCATACAAAATTGTTGGAAAAATTATTTTCCATTTTCCTTTTTAAATTTTCAGCCAAGTAAACTGAAAACAATCATTTAAATTCTTACAAAATTGCCATCAGGTATGAAAATATCTAGGACTTTGCTTTTTGTTAAATATACTTAAACCCTCAAATGTTTCTGTACGACTATATTTTTGCAGCTGTATTTCAAGTGGCATGTATCTCAAGACACTGTATGAGCATCTTTAAATCATACTTACCTACTTTATGGTTCTCCACTCCAGTATATGCCCCAAGCCAGTGGCGTAAGTTCGTTCCAGTTGCCCGAAGGCAAGATATATATTGGTGCCCCCCCACACACACACATACAACCCTATATAACCTTATATAAAATTTATATTTCTGTTTAGATAGATAGATAAGATAGATATATAGATAGATAGATAGATAAGACATATATATTTCAGAACTCAGCCACAGAAGAAATATCGCTGGCTTTTAAATAACTGATTTAAACTTCCAGGGGGAGGAGAGGTGCCCCCTTAGGAGCAGGAGCCCGGAGGCAGATGACTCCATTGCCTCCCAGAGTTCTGCCTCTGCCCCAAGCGGAGCAGTAGGTGGGAGGCAACTAGGGTGGGTCCTGGGGAACTGCACCATTTAGTCTCATCACTATGCAGATAACATGCCACCTTTGGGCCCAATTTCATAGAGGTGGGGCTAAAATTATGCAGTTAGCATATAATTGCTGCTGGACGATTTAGCAGAGCCCTGCGCTCATATAGCCACCACCCAGACAGAGTGCAATCGGTGCAAGTCTGAGGATAGCTTACAAAAATCACGCCAAATGGCGGCTAGCTGCAAATCCATACACAACTCACTCACATTAAAGTGATTTTCCCAGTGCTTAACCAAGAACTTACGTTAACTGTGTGATAGAAACAGTCTGATCAAGGCAGGATCTGACATCATAGATCCTCCCTGAAAATGCTGGGACACGCCTGCATTTCTCCTGTCTTTACCAGAAAAGGGCCAGATGACACCCAAAAAATGCGATATCCTGTCAATCAACTTGCGAACTGATAGCGATCAGAATAGACCATTGATTTTTATACATCCCAACATTTCAAGATTGCCAGGCGGGACAGAGTGCGCAGGGACATTTTGAGGGTGTGGCCCGCACTTGTGGCACTGCAGTGAGGCCATGCCCCATTTTAGCGTGGGCATGTGCACAGCGTCTGTTCATGGATGATAGGTGGACTGACAACTGCTGCCCCCCCCCCCCCCCCGCCGCTGGACAATGCCGACACTGGGAGGGATGCAGGAACGTCCCAAAAAAAGGGACGTTCCCGCAATAAGCGGGACAGTTGGGAGGTATGGATTTTGTCACTTTTTCCGCAGTCATTCGATAATTGTCCGTCGGGTGAATTTGCACAGCAATCAGGTCTGAATTGGGCCTTATGTTGCCATGGGAGCAAATCCATTTTTTTTTTTTGTGTAGGGTAAATACTGGCTGCTTTTGCATGTATCCCACAAATGTTAGACAGTTTTGTTTTTACACTGCAATTTAGATGTCAGTGATTTGAATATAGATGGAATTGCACTAAAAGAGCAGCTCTTATCAAATATTGCAATATTAAAAATGTGTAAAAGAGCGCTAAAACTTGTTAATATTAATGTGCTGGATAATAGTATAAATGTCAATAATAGTGAGAGTGGTACCTGTAAAAAAGATTTGTGGTTAGTATAAATGTTTACACCCTTTTGGAAAAAAAAATTATATTTTGGGAGAGTGCCAGTGCTCCTGTCCCTATCTCACCTTACGATCCTCCGTCTCCTGGAGTGATCGATCGTTGCAGCCGTCAGTGACGTTCCCAGTTGCCAGGGGATGTGTGTCTGATGTTGTGACACACTTAGCCGGGAGGCTGGCTGCGCTGTTTATCCGGGCGGAGCTCCGCTGTATGCCACAGAAACTGGAAGTGCCCGAAGTTAGCGCCGACTTCCGGTCAGTTCCGGTTTCGGCGACATACAGCGGACGTAGGGTGAGATAGGGACAGGAGCACTGGCACTCTCCATTAATATACATTTTCCCCAAAAGGGTGTAAACATTTATACTAACCACAAATTTTTTTTCAGGTACCACTCTCACTCAGTGGCATAACTATAGCCCCGCAGCCCCCGCCATGGCGGGGAGGCGCTGAGTAACTGTGGGCGCCGGTCTCCGCTGCGGGGCTATGTTACGCTGTGTGTGGCTGGCCGGGACGTGTGGGCAGACAGCGCGGCCCCCTCCCCTTCCCCTCGCCCTACCATCCGCCCGCCCTCGTACAGTTAATAACCCCCCTTACCCCTCCTCGTGCCGCCGCATTCTTGCAGCGCAGATCTCCTTCAGGCTCCGGACCGTCTCCTCCTGACGTACAGTGCTATTGAAAACTGCCCCTCAGAATATGGCTGCCCCCTAACAGCAGACAGTTTTTGTAGGCATGCTAGAGGAGGCGGCAGCCTCCTCTAGCATCCTTAAAATCTGTCTGCTATTAGGGGGCAGCCATTTTGTGATGGTATTATTTCATTAGCACTGTACGTCAGGAGGAGATGGTCCGGAGCCTGAAGGAGATCTGCGCTGCGGGAATGCGGCGGTAGAGGGGTAAGGGGGGGGGAATGGTGTGTTTAACTCTACGTGGGCGGTTGGAAGAACTAGGGGGGGGGAGCGGCGCCTCCTATAACGGCGGGGGGGGGGGGGGCAAAAATCCTAGCTACACTGCTGCTCTCACTATTATATACTTTTATACTATTATCCAGCACATTAATGTTAACAATTTTTAGCGCTCTTTTACACATTTTTAATTTAGATGTCAGTTAGAACATGTCCCACCTTAATCCAAATCTGAAATGCTACATCTTCCCCACCTGTAGTAGTACAATATGGCTTTGCACAGTTGTACTGTACAAAAAGGAATCAGGCCCATTGTCTCTCTCTACTTTCTCTCTTTTCAGTGCTATGAAGATAAGTCTCCCCCACAGCTTGTAAAATATGTAAAATGACATTTAGGAGCTTAATCTTCCCGGTAGCATTCTTGCCTACATAGCCTTTTGTTAATAAAGAGGACCTGCCTGAGAGATGAAAACTAGTGGTGTAAACTCTTATGCTAATTATATTTGTCTGCATGTGACAAGATTTCTATAACGAATTTCAGATATTTAGTTAACCCAAGTAATTCTAATTAATTACATATGCACTGGTATGTCTAGATGCAGTAAAACGGACTCATATTTGTCTTTTCTTCTTTTGTGCTTTCACCTTTCTCTGTAGCACTTTAAACCGTTGCTACTCTTGGTTTTTGGTGACTGAAATTATTAGCATCAAAAAGCCATTGCGGAACCTCAGGGAACTGAAAACAAATGGGAAAGGAAATCATACACAGCAAAGATGGAAATGTAAGTTTTATCACACGGTGCTGTTCATTTGCCAAACATATATTCTTTATTAGGCCTTAATGCTCAAGAGATGTTGCTTTTCTGAACTGATGCTATTGCTTCTGTCACTGTTAGGAAGCCTAGGGCTCTTCGTCTGTTGTTGAACTGCAACTCTCATCATGTCCTGCCAGATAATACCAAAAATGTACGTGCTGCGAAACTTTGGGACACAGACAACTTTCTTGTTTTTTTCTTTCTATCTGTGAGACATCTTTCAAGAATGATTGTTATGTTGACTACTGAGATCTGGTCAGGGTAAGCTGAAGGTTAAAAAAGGTGCATTCCAAATATAATGCTTTTGATTTACATGTATACATACCTCCCAACATTTTCAATGTGAGTATCGGGGCGCTCGCACAGTGGAGCCATGCGCGTACAAAAAAGGGGTGTGGTCTATGACTAAGGAGCGGGTCTCATGGGGATGCTGCGGCTGCAAGCCACACTCCCATTTTTGTCACTATGGTGGCATGGCCAGCCCTAGCCCCTTTGCTACACTGAATCGATGTTGTGCACAGTATCTTTTCTCCGCTACTTTGCTGAGCAGAGCAGCAGCAGCAGGCAGGGGGGCTCCCAACTGCCCCCCCCCCAATGCGGGACACTGCCAGCCTCGGGCATGATGTGGGAAAGTCCCCAAAAACAGGGAGTGTCTCGAAAAATCAGGACAGTTGGAAAGCATGTGTATAGTATATAGTTACAGATATAGATATATGATATATATATATATATATATATATATATATATATATATATATATATATAACTGAGCCTGAGAAGGCACTCCCAATCTGTTGCAATAGAGTCCCTCCAAGGGACACAGAAAACAATGCGGTGCCCTCCGTGCTGGGCAGCAGAAGCAGCCAGTAATGTAGCGTGGGTGGGCGGCGGCACTCGAACAAATGACAAGACAGCAGGTAAGTATACCGACGTTTCGGGACGGTGTTGTCCCTTTATCAAGGTGCTGGTGAATGACAAAAAACATACAGAAATAACTCACCTAAATACCCCTGGAACCGTTCATGCCGCCCGGCGTGGCGCTGATGTCAATGACGTCATCTCAGTCAGACGCGACGCAGGGACGCACGGAGGGAATCACGTGAACTGAAGCAGACAAATCACAGACATGTTAAAAGTTGCCTTAGCAACGCAGTACAAACATAATACATATATCGCTTAAAAGCATAAACCCAGTGAAATTTTACAGCATACAATCAAATCTAGCAAGCAAAGTGCATAATATAGTGCAGTATAAACAAAGCTGTAAGACAGCATCTGCCAAGCGCTGGGCTCAATATGGGCAGAGCAATGCAATGTAGATGCATAGCGGATGCATTCAAACCCTGTATGACACAATATATAATATCACTACATACATATTACAGATTTATAGAAAATGGGCAAATCCAAGATTTTCGTTTAAGCCCCGGGGTGACAAAGTGTCGAGGCAGAAGATCCACCTACTCTCCAAGCGCACAAGCATCAATGATCGGTCACCACCCCTAGATAGGGGTGGGACATGATCAATGATCCTGTATCGCAAGGAGGTCAGCGGATGCCTCGCCTCGACAAAATGCCTAGCCACAGGGAAATCACTGTGGCCTGCAGCTAGGCCAATCTTAATATTGGACCGATGTGCTGCTGCTCTCTCTTTAAAAGCACGATCGGTTTTTCCAATATAATGGCGTCCGCAGGGACAGCTGATCATATATACAACATATTTAGTGTTGCAACTGACCCTGTGTTTAATCCTGTATTTTTTGCCTGAAAATGGGTGGCAAAATGTGTCTCCCTGCACTAAGTAGCTGCATGTGATGCAACCGGTACAACGGAAGCACCCAAGTTTAGGTGTCCCCAAAAAGGTGGATTTTTTCGGAGGTGGAAATCTAATGTCATTCTTGACCAAATGGTCCTTAAGGTTCTTACCCCTTTTGTAAGCGCACATAACAGATTTGTCATGTAATGATGGCAGTTGAGGGTCAGAGGTTAGAATGGGCCAATATTTACGGGTGATCCTGCTCAATTGTGGGCTTTTGTTGTGAAACGAATTCACCCAAATCAACCTGTTACTGGTCTTGTTAGTTTTAACAGGATTTAATGCTTGTTCCCGGCTCATATTCAAGACTTTGTCCCTGGATTTAAGGAGCTCAGTGTAGTTGTACCCTCTGGCTCGAAATTTACTAACCATCTTGTCAAGTGATGTTACTAAATCTGTGCGGTCACTGGATATCCTAAGGACCCTCAACATCTGCGAAAAGGGAAGGCCCTTTTTGAGGGGAAGGGGGTGATGGCTGCTGGCCAGCAAGATGTTGTTTCTATCGGTACTTTTAGTGAATAATGAAGTCTTTAAGACCCCATCATTCAACCTGATATCAACATCAAGGTATTGTACCTGATGGTGATCCACATGAAATGTGAATTTGACTGGGGATGTGGTCTTGTTATGGTCTTCGAGTAGTTTGATGAGCTCATCAATATTACCCCCCCAGATGATCAACAGGTCATCTATATACCGAAGGTATAAGATGACATTGTTCCCCACTGTCAAATTATCGATAAACAGCGTTTTATCGATAATGTACATAAACGCATTGGTGAACGATGGGGCCACAGAGGACCCCATCGCACACCCTTTGCGCTGAAGATAATAACGCCCGTTGAACGTAAAATAGTTACGTGTCAACGTTAGGGACAGTAATTGCAGAAAAAATTGGACAGGGGGCCCAGTGTACAACGGGTTGTCAGATATTAATAAAGACACTGCCTCAAGACCCTTATCATGCGGTATGCATGTATAGAGGCTGGACACATCAATAGTGCCCAGCACACAGTTGTCTGGCAAAGGACCCAACCTAGACAATTTGTGGATGAGGTCATTGGTGTCTTTGAGGTATGAACGCATACCTTGGACACAGGGCTGCAAAAAGTGGTCAAGATAGATGGCAACAGCCTGGTACAACGACCCCCGGGCCGATATAATCGGTCTCCCAGGGGGGTTGACCAGGCTCTTGTGCACCTTGGGGAGCAGGTACAATAGTGGCACAATGGGAAATGAAGTACTTAAGACTTCTCTGGTAGATGCAGTGATAATTTTATCTGTGACAGCAGAGTTAAGAATGGTGTCCAATTCAGTCTTGTACAATGGTGTGGGGTCTTTAGGAAGAGTGGTGTAAACGTCCATATCACTTAATTGTCGGTCAGCTTCCCGTACATAGTCCACTGTATTTAAAATAACTGTGGCTCCTCCCTTGTCCGCTGCCCGGATGGAAATGGTGGCATCATTGCTTAAAGTTCTCAAGGCTTGCCACTCGTCAGGGGAGAAGTTAGAATGAAGGTCAGATCTAGTAGCATGCAGGTCAGAGGTCTCCTTGTCCAACATGCGACCAAAAGTTCTAATAGATGGGTTTGCTGACATCGGCTCAAACTTCGATTTTTTCTTGATGGAGATAGGAAATGCATTTTCAAGGGGAGTCATGTCCGACGATGGTTTATCCTGAAAGAACTCTTTCAACTTTAATTGTCGGACAAGTTTGTAATGCTCAATTTTAGATGTAAAACGGTCCATTTTGGAGACTGGAACAAAATTAAGCCCTTTTGACAACACTCTGTGCTCTGTGGCTGTAATCTGGCGATCGGACAAATTAAATATTAGTTCTTCGGATATCTCTTTGGCTGAAACCTGGTCTTGGCTTCCCGACCTTTTGTTTTGGCCGCCGCGCCGGGTATATTTTCTTGCGCGTTTTTGCCCGAATTTTTGGGCCGTGCCCCTAAAGGGATATAACCTTGGATAGTGCCAGTCTGGTCCGCATCGCTCTGGGAAGATATTTCTTCTCTTGAGGAGTCAGTGTCACGGCCAATTCTGTTACGCAGAGTGAACGGTCTTCTTTTAAAGGGGCGTGCTGGCTGGCCCCCACCTGTGAGCCAGGGATAGACCTGATGCCGGTCGTAATCTGTATTAACCTTGTCTTTTTTATTCTTTTTATATGCTGCCAGTTCTCTAGTATATTTCTCTAACTGGATTTTGATTTTTTCAATCCAGTTGGTGGAGGTATCCTTAACCAAGGTTTCCTTATGCTGGCTTTCAAAATTGTCAATTTTGGTGCGGATAATCACAAGCTCCCTGGAGACTTCTTCTATTACAGCTACCATTAGGTCAAATGAACATTTGTTCAAGATAGAAGTCCAGACCTTACAGAATGGTATGCTGTAACGGCCGATGGTCGGCACGTTGTTGACACGAAAGCCCCGCGGGATCTTTCTCTCTCGCACATAATCAGACAAGGTAATGCCGTGGTATTTGTAATCTGTCTCCTTTCTTTTTAAATTAAGCCATTCATGGTAGAGCTGCGTGTTGTCCGGGGACCCAATAGGCTGACCCGCATCCTCCTTGAATAAGACTCTATCGTAGTCAGAGTCAGAATAACTAAAAATAGAACCATGTGTGAGTTCAATTCTAGTTTGAGCCGTATCTGTAGCCTGGACATAATCCTCCATCATGGGGGTATACACGGCTGTCAGTCTGTATTCCCACAAAGTACAAGGCAATAAAAAATGCCAATGCTTGTGTTAAAAATCTTGTTGCTGTAAACAAGTGATAGTGATGTGCACACGTGCAAACCTGATTCACAGACGCCTTAGAAAAGTTGCTGAAATAAATGCACATATGGGTGCCAGTCGAATCCTGAACTAATCCAGATGATCCAATACAACTGAGCCTGAGAAGGCACTCCCAATCTGTTGCAATAGAGTCCCTCCAAGGGACACAGAAAATAATGCGGTGCCCTCCGTGCTGGGCAGCAGAAGCAGCCAGTAATGTAGCGTGGGTGGGCGGCGGCACTCGAACAAATGACAAGACAGCAGGTAAGTATACCGACGTTTCGGGACGGTGTTGTTCCTTTATCAAGGTGCTGGTGAATGACAAAAAACATACAGAAATAACTCACCTAAATACCCCTGGAACCGTTCATGCCGCCCGGCGTGGCGCTGATGGGCTGCGTGTCAATGACGTCATCTCAGTCAGACGCGACGCAGGGACGCACGGAGGGAATCACGTGAACTGAAGCAGACAAATCACAGACATGTTAAAAGTTGCCTTAGCAACGCAGTACAAACATAATACATATATCGCTTAAAAGCATAAACCCAGTGAAATTTTACAGCATACAATCAAATCTAGCAAGCAAAGTGCATAATATAGTGCAGTATAAACAAAGCTGTAAGACAGCATCTGCCAAGCGCTGGGCTCAATATGGGCAGAGCAATGCAATGTAGATGCATAGCGGATGCATTCAAACCCTGTATGACACAATATATAATATCACTACATACATATTACAGATTTATAGAAAATGGGCAAATCCCTGCGTCGCGTCTGACTGAGATGACGTCATTGACACGCAGCCCATCAGCGCCACGCCGGGCGGCATGAACGGTTCCAGGGGTATTTAGGTGAGTTATTTCTGTATGTTTTTTGTCATTCACCAGCACCTTGATAAAGGGACAACACCGTCCCGAAACGTCGGTATACTTACCTGCTGTCTTGTCATTTGTTCGAGTGCCGCCGCCCACCCACGCTATATATATATATATATATATATATATATATATATATATATATATATATATGGTACTTATGTAGTATCTGGGCTGCCGATTTTTTGATTGTATGCCTTAAGTTAAGGCATACAATCAGATGCGATGCGATGCGCTATCGCATCGCATCGCATCGCATCGCATCCGATATCGGATGCGATGACCCGATTTTTCCATAGGAATCAATGTTAAAATGATTCCTATGGAAAAATGGGTCCTTTTCATACCCCTACTATCCAAGTGGGCATGGAGTTGGATATAAACCTGTGGCGAGCGTAGCGAGCCACCGAGCCCGAAGCGTGGCGAGCGAAGCGAGCCCCGCGAGGGGACGGTATTCGTCCCCTCGCGGGGCTCGCTTCGCTCGCCACGCTTCGGGCTCGGTGGCTCGCTACGCTCGCCACAGGTTTATATCCAACTCCATGCCCACTTGGATAGTAGGGGTATGAAAAGGACCCATTTTTCCCATTGAATTCCATGTTAAAATGGACTCAGTCCATTTTAACATTGATTCCTATGGAAAAATCGGGTCATCGCATCGCATCGCATCGAATCGCATGGTCGCATGCGATGCGATGCGATCTCCCGATTTGACCCGATTTAGAAATCGGCAGCCCAGATACTACATAAGTACCATATATATATATATATATATATATGAAACCTACTGTAATCTAATCTGCACAGTACACACTGTAGCAGCAGCATTAACTAGTTTTCGGATATTTGTTACCCGGGAGCATGATGACCTCTTGATGCATCTTCCTATTTGTACTTGATCATTTTACTTGATTGCATCATTTATCTGAAACAATTATGCTTTGTTTGTACAATGGGCCAACACCCCCAACATGTGACCTCACGTGGCAGCACTGCAAAGTGACAGGAATACACATGGTCCAAGGATCAAGTCTCATGGGCCTGGTGCTGGAAATTTTCAAGGGTCTATTATGAGAAGTGGAGGAGGTGAGGCCAATGCTATGTAGTCATGAAGAACCCATACACTATATGCTCCAATGTCTCCCTAAATATATAAAAGTACAACAATTGCTAAATTGTGTGTCAACTAGAAATGCTTCTGTATTTTAATAATTATTATTTATGGCCAACCACGTGGGCAGCTGATGTCTGTCTGGTGATTATGCTGTCATGATGGTGGACCAATTGTTATCTGGCCGCTGGACACCATCCGCCCCATTGTTAAGTGAGCCTTTACAAATCAGAATTTCTACAGCTACAAAGCCAAAGCCAATAAGTTGAAGGGGCATTTTGAACCATTGTTCATTGTAAATGAAATTCGAACTATCGGCAAACCAATTTTCCTTGAAAAAGCCAAAGTTACTGTAGGTGATGACCTACTGTAGGTCATCACCTTGCTACTTGGACAAGCCCTGGCATAGACATCACTTTTATGGGAGAGTAGTAATCCTTTATTACATTAGTGTAATGCCTTCAAAGGCATATTCATAAAAATGTTTGAAGAAGATGATTCATCATGATTCAAGTTCATCAGAAGGTACACGTATTCTCCATCTAAACAAGGGCTTCTTTATTTCGGAAAAGTTCTACTCAGTGTAGGACCCATGATTCAGAATGCCAATATAGCAGTGATTCCCAAACTTTCTTGATTCAAGGCGGCCTAAAGTATCCATTTTTTTTATGGCACCTCAAGGATAAAAGTTTTGTATTGATGAAAGAAAATATTAAACAAAGTAAATTGTGCTTACCTGTCACCTTAGGATCATTTATGGGATGTACAGTACAATTGTGCTTCTGATTGGCGACACGTTTTATGGTTATCAGATATTAGGACTGCTTTCATCCATTACTTTGACCATAAATACTTTGTTTTGGTCCTGGACCACCAATCCGAGGCATCCCTGGAAGAGATTTGTGCCACCCCAGGGTACTTAGGCACACAGTTTGGGAACCATTGCACTAGAGTAATGAGGCCTTTGTAGGTTGTGAGAAAGCTCTGTCCATGCAAATATAGTTTTCCACAATTGTGCCATGCATGGGCTAGTGCAACCTCCCCCTTTTGCCCTTTTGCTTATACTGAACAGACCGGTGATTGGTAAGTCTCTACTCTAGTCAGGTGGTTGCCAGCCTCCTGTTCTGTGAGCCCAATCAGCTGTGCTGTAAACCAATATCTCATATGCTGCAAAGTGCAAAGTAAGATGCTAGTTTATTGCGCAGCTGATGGGTTCACAGATGAACAGCCAGATGACCAGCTGACCGGAGGAGAGCCTCAGTGACCACCCCTTACCAGGCCCCTGGGTGCAGATAGGTATCCCAGATTTGCTCTGCCTGTCAGAGCAGAGCAGTTGTCGGGGGAACATTGCGTGTGTGTGTGTGTGGGGGGGGGGGGGGCTGTTTAACGCCATCTCCAGATAGCCTTGTTAATGAAGAGCTCCCTCCTACTCCCTGGTAATTCCGCTTAGTAAATCACATTACCCAAGAATCATAGGCGAATCTAGAATTATGGTAATGGGTGGTCCCAGATCTAGACATAATAGCAGGGGGACCTTTGCGCATGGAAAAAGGGGGCATGGCCTCATGGGAAGGAGGCGTGGTATCACAAAAAGGGGTGTGGTATTACACTTTAGACCATACACAGTAATGCCCATTACACATTTTAGCAAACTCCGTAATACCCATTACACATAAAGGGGGAAATTTACTAAAGGAAATTTGTAAAAAATAGGTGTATTTGTATCCAGAAATACACTTATTTTTGACATTTACTATCCCGAAAATACGGAAATTCGTATTCGTATTGATGTTCTATCAATACGAATACGAATTGCCGTATTTTCGGAATAGTAAATGTCAAAAATAATTGTATTTCTGGATACAAATACACCTATTTCTTACAAATTTCCTTTAGTAAATTTCCCCCAAAGCCACACGCCGTAATGCCAATTACACATAAGGCCACACACCATAATGCCCATTAAATACTATATAACAAACCGTAATGCCCATTACATATTTGCCACATAAGTGCTGCTTACCTATGTGCTCATTGCTAGGGGGTTCTTGCTTGATGGCACCATAGTACCCATTACACATGATGCCGCACACCATAGTACCCATTACACATGATGCCGCACACCATAGTACCCATTACACATGATGCCGCACACCATAGTACCCATTACACATGATGCTGAGCACCATAGTACTCATTACACATGATGTCGCACACCATAGTACCCATTATACATGATGCCGCACACCATAGTACCCATTACACATGATGCTGCGCACCATAGTACCCATTACACATGATGCTGCACACATAATGCCCCTTACACATGATGCTGCACACCATAATGCCCCTTACACATTAAGCCACACATTATGCGTAATGCCCCCACATACCTCCACTTGTAGCGTCCCTTAAGCAATGCCCCCAAAAGTGCCACTTACTGTAAATTTTTATATGAGCCTTCGCTGCTGCTGCAGGGAGAGATGGAGAGCGGTGCAGCTGCTTCTATGGGGAGAGGAGCAGAGCACGCTCCCACTCCCCTCCTGGTGTCCCCTCTAGCCGAGTGGACATTTGAAATATTGTGGGCGCTGTTGTTGTGCGTGACGTCGGGGGAGCACGCCGGGCGCCGGCACCACATGATTAGAGGGGGGGCGGGCTGAGGTGAAAGCGGGGAGAAGAATTGGAGCGGAAGCTGCAGGGCTGACAGTCATTGACAGCTGGGCAGAGAGCAGGGGGCTGCCCTGCTGTATTCAGAGCACTGCAGGTCACAGCTGTTTGAAAAAATACCCCTTTCACAACAGACAATGCAGGGATTTACCCGGGAATATGGTCCTAGGATCATGCAGGGACATTCCCAGGCTGATCCCTTATACACCAGCCTAGTCCCCTTTAAACAACCAGCTATATCTTCGGAACCAACTGACCCATTTACATGAGACCAGTATCATATTGAAGAACTTTTGAGTTGGCTTCGAATGATTTTGGTCCCGTGAAACTGTACTGTTTGGTTCCAGACAAATCTGCCCTCAAAGAACATAAACAGTCATGAAATTACATTTAAGAAATAAAAAACAAAAAACAGTTTAACCTCAATATCCCTGAACCCATAAATCCATATGGATCCAGCCTGGTATCAGATTGAAGACCCAGCGATTTGGGTTTGACTGAGATCAACCTCGAGCATCAGTGATGCCGAAGGGGGAACTGGCAGCCGTTGAACTGTGTGGGGGTCGGAATTAGCGGGTCCCATATTATCTTATAGGGAATACGTTCCAGATTTGCCTGGCAGTATCTCCGGTTCCCAGGGGGCTAGAGACACGGGGCTAGGTTCGTTGGAAAGCCCCATCCCTCAGCTACAAAATGGGCTAATGGGTGGTCCGGTGCACCCCCGGACCACCCCCTAGATTCGCCTATGCCAAGAATGAGAACTAGGATCTGCTTACTTAAAAATATACAAAATAAAGTGTCTGGAGTTTAATACATTCAGCCGAGACTAAAATCATTTGAAAATGCAGTGAAAACACTTTATATAAATAATTTTTGCAAAAACTATTTTGTAACATATGTTTGCAAAAGAGTTATTTTAAATTCATGTTGCATACAGCATTCTTGCATGTTATGTCCACATTCTCTCAGTTTTATATGCAGGAAAGCAATAAAACAGTAAAGATACCATAATTCCTCTTTATATTGGAAAGTGCTGCCAGAAAAATGTTCCATAGCGCCAGTTTAGAAGCAGAAGTTGTTATTAAATAAACAAATATTATTCTTGGGAGACTCATATATATGTTTGTTTTCCGTGAATGAGCGTGTAAATTGTTATAGGGGGAACTTATTATTAAAAAATGTTTTAGAAAGCAAAGTCCTCAGCCAATTATTTTTAGCAGAATGTTTCTTTATATAATCGGTCGTATTGTATCATACAAGTGAGACACCTTAAACAAACCAAATATCAAAATAAAAACTATGGGGTTCTAGAGTTTTGTCATATTTATAATGGTCATAATTGTATAAGAGGGATGCTTCAACATATTTCCATTTGTAATAAAGTGGAATTATGATGTTTTGAGGCGGTCCAGTCAACAGCAAATTATTGTCTATACACGATCAAGTTGAAAGCAAAGCAAACAAGCTAGTAACTTTGCACCTGGATTGCAGACAATGGTTTGCCACCAATGTCGAAAATCCAATGTTTTTTAGCCATTCACGACAAAGAAGACATTTTATTTCTTATCTGGCTGGTACAGTAGCTTAGCTCAGATCCTCGGGGACTCACTCTGATTGACCCTATACCCACAACAGAAATACCCATTGGCAGTGCTATTTTTCAGAACCAGCAGAGTGAATCATCGAAAGCCTTGCAAATTTGCACAACAGCGATCAGGTCTGAATAACCCCCAGAGACCATTATCATGACTCATATGCCAATGAGCCCCGATACGTCTGTTATACAGTACACTGGTGACCACTGCTCATCACTTTGTAACTGTAGGCATAAATATGGTACTGAATAACAACTACATACTGCATACAAGAACACATACGTGAGCAGTAATCCCACCATAACCTCTAGGCTAAAGAAAATGAGAGAACAGCATTAGTATGTGTGAAACCAATCAGAAAACTAGATCTGGACTAAATTGTAAATTGAGTAAGAATATAAGAAACACAG
Organism: Crinia signifera; assembly: GCF_055691185.1. Taxonomy (NCBI): domain Eukaryota; kingdom Metazoa; phylum Chordata; class Amphibia; order Anura; family Myobatrachidae; genus Crinia; species Crinia signifera. The sequence continues at coordinate 78,136,250 of NC_139217.1, forward strand.
GTATAAAACATGAATGTTAATGATAAGTGAGAATTTATTAATATTGATGAAACATGTTTAATATGAACAAATCCCTATTGATCAGTATATAAATATAATAAGTATTGCAGATTATTTAATTGAGTATGTATAGGGCTCTGTGTTTGTGAACTACATCTCTTTCTCTTTCACACATACAGAAACACAGAGGCAATCACACATATAGAAACACAAAGGCAATCACACATACAGAAACACAGAGGCAATCACAAGGTAGCAGACTAGCTTTGAAGCTTTTGAAACAGATGTAACATGTGCAGAGAGAGTTACATTTGGGTGAGCTATTTTGTTTCTGTGCAGGGTAAATACTGGCGGCTTTAGATTTCATTTTAAACACACCTCACCCAGAGTACTCTTGATATCAGTCTGGGTAGAGTCTCATAGCCTGCAAAAATGTGTTTACCCTGTGAGATCATTGGCGACGGTAACCAGCGGTGAAGCTGGCACCAGCAAGTGCATGGCCCTTGCTAGCAATGTCTGCATGCAGAGCTGGTAGAGGATGTGGCCAGTGCCGGTGCAAGCACTTTAACCGCCCCAGGCAAAATGGAGGGGGGGTCCGGGCGCCGCTCACCTGGGGAAGGGGGGGTGGCCTGTCGCCCAACTGTGTCTGGGGTGCGGGCCGCCGTTGCGCTGCTCATTTGCTCCATGGTGGTGCAGGAGATTCACCGCTTACAGGCTCCAGCGAGGGGGGGTGCGGGCAGCCGCCCGGCAGCTCAGTTAGTTCCACAGGGGGGAGGCAGACCTGCCAGTGCTGCTCACAGGCTCCAGCAAAGGGTGGGGGATCAGTCAGCCGCCCGGCAGAGCTCAGTTACCGCCATTGGATTCATCTGCTCAGGGGTGGAGGTGGGGGGCTTTGGGGGGTGCGGGCAGCCGTCCGGCAGCTCAGTTACTCCACGGGGGGAGGGGGGGGTAAGGCAGACATGCTACTCACAGGCTCTGGAGGGGGAGGATGCGGGCAGCCGCCCGGCAGCTCAGTTTTTGCCGGGCGCTGGGTTCATCTGCTCCGGGGGTGGGGCGGAATGAGGTCATCAACCACAACGCCACCACATTACCCCCATCGCAGCTCCCTTCATGCCGCCCTCCATTGGCAGGCGTCCTAGGCAATTGCCTAATGCTGCCTAGTGGTGGCGCCGGCCCTGGATGTGGCTGATGATGCACGGGAGAGCACATCAGTGACCACTGTTGGTCCAGTCCACTAGATTGGACAACATATCGTCTAGTGTGCACCAATGTTCCCTCTAATTTTACGAATGCTGTGTGCGGCAAAAGATTTTGGCTGTGCAACTTTGGAAGGAAATTAAAATTTTTGTGCGTCACTTATATATAACTGGAAAATGACGTTCAGAATTTGTGTTAACTTTACTTCAAAATGATAATAAACATTTAAACATTCAAAACACAGCACACAATGTAGTTACACATTAATTGAGTCCACAACTGCAAAAAGGGCCCACTGCTGCTTTGTGCGCTCTGTTGTAATGTCTGTGCGCACGCTCATCGAGTTGTGTGCGCGCGCACGTGCGCACAGCTTAGAGGGAACACTGGTGTGCACCCAGTTTTAAGGTGCCTATACACTGCTGTGACGTTTTACAACTGAAATCTTGGCAACACAACTACTCCAGAATATACATATCTTAAGGTGCCCATACACGCACCGATCCCGGCGTACGTTCTGGGCGAAAATAGCATTGCATCAAATGGCTAGCTATCAGCCATCCCATCCAGTATATGACCAATGATGGGGCCTATGTTCAGTTTATGTTGCTTTAATCTCCTCATAAACAGTTGATAAATCCCAGTTCTTAGCCAGCATGCCTAACCTTACGGGGAAGTGCGCTCAGTATCCCGTCAGTCTGTTGTGCTGCTTGTCTGAATATGTATATTTCATCTTGTATATTCTGCTGAGGGATAAAATATTGAGTCAGTTTCTCTTTAACATCTCTGTGTGTGTCAGTGATTTCAGCCACTGTGTCATAAATGTTTCCTCTAGCTATGTGTAACACTTTCTATCCATGACTATTTATTTAACAGCCAGAGCAACTAGATAATTTTCAAACCCCTGAATCTATTTTAACAATTTAGGTTCAGCAAAAGTGGTCTCTGAGTCAAATGCAGCAAAAGACTGCACTCATTACACAGAGCCAATCTAGAGGTTTATTGGAGCAGGTTGATCACTGTTAGCTGAGTCTGTTTGGAATTGAAGATGGAAACGTAATCCTTATCGCTATAGTAACGCGAGGAAATAGTATGTAATGTAATGCATTTCAGCTGCACCATATTTCTCCTGACTATAGTTGTCACATCTTTGCATGTTTATTTTTTTTACTACCCAGTGATTGTTAGTTACGCCTTCTTAAATGCTGACCGTGAGTCTTCCATGATACATAAGCCCCAAATGCACTTTATCGGCCATGGTCGCGGGTGAATGAATTGAACATACACACTGAACGATGTAGGTAAACAATATTGCTCAGTGATATCAACAGATCCCGCTGAACATGCAGGTCATTGGCTACATAGCCCAAATGGGCCTGTATGTTCAGCCAGTGGGTAGGTGGGGGTGTGTTAAGGGTGCACCATAGTGTGCATCATTGACAACATTGAGCATACACACTCAAAAAATCTGGTTGTGTGTTTGGGGCTTTATACAGCAGAGTCCGTATTAGCCATACCTCCCAACTATTGATAATTCTAAATTAGGACCTGCTGCACCGAAGACACAGTCGGCCTGAAAAGAGGGCAGAGATAAGGTATGGATGGGCGTCGCCTTGGGTAGGGGGGGCATAGCCTAGCAAGCAACCCCTGTTTTTATCATTTCCAGTGCTCCCCTAGCTACTGGGCAGCCCCAGGCTCCCTCACTCCCTCCCTGCACTGAAGAGATGCTGTGCACTTGCAGAGCAGCAGTGATCTCCAGCACCCCCCAACTGCTCCTGCCACCCGAGGGAGGGAAAGCGGGACGGTCTTCAAATAGTGGGTCTGTCCCTCTGTAATAGGGACAGTTGGGAGGTAGGTATAGCATCTGACCTGACATGAAATCTTTATGCTGGACCTGACATGGAATCTTTACTGCTTAGCTGCCTTTCTGTCAACTTATTTTGTAATAGTTTTAGTGTTACATTTAGTTAGGTGAGGACTTGGTATTAAAATAATTTATCTGAACCCCAATTAAAAAATTCATCCAACAAATATCCCATCAGAAGCAGATCTCTAAACTATATGGATATTTGCAGACTATTGTCAATGATGTAGACTTACACCAGCTTAGGCAGAGATGGACTGTTGATATCCCAAATTTAGATGCAAACGATTGGCAGGTAGCTCTTGCCTATCCAGGAAGGTCGATGAATTCCACAAGGACACAACAAGTCCAGTTTAACATATTTCACAGGACGTATATAACCCCGGTCAGGCTAAATAAAATGAATAGCTCCAAAAAAGATAGTTGTCCAAAATGTGGGGAAAATGGGGCCACTTTTTGGCACTTATTGTGGGCCTGTGAAAAGGTGAGATATTTCTGGGAAAAGATATGCCAGGTCATTTGTGGCTTGGGGATATCTCGGAATGCCCTCTCAGAAATAAACTTAGTGCTGGGGGTATGGCATAGAGGAAATGTCCCTAGAGAGGTGGGAGCTTTGCTCCTGAACCTCACAGCACTGGCCAAGCTAGTTATCGCACGCAACTGGATGGCAACAAATGGCCCAGTAGTAGAGGAATCAATCAAGTAAATATCACGTATGAACACGAAAAATTTATTTATGCTTCTAGAAACACTAGCACTAAATTCTATGCCATTTGGGAAACATGGCACAGATCTGAACACTTTAAAGTACAAGGAACACTCAAAACTTCACGTTAAGAAAAGCACAGCATATAAGATACTTAAGTATAAAAAGGGGGGGGGGGTGGTAGGAAAAATATATAAACTAATATTTTGGTTTTCACTTATAGATTGGAAGTGATGAAGTGTAAGGTCACAGGAATTAATTAAGATATAGGGTAAGTGGGGGAGGGCGGGTTGGGAGGGGGGGGGGGGAATACATGACACAGGTTTTCTCCATCACTACTGATATCGTCTAATACGTTGTTATATATATATACTTTTTTTTTTCACCAAGATGTACTCCATGCTTGCGAATAGCTGGTTATAAGAGTTAATGTACAGGCCTGGTTTAATGTTAGGTCAATAAGTGGGAACTCCGAGTGGGCTAGCAAGCTGTTATGCATAAACCAGTGTGGGTCAATAGTCCTGTAGCGTCTAAACAATCTCAAGCAGGTATAACCATATACCCATGAAATTAGAAATAAACAAGACAGCTTAGAATGAACGTTATATCCCACCCCGCTAGGAACAAGATAGGCAGCAGATTGGCGTTTTCTCTATCTGGTTTTAATTCAGTGTCTCTCAAGAGGTAGTGTGCTTATGACGTATGGTGTAAAATTCTGTATATCTATGTAATTGTTATGTATGTTATTGTATAACTTAAAAATGTTTGTCTTCTTTTCATAAATAAAAACTTAATAATAAAAAAAATAAAAAAAAAATTATCTGGTCCAAGAAAGAGATACTTCGGATTCTAAGGGGTTTATTTACTAAGACGGGAGTTCCATTGAAGATAGAATGTTGTCCATAGCAACCAATCAGAATCTACTTTTATTTTTAGCACCTTCTAGAATATACTAGAATCTGAACTCCTTTGTAAATAAACACCTAACAGACATATCTCTACCTAACGCTGAATTTTATGTGGGGTTATCCATAAAGTCATAATAAGTCAGTTTATTTAGCATCTGCTGCATTTTACCATACACCCGTGGATCCCAAACTGTGTGCCGTGGCTCCCTGAGGTGCCTCGGGACATTTTCAGGGGTGCCACGGGTTGGTGGTCCTGGATCAATTCAAATTATTTATGGTCAATTATTTATGGACAAACAGAAGCAAATCCTGTCCCTCACGACATAACTAAACCTAAGGATCACATATAAACACAATCTACATCATTAAATATTTGTTTCCTACATTTTAATTTTGCCTAGAGGTGCCGTGAAAAAATTCTGATACTCTAGGGCAGTGGTCCTCAACCTCGGTCCTCAAGGACCCCCAACAGTGCACGTTCTCCAGGTCTCCACACAGAATCACAGGTGAAATAATCAGCTACACCTGTGATCTTTTAAAATGTGTCAGTGAATAACGAGTGCACCTGTGCTCCTGCCAGGTGACCTGGGAAACGTGAACTGTTGGGGAGTCCTGAGGACCGAGGTTGGGAATCACTGCTCTAGGGTTCTGTGATTTAAAAAGATTGGGAACCCCTGCCCTACACTACTGTATGTTATAGCTGATCCCAGCTGCACAGAGACATCATTAGTTAATTTTATTTCCCTCAAGGTGGTGCTATTGTTACAAAGCTCAGTGACATATAATCAGTTTGTGTAATTACTAAGTAAATATTCAACTCAAATTACATCTTCTGCCAGCCTGACATTTTCTTCAAGCGACAAATACTGAAGTGATAGAAGACTGGAAAAGTTATTTAGCTTCTTTTATATCATCGCTTACACATTTTAACCACCAAGATCACAGAAATGAAATGCTGTCAGGGGCTTGTGCAATAAATTCTATATTTACATTAAAGGAATATACTTTTTTAAATTTCTTTTACTGATTGCTCCTATAAGGTAACTTTGGGTTACTGCATGTCTCGGTTGTGGTCTTATAAATTTGAATAATGGGTAAGATTTTTTTTAAGGTTTTTTTCTTGTCTTTACAGATGTAGCGCCCTATCCCGTTCTCGGTCTGCTTGCAGGTTGAATTCAATGTCCCGTCTGCTGTGGGATGAGAAGGGGGCGTGGCCGTGAGCTGCGGCCAGGAAGAGACAAGCTGCGGCCAGGAGCTTGTCAATTTCCCGGCCGTTCTCGGCAGAATGAGCCTGACTGCTTGTGAAGTCGGGCTCGTCCTGCCGAGATCCCCTGTTCAATGCGTTCAGGGAAGACAGCATTGAATAGGGCTCCGCAGCCATCTCCCTTGCCCGGAGATGGCTGTGGGAGATTGAATATCCCTTTGAAAGTCGAAAGGCCCCCATACATTAGGCCGACTTGTCCTTAGGACAAGTCGGACCCAATTCTCCTGTGAGCCGCCCGGCAGCTCCCCGGGAGGCTCACATACAATTTGGCACTTGATGAGCCAGTTTTTACATGTGATAAATCGCTTGCGATTTATCACATGTAAAACAAATGGGGAGCTGCAGGGCGGTGAGGAGCAGTGGGGGCGGGCGGCAGCAGTAGTGGGGGCGGGCGGCGGCAGTAGTGGGGGCGGGCGGCGGCAGTAGTGGGGGCGGCGAGTGATGCTGACCTGGCTGGGCAGCTGTGATTACAAATAGCAGCGCTGCCGCTGCGGGACGGGACGGGACGCACAGTGGCGGCTATTAGATTTTCAAAATACCTGTCAAATGACCGGCCGTTCTGTGATTGGCTGAGAGAGCTCTCAGCCAATCACAGAACGGCCGGTCATTTGACAGGAATTTAAAAATCTAATAGCCGCCACTGTGCATCCCGTCCCGTCCCGCAGCGGCAGCGCTGCTATTTGTGATCACAGCTGCCCAGCCAGGTCAGTGTGTCTGCCCGCCGTGCTCCCCCGCCCCCCGGTGTCTGCATGCATATGCCTGACAGGTGGGCAGGCATATGCATAGCATACAGGGAGGTCGGATGATCTTATGTGCTGACCGTCCGACCTCCCTGATCCGGTCCGATGCGCACGGGACCGCGCATCGGATCATACATCACACACCTGCGATTTTGGGGCGATTTCATCCGGTTATCAGCCCAAAGTGCCGAAATCGGATGAAATCGTCCCAAAATCGTATAGTGTATGGGGGCCTTTATACTTAAACTCCATTTATGTCGACACAAGCAGTAGGTTGGCATGGAAAAGGTCTACATGAGTTTTTAAAAACTTTTCTATGGTGTCAATGTCGTCATAAGTGAACATGGACACCGTATCAGTGTACCATTGTTTAGGCCCAAACATTAGTTTGGAAATACTATTGATTTCAGATGGTAATGTATGTTTCTACAGGTGTTATAGGCAGCACAGATGGTGTAATGGTTAGCATTGCTGCCTCACAGCACTGAGGTCATGGGTTGGATTCCCACCATGGCTCTATAACTGTGCAGAGTTTGTATACAATTAATTTCTTATGTGAGCAGTCATGTATGAATCCGGTGTAATGAACCTTCATCATTATCTTATGAGAGCAATATTATCCCTTTGAGTACCAATTGAATAGGTCAAAATATGTGTAAAAATTGGCAAACAATTTTTTTTATCCATCATAATGACCTGCGATGTTTACCTCATATAGGAAATGTCATCTTTTTTTTTACACAACATTTTTTTTAATTTGAGTTTATATAACAAATGTCAGGGACTCTGGCATTTTAAGCGGATGTTTTGCACATCTCTCACAGAGATGCTGGCACTCAAAGGGTTAAGTAGATAATATATATTACTAGTCCATATCTCTTATATATTTAGCCAGATCTGTCACTCAACCCCTGTGGAGAACGTTCCTGTGTAAAACAGTTTCACTTTCATGTGTCTGACGTTCCACCCCCTTGACATCACCTCCCCCCGCCCAGCCAGGGCTACAGTACACGCCCACCATCCACCATTACTCCACAGCCACCATCCACCATTACTCCTGCACATCCCTACCCTCTGCCAGGACCCCCGCGACCCCCCTCCCGCGATTCGCGGGACCCCCCACGACCCCCCCCCTCCCGCGATTTGCGGGACCCCCCCGCGACCCCCCCTCCCGCGATTCGCGGGACCCCCCGCGAACCCCCTCCCGCGAATCGCGGGACCCCCGCGACCCCCCCTCCCGCGAATCGCGGGACCCCCGCCCCCCCCCTCCCGCGAATCGCGGGACCCCCGCGACCCCCCTCCCGCGATTTCGCGGGACCCCCGCGACCCCACGTCCCGCGATTCGCGGGACCCCCGCGATTCGCGGGACCCCCGCGACCCCCCCTCCCGCGATTTGCGGAACCCCCGTGACCCCCCTCCCGCCATTCGCGGGACCCCGCACCCCCCTCCCGCGATTCGCGGGACCCCCGCTTTCCACCCTCCCGCGAGTCGCGGGAACCCCGCGACCCCCCCTCCCGTGATTCGCGGGACCCCCGCGAACTCCCGCGATTCACGGGACCCCCGCGACCCCCCTCCCGCGACTCGCGGGACCCCCGCGACCACCCCGGTATCCGGACTATTGTTAGACAGACCTTACATCGACAGCCATTACATCGACACCATTAGTTCAACAGCTCAATAGGTCGACATGGTTTTAGGTCGACATACCATTAGGTCGACATGTCATTATGTCGACAGCTCATTAGGTCGACAGCTCATTAGGTCGACATGTTTTTAGGTCGACACTGCCATTAGGTCGACAGTGTCTATGTCGACAGTCAAAAGGCCGACATGGGTTTTTTCACTGTTTATTGAGCCGAAGGTGGTATTTCATGCCCTACTATCCACTAGGACGTGGTGGGAGAATAAAATAGTGTGCCGAGCACAGCGAGGCACCGTGCCTGAAGCATAGCGAGCGGCTGCGGTACACTTCAAACTGTGTTCATGTCGACTGTGTCGACATTTCGGCCAAAAAAAACAGTGAAAAAAACCATGTCGACCTTTTGACTGTCGACATAGACTCTGTCGACCTAATGGCAGTGTCGACCTAAAAACATGTCGACCTAATGAGCTGTCGACCTAATGAGCTGTCAACATAATGACATGTCGACCTAATGGTTTGTCGACCTAAAACCATGTCGACCTATTGAGCTGTCAAACTAATGGTGTCGATGTAATGGCTGTCGATGTAAGTGCTGTCTAATATCCGTCCCAGACCCGACCACCCACTCCCGCGATTCGCTGGACCTCCGCGACCACCCCCTCCCGCGAAACGCGGGACCCCCGCGACCCTCCCGCAAATCGCGGGACCCCAGCGACCCCTCCCTCCCGCGAGACCCCTCCCGCGATTCGCAGGACCCCTGCATCCTCCCCTCCCGTGATTCGCGGGACCCCTGCGACCCCCCCTCCCGGCATTAAAAGGGCCCATGCCCCCCTCACGCAATTCACGGCACCCCCCATACCCCCCTTCCTGCGATTCGGAACCCCCCACGACCCCCCCTCCCGCGATTCATGCCCCCTCCCGCGATTCACGGACCCCCGCACCACCCCCCTGCGCCCACCCTCCCTTGATTCACGCCCCCCTCATGCAATTCACGGCAACCCCCCACACCACCCCTCCTGTGATTCGCAGCCCCCCCACGACCCCCCCCTCCTGCGATTCATGACCCCTCCCGTGATTCACGGACCCCCGCACCACCCCCCCTTGACTCATGGCACCCCACACGCCCCTCCCGCAATTCACGGACCTCCGTAACCCCCCCTCCCGCAATTCACTAACCCCGACAACCCCCCTCCCGCAATTTGAGGACCCCCCTTCCCACGATTCAAGCCCCCCCGCGCCCCCGCCCACGATTTGCGGACCCCCGCCACCTCCCGCTAACCGCGGATCCCCACACACCACCCCCCCTCCCGCAATTTGCAGACCCCCCAGACCCCCTTCCGGCAATTCCACCCCCCAGCGGACCACCGCGGCTCCCGCTCCCGCATTTCACGTAACCCCGTGACAATGGGGGATCCTGTACCACCACAAGCAGGTACCGCCCCTAGGTGGGAAATCCGGCCCTGGCTGCCGCACTGCAGGTTTCCCCACTGCCCTCTGCGCCACAACTTTTATCAATGTCTTGCCCACATACCACTATTATACAGCCTCCTGCTCTCATGCACGCTCACTCCCTCCCAGTGGGAGGAGACGCTCACCCACTGCCGGGAGCTGCATACTGTCCCCCACCCTCCTCCAGTTCTAGGGATGCCCATCGACCATCAATGATTTTCAAATAATCGATGGTTTATGGCCGATGTTAAATACTTTTGCCATCAATGTGGGAGGACACTGCCCTGCCTCCTGTTCTCCTGCCCCGTAACTTCCGCCAGTGGAGACCCGCTCACCCTGTGTTGCCCACATTCCCCTATCATGCTTTACCGCCCAGCCTCCTGCTCTCATGCACCCTAACTCCCACCCAGTCGGAGGAGACACTGACTCAGGGCCACCGTCCTGTACTTCTGTGCTGCCACGCTGGACCCTCACCCACTGGCAGAAGCTGCACAGTGTCCACCACCCTCTTTAGTCCCCCGTATGCCCACACACCCCTATCACTACCCAGCTTCCTGCTCTCCTGAACCGTAACTTCCACCACTGGGTAATCGCTGACGCTGTGTTGCCCACATACCCCTATCATGCCTCATATCCCAGCCTCCTGCTCTCATGCACCCTAACTCCCACCCAGTAGGAGGAGACACTGACTCAGGGCCACCGTCCGGTACTCCTGTGCTGCCACGCTGGACCCTCACCCACTGCCAGAAGCTGCAATACAGGGCATCTTTCATACAATTCTAACCATATTTCTCACAATACAAATGTTCACAAATTAAGGGGCGTAGCCCCTTACGCCGGTGTGAAGAGCGCCCGTAGGGCGCGATGAATCACCTAGTTCATGTATAATTAGCTGAACATGTAGGTATAACCTTACAGGCTGTGAATTTGGGGATAAACCCAAAAACACAGTCAGCAGGAGCCCCAGCGCTCTTTAATATATCTCTAGTGGAATCAAATTAGTAGTGGCTGCTGCAGTTCACACCTGTGGGAATTGCCTCTGCCCACAAAATTTAGTACTAAAGAGGAAAAAAGGAAAGGAGGTGGTGTGCTCTGCGCTGCCAATTTGTATAGTGGTCTGTATAAATGCAGATAATTGGTAACCAACGTGCAAAGATGAAGTGGACACACTGCTTTAGAAAGGTATAAATTTTATAATTAAATTCATTTAGATAAAAAACAGACAATTTATATAAGAAATTAAAAATAAAAATAAAAAATCAAAATAAAGAAATATAAAAAATACAGTACACTATAAAGCTAATAATAATTAACAATCCTAATTAGGATAAAAGCTGGACGTTAGTGGCTTAGGGGTGCACCGCTGTAGGTAAGTTTTAAGCGTGGTTTGGGATTAGATGATAAATGCTGTTTATAATATTGTTAGGGTGGTGGTTAGTAAAGCTCAGTCCGATGTAGGTTATTGTGATGAGGATGAAATAGGCAGTATTCAACAGTCATTTATGCCAATGAAATGAAATGAAGTAAAAGTCAGATGCAACTAATTTCCACAGCAATAGAATATATGTATCTGTGACAGTCTGATAAACAGCACTTAGGCGCAGGGGATTTTAAGTTGGTTATCTCACCCTGTTTCAATATTGGCTTTGCACGGTCTGTTGGTTGCTCCGTTTGCGGGGGCGGGTGGCCGCCGGTAATTGTCCTCTGTGGGTCACCTTCGAATAGGTGCCGGCGGGCATCAGCTTCTCCTCCCGATGAATGGAGCGTCCAAGTTTAAACAGGCTGCGGTAATGCCAAGCAGAAGCGCTGGTTGTTGGTGGAGACGCTGTAAAGCTGAAATCAGCGTGGTTGCATCTGGGTCAGCGGTCAGCCTCTAACGTCAGTATACAGTGACGTCAACGCGTTTCGTCTCCTGCGCTGTATGGAGACTTTCTCAAGACGGATACTCGTTGTTATGCTTGTATTCTATTTATACGTTTGCAGGTGCAATGAAAAGCTCAATTAAGCCAATTATCCTATTTCTTATATAGATAAACGAAAAGCATAAAAAATAGTGTACAAAAATGAATAAAAGATTTATATAATTATACTATAGCAAATACACTAAGTTTAAGCAAAAAGCAGTGTGTCCGTTTGTAACATTGTAAGAGAGGAAAGGCAACATTATAATTAAATTGAACCACATTGATTCATAGTATATTCAAAGTCGTCAGAAGATTAGAGAAGCAGTCAATTCTATATCATATCGTTCACATTACAGATTTAGAGATATTCTTCACTAGTTAGAGCATTTATTTAGTAACAAGGAATAGAGATTATAAGGTTTTTCATTTATTTGTATATATTTATAGTTTCTGGTTGAGAAAGATTCATATGAGCCATATTTGAATAGATAAATAGAAAATAGAATCAGTGATGACCTCCTTATATGTGGTTGTTTGAAGCTTGTATTCACAATAAGCAAACATCGATTAGAGATTAGTTGAGGCACATAAAGAACAGTGAAGGGTATGCATATATCAATCGGCCGATATATATTCCATCCATATATATTTAAAGAAAATATATATAATATAATAAGAAATATACATATATATACTAATAAAAAACTATAATAGTTATAAATATATATAAAAATATAGCTAAATCAAAATATAAGGAAATAAAATAAACCAAACTAATCTTGCATATATATAATATAATAATAGGAGCAGTGAGTTCAGGGGAACACTACTGCATAGGAGAACTACAGAGCTCGCATCTAGAGGTATATATAAATGATTAACCCTATTCGTCCCTAGAAATTTATGTTCATTAGTTAATACTTCCAATTCTTTTAGTATAGTTGGTTCTACATCATACGATTACTTGGCATAGATAATCCACAATGAAATTATCGGTCGTAAGTGCAGACAACCGTGGTACCTCAGAGTGGAAAAAGGGAGGTCTGCAAACCCACAGCGTTATACAGACGCTACGGGTAGATCTCCATCGTTCCACCCTAACATGGGCCCCAGGTGTCTGCATCCACCCCACAACAACCTCAACTACCAGAATATAGCCCAGGTATCAATTTGTGATATAATTAATACAATGTATTTAATCCAGACACGTGAAGTCCAGGGCCTCATTTAGGCCTCCAGGGCTCAACGTGTCTAGCTTAAAAATCCAAGCCGATTCAGCTATACAAAGTTTTCTGAATCGGTCTCCCCCTCTTTTGGTGGTCACAATATGTTCAACTCCTGTGATGGTTAGCCCACTAGGATCACTTCCATGATTATAGAGAAAATGTCTGGGGACACTGTGTTTCAACATTTTTTTCATTATGTTATTCTTATGTTCTCTAAATCTCATTTTGAGAGGTCTTATGGTACGTCCCACGTACTGGAGTTTGCAAGGACACTCCAGCACGTATACACAGTAGGACGTATCACAATTGATAAATTGTTTTATTTTGTGTGAAGAACCATTCGAGGATGATAATATCTCGTTCTTTTTATTCTGCATGTGTTTACATGTTATACAAATATTTTTACCACATTTAAAATTTCCATTTGGTCTAGAGGGTATCCATGATATTTGTTTTTCAATTGTTAGGGGGGGAAGTAAGCTTGGAGCAATAGTGTCTTTTATATTTCTGTTTCTTCTAAATGTTATCCTGGGGGTAGTAATTGTCTTTTGTAAAATTTTGTCATGATTTAAAATTTCAAAATTATTCAATAATATCTTTTTTATTTGGTGCGCTTTATTATTGTATTTTGTTATAAATGCTAATGAGTTTCCATTAATGCTAGGAGATTCATCTAACAATAAGGTATTGTTTTCTATGTTAGTAGTTCTGTTTTTTGGTACTAAAAGAGTGTCTCTATTGATTTTATCCACCTGTGTGGAGGCTCTCTGCAGTAAGTTAGTTGGATATTCCCGTCTTTTGAAATTGAGTAACATTTGTTCAGCCTGGGAGTTATAATCAGATTTCAATGTACAATTTCTACGAAGTCTTGTCAGCTGGTTCTTAGGAATATTGTCAATCCATGGCCTATAATGGCCACTTTTATAGTGGAGGTAATTGTTAGTCCCCACGGGTTTTATAAAATTGTTGGAAATTAGTGTGTTGTCGGTGAGGGAGAACTCAATATCCAGGAAGTTCACTGAGGTGTAACTGAAGGTGTGGGTGAAGGTCAAATTAAATGTGTTGGAATTTAAGTGTTCAACAAAATTTAGTGCTAAATCGTGACCCCCTTTCCAAATAATAAATAAATCGTCGATGAAACGGCCATAGAGGACCAGATTCTCCTCAAATGGGCCGCCCCATATAAGTTCTTCCTCAAGGCGGCCCATATAGAGGTTTGCAAAACTAGGTGCGAATCTGGTCCCCATGGCCGTTCCAAGGCGCTGTAGAAAAAAGTGCTCATCAAAAAGAAAAAAATTGTGAGTTAAAATGAAAGAAATAGAATCAAGGATAAATTGCTTCCTTGGAGTAGAAATGACATTATCTGAATTAAGAAAGTGACTAATGGCTTCAATACCTTTATCGTGGGGTATGTTTGTATATAATGCCTGAACATCTAGGGTTAAGAAACCCCACCCCTCTGTCCAGGCTAGATTTGAAGTTTTATTAAGAATATGTGTCATGTCTTTAATGTGCGAGGGGAGTGCCGTAACAAATTTCTGTAAATGAGAATCAACAAAATGTGACAGGTTAGAGGTGAGGGACCCTACACCCGAAATAATGGGACGCCCTGGTGGGGAGGTGAGACTTTTGTGGATTTTGGGTAGAAAATAAAATGTGGGAGTGATAGGATGGTAAGGGAATAGAAACTGAGATTCCTCCCTGGATATTGCGCCCTCCAACACTGCTTGGTCCAACATTTGTTTAAATTGGGTTTGGTAGGGGATTGAGGGGTTGTTAGGGAGCTGGATGTAATATTTAGTATCCTTAAGTTGGTTGTATGCCTCGGTTACATAGGCCTCCCTATCCATTATTACAACCCCTCCCCCTTTGTCGGCCTGTTTGACCACTATGGAGAGATCCTCCTTAAGATTTTTAAGGGCCAGGCGTTCTTTTTTAGTTAGATTGTCAGCTGACAAGACTCCGCGGTTAGAATATTTATTTGCATTTCTATTCTTATTTTTGGGGGGTTGGGAACACAAATTCTTAAACTCCTGTAGTGTTTTATTGTAAAATATTGTAATTACTGGGCTTTTATGCTCCAGTGGAAAAAAACTGGATTTTTTCTTAAATAGTGGTTTATTGGTGGAGTTTTTGGTAGTATTAATATTAAATGTCTCAATTTCATTAGGGTTGTTTTCTTCTAATAGGGCTTCTAGTGTCTCTAGGCCCAAGAGATCAGTGTCATCCAACACAATAGGAAAGTTATCGTTATCTTGATTAATTTTGCTAAGTTCTTTATTTGCAAAGTATCGCTTCCTGCAGAGATCTCTAGTAAATTTATTCAGATCTAAAAATAGGTCGAATACATTGGGGTTTTGGTGGGGTGCAAAGTTTAGACCCTTACAAAGTAGGGTTTTTTGAGGGTCGGTAAACTGGTGTGTTGTGAGATTAAAGATACCGGAGGTGTCTATTTCAGGCGGGGTTTGTTTCGTTCTTTTCCTGCCTCCTCTTCTCCCTCTCCCTCGCGAGATCTTTTTGGTGTGTGGCGAGGGAGGTTGGAGTAAGGGTTTAGATCTTGCCAACTTCTTGGCTGAAAAACCTGTTCATTATGGTTTCTTTCATTAGAAGTATTTACAGGCATATGTCTGGGAGGAGAAGGTCTTCTTTTCTCCTGATATTCATTTCTATAGGGTCTAGTATCCCTGCTATAGGAATCGTTTCTGTCTCTATAGTTATTATAGTTACGGTTATTGTAATTAGTTTGGGATCTATTGCGATAAGTTTGATGAGACTGTTTACGTTGTCTAAAGGCCGGGCGTGATCTATATTGCGCATGGCCTTCTTCCTCTGATTCATTTGTTCTAATTTTATGATATGTTCTCACTATGTTTTTCTGATAATCATTATGGTCTCTTTCCCATTTGCGTTTCTTATTGGTAATTAATTCTTTCTCAAATCTTTCTACTTTAGAATTAATTTGATCATCTCTCTCTCTGAATGCAGAATTATCTCTAAAGCTCATTAGCTCATCCTTCGTTTTCTCTATTTTAACGACTATTTTATCTACCATTTCCTCTCGATATTTAATAAGCAATTTCATTAGCGTGAAGGAGCAATTGTCAAGTGCCTCATTCCATTTTTTCAATAATTCTGGTTGGTCATTAATAGACAGATGTTTAGACAGTCTTAAACCTCTTGGGATTATTTTGGTGTCTATATATTTCTGTAAAGAGATACTGTCCCACCAGTTCCTCATCTCGTCTTTCAATAAGTCTTCAAGACTGTAAAATAGTTTATTCATATCAGATGGGGCACTTGACAAAGGCTCCTCATTTCTTTGTGTCATATTAAATGATGACAAGTAACAATCCCTGACCCAGATGCAACCACGCTGATTTCAGCTTTACAGCGTCTCCACCAACAACCAGCGCTTCTGCTTGGCATTACCGCAGCCTGTTTAAACTTGGACGCTCCATTCATCGGGAGGAGAAGCTGATGCCCGCCGGCACCTATTCGAAGGTGACCCACAGAGGACAATTACCGGCGGCCACCCGCCCCCGCAAACGGAGAAACCAACAGACCGTGCAAAGCCAATATTGAAACAGGGTGAGATAACCAACTTAAAATCCCCTGCGCCTAAGTGCTGTTTATCAGACTGTCACAGATACATATATTCTATTGCTGTGGAAATTAGTTGCATCTGACTTTTACTTCATTTCATTTCATTTCATTGGCATAAATGACTGTTGAATACTGCCTATTTCATCCTCATCACAATAACCTACATCGGACTGAGCTTTACTAACCACCACCCTAACAATATTATAAACAGCATTTATCATCTAATCCCAAACCACGCTTAAAACTTACCTACAGCGGTGCACCCCTAAGCCACTAACGTCCAGCTTTTATCCTAATTAGGATTGTTAATTATTATTAGCTTTATAGTGTACTGTATTTTTTATATTTCTTTATTTTGATTTTTTATTTTTATTTTTAATTTCTTATATAAATTGTCTGTTTTTTATCTAAATGAATTTAATTATAAAATTTATACCTTTCTAAAGCAGTGTGTCCACTTCATCTTTGCACGTTGGTTACCAATTATCTGCATTTATACAGACCACTATACAAATTGGCAGCGCAGAGCACACCACTCCCCTTTCCTTTTTTCCTCTTTAATTAGCTGAACATGACAATATCATTTATTGAGTATATTAAATTGGCAAAATGAATTGATATTTAATAAGGCAAATAAAACTGTATTTATAACTGGGAAGACAGTTCATATTTTTTGTCACTATAAATAGTTCCCACGTAATGCAATATACAGTTTTTTGTCTGTTTCTTGTGCTTAGATGAGTGGGTGTGCAGCATATAAAACAATCCGTGCTCCATGATTCTCAGATTAATTATATATTTTTCACAGATATACATGGTGGAGGTTGGGGCCATAGAGCTCTGTGACAACAAGAGGAGAGCGACACAGCCAAAGCAGCCTCTGGGGGACTAAATGTTTACGTACAGTCCTGGCTAGCGATGCTTCGTCACTGTCGTCAGAATATTGTGCCTTTTGGGATTATTTTATCCTTCTTCATAATCTTGCTCATGAATAAATCAAGCACTACTAGAGGAGGTGGATTGTCTTCAAAGGTCATTATTCTACATAAAGTTTAATCAGTATCCTATAATTCAATAGCCTTTATTTATTGGTATCAAGAAAATACTTTCAAATACATTTATACTTTTTTATCCGTGCAGTATGAACCAAATAATAATAATTGCTGTCTGCATAATCTTGCAATGTATTTATTTATTAATAGTTTATTTTATAGCGCACACATATTCTGCAGGGTTTTACAGAGAATATTTGAACATTCACATCAGTCCCTGCCTCAGTGGAGCTTACAATGTATATTCCCTACCACATATACATGCACACACAGACATTCTAGGAGCCAATTAAACTAGCCGTGTCATTTTGGATTGTGGGAGAAAACCGGAGAACCCGTAGTAAACCCACGCAGGCACAAACTCTGCATAGTTAGGGCCATGGTGGGGATCGAACCCATGGCGTCTGCGCTGTGAGGCAGTAATGCTAACCATTACACCATCCGTGCTGCCCCAATAATGGGGCACTATTATAATGGGCACTATTATAGGTATAGACCTTGATATATTTATTTCATGTCTTAGTATTAGGGATGTTAGGAACCCATCTGATGGGGTTCTTCAATACAATGTCTCCGAACCTGAGAAAAACAGTGCCCTCTCAGTATGGCTGCCAAACAAGAACCCCTCTGTCTCCATGGCAACCCTTTACTCTCCTAACAGCGTCACTCTACTCAATCAGTTATAGCTGTTTTGATCAGTATTCTTTTTAAACAATATATGTTTATTGTTTTTTTTTTCAAAAGTAAATTTTACAGACAGAGATGATAAGGTTAGAGGCAGTATAACAAGTTACAGTTGCTAGGCACATGTTATTCAAGTATCAAGGGATAAATAGATCTCGTATAATTTCTGTATCAGAAAATTTAGATCATCTCATGCAACAAAACAAATAAACAGTATATTAAGACATGTTAACGGATTGAGAGACATTCCAGTTCAGAGTATGTATGTATATATGTATATATATATATATATATATATATATATATATATATATTTGGAATACAGGTGTGTGAGCAGTGCTCAGTATAGTCCAGTATAAGTGTCCAACAACCAAAACTCCTCAGCTGTAGGAGATGATAACACACCAAAGATAGACTGCAGCTCCCTTTTTACAATATCATCCAGGGTATGGATGCACATATCTAGAAAAAAACAGGAAGATGGTGCAGATAGAACTAATTTATTTGGAAATCAGCATTGAGGCTCCAGGTAAAAGTAAGCAATTTGCTCCTACCATAAAAAAATCTCTGTGGGCTGGTTACCACATTATATAATAAATACCCGGGGCACACCGCTCCACCACAACAGACTCCTGGACCTCCGGAAACATGATGCCGCTGACGCTGGATTGTGCCGCCGGAGCTAGTACCGTCGGGTAGGGAGACAAGGCTCGGGAGAGAGAGACGCCGGGAAGCAAGTATCGGGTATCACAAGTCATGCCCTTTCATGTTTTGTCAGAGACTTCATCAGAGGGCAATCCAGCTCCGTGGCGTTCACCTGGAAGGGCCCGGGATCCAGGCGCTTGTGAGCAGTTTTGCTCCTTTGGTTATGTTTTAAAACCATGTGGTATCCAGTCCACAGTGTTCTTTTATGTGGTACGAGTCTTCATTTTCACGTATCCTGGAGACACTTGTCTTTTAATAAATGTATCTGTTTGGTAATGCACCATGAAGTGCCTCTCCAGATCGTTTCCTCTGTGGATCCCAGAGGCCATACTCTAGGAAAGTAGCTGCAGTCCCGACATTGGACTTTGGTGCAGTTTAACCCCATGTGTGTTCACAGGGGATTTTACACTTACTGGACTTGTGGTTTGATTAATATTGGCGCATAAGATTTTTACTACTTCTCTGTATATATATATAGATATATATATATATCTATATATATATATATACACACACACACATACACATACACTGAATGTAGTAACATGTGCTAGTCAATGAACATTGAACAGCAAGAACACTTAACCTTAAAAATGTACTAATATTGTGTAGAAAAGGGGGGGGGGGGACACATTTGGCTTTAACATCCTACGAAAGCATACTTGTGGATTAGTTGTATATCTTATTCAATTTGATATGTATAATAAACAGCTTCTCAATATTGTCCTCTCAGTTAGAGAATCAATGCAATGTATTAATAAGTTGTTGTGTCCAGGGATCTGTAGATCAAGATTGTCGTACATGCGTTTTTGTAATGCAGCTGGTTTTGTTTGGATAAAAGGATCCCATTTACGAGAGAAACTCGACGACAGTGAGTGATAATAGGAAATAGGATTGTATATATCGTAATACAGTACATATATTTCAATAATAGACCATCTAAGTCTGTCATGGCGGAGATATGTTTATCTATCCAAGGGCGGGATGTATACATCGCCGTCCTTCGCCATGCCCCCGCCGCAATGCCAGCGCATATGTACAGATGGAGTATGTCCCATCCTTGCAGGGGATGGCGCTAGCGACGCCAGCTGCCATCCCCCGCCAGCGCCATATCGATGGCGAGAAGGGGGCGCGCGCGCACGAGAGCCACGCGCGCCGGCTTGTCGGCGGTAACCCGGGGTCCCCACCGCCTGCCCACACCCCCCCTAACCCTGTCCGTCTCCCTGAGGCGGAGACGGACAAGGTTTCCGTCGCGCGCAGTACCGATGTTGTGCGTCTGCGCATGCGCAGGCGGGTATCTGCACATGTGCAGGCGTATGGTGCGTGCACCCACGGCGACCTTTCGGGTCGCCGGGTGCACGCACCCATGCCGGCGTGGGGGGGGGGGGGGGGGGGGGTGCGGAGAGGGCTGGGGGGTGCCGGCCTGCTCCACCACCATATGGGAATGCCGAGCGTTCCATGGGCGTTCCCATGAGAACGCTGGGCGTTCTCATGGTACTGAGGCAGTGACGCAGGTGTGGGGGGCGGGTAGCTGACATTACCGGATGTCAGCTGCCCGGCCAGCGTGCACGCATATATACGCAACTGAAAAGTCACTTATATATGCGTGCACGCTAAACATCATTCGATGTTCAGTGACCATCGAAAGATGTGGGCGGGTACATGAGCCATGCGAATGGATGTTTATGCAAAACATCCATTCGCAGCTTTTCGGGCGAAGCCGCACTTTGAGGGGGCGGCAGGTGGGCAGTCGTTCGCCGGGCGGGGTTTGGTGGACTCGCAAGGCTGCGAATTCGCAGCCTTGCGAATCAACCTGAATAACCCCCATGGTGTACGTCTGACCTCCGAGTCAGACCCCCTCCTGGTAGCGGGGAATGAGATCACATGTGATACATCACATGCAGAAGGAGCACATTCGATGTTTCTCCAATGGTCCTGCTGCCAAGGAAGGTCCCAGGTGGCTCCTGGGTGATCGGATTGCAATATCTCCCCTGGGAGAAATTGCATAGTGTATGGGCGTCTTAACACTACTGTATTTCTGAGCTTGACCATAATAGGTTAATGCAGTATCCTGATGACATTATACTATAGTAGCCTATTGGCTACTAATTTGTTTTTGTTTTTATTTTGTAGTGGGAGTCTCCTGCTTAGTCTCCGTCAGCCCCTTTGAACTAAATAATGCTCAGATTTGAGATCATTGTTTAGTGTTACAGTACATGTTGTAAGTAATATTTAGCTTAATCAGTGCTTTTCCTGAAGCTCTCCATCTTCTCTGGCATTATTAAATTGCAGCCCTCCGAGGGGCAACATTTGTTTCATAGTGCTGGATATTAAAATGAAGGAAGTCAGTGCAAGTGATGTGATAGCAATTCCAGTCAGTATGTCACACTGACATGACTTAAGGTCCACAATGGGTGATTTTGCCCATTGTGCGTGAATAGCAATGATGGGAATAATCGCTGCGCTGAAAATCGCTCATTGAATAAACACTGACCGATTTTCACCCATTTTAGCGATTATTCCTGTGGTGGACGACATATATGGCCATATACGCCGTTGCTCATCTGCTGGTAATACCGGGGGTTATTTTGATTCACTCCTTCTAACAAATTCCTTCTTAGATGGAAAAAAACCATGTGCACTGCAGGGGGGCAGATGTAAATGTGCAGAGATAATTAGATTTGGGTGAGTTATTTTGGTTCTGTGAAGGGAAAATACTGACTGCTTTATTTTTACACTGCAATATAGATCTCACTTTGACGTAAAACCCACACCCAAATCTAATTCACTCTGCACAAGTAACTACTGCCCCACCTGCAGTGCACATGGTTTTGTCTATCTAAGAAGAAAATTGTCAGGAAGAGTGGAACAAAATAACCCCCACCATCACCACTCACCGATCATCACTGGCCTGTACATACTGGGTGGTTTTTGAGCTGAAAGCAGATCAAAAGACAAAATGGAGCTGCTCTCAAAGTCACCCAGTGTGTATGGTCCTTAAACGGTCTCCTGCTAATAAGTTACATACAATGCTTTACTATAGATGAATTTAGCAATGTGTCACGGATCTCAGATGAGGACACTACCTGTGTGAAAATTTGACTATACCTTAGCAGAGGCGCGGAGTCTAACCGTGCCAGGGGTATTCTGCCAGTGACCTCTCCAGGCAGGATTTGAGCTTTTGCGGCGCCCGACACGTCGGTCACGGCCCTCTGCCCAGGCTCGTACAGTTGCTGGTTACACTGGAAGGAGCAGTTGGCCAGGAATCCACAGGTTGACCCACACAGTTAGCAGTAGCACAGTCCCTCTCCACCAACGTGCTTTGATAGTTTGAGCTATCTTTCTCAAGGCTGGAGAGTGACTGTGACTAGTAGTGGTATATACTGATGGATGTTAATTAGGGCAGGGTTTGGACAGGAAATTTATGTTATTGGTGGCCACAATATGTAGATATACGGACAACCAGCAAATCCCCAGTTTGGCTGGGTGATTACCTTTATTGCCGCCAAGTAATCTGCCAGATTTAAACCTCTCTAAGTGCTTCTGTATAGTGCTTACAAAGAATCTTCTGCTTATCATTAACCGGAAGTCGCGGGTGAACAGCATACTCCGGTCTGGAACATACATGTCATTTTCACACTAGTCATTTCCGCCTAGTCGCAGATGACTCTATACACACTGTAGAAAAGCACTTTTCATCCATTTCCATCCAGGAGAACATACGCAGCTTTGCAAACAAGTCTGCATTCGGCCCATGGTGTGTTTTAGACAAAAATTAATCGATCTTTGGCTTTACTGAATCTGATCCTATGTTTGAAAAATGACAGGAGTTACTAGGCTGGTTCTTTCAGACTCTCCACTTTATTTTTTTCCAAGCTTTGCTTATTCTCTCCCTAGACTTATTTGTACCTGTGTGAGAATTTGACTATACCTGAGCAGAGGCGCGGAGTCTAACCGTGCCAGGGGTATTCTGCCAGTGACCTCTCCAGGCAGGATTTGAGCTTTTGCGGTGCCCGACACGTCGGTCACGGCCCTCTGCCCAGGCTCGTACAGTTGCTGGTTACACTGGAAGGAGCAGTAGTCAGACAAGGTTTTAGCAGTTGCGAGTCACAAGTATAGCCGGGTCGGTAGCAAATAACAGATGGCTGGAAATACACAAGGATTGAGCAGGTTCTTTGCCATAGGAATAGCCAGGTCAGTACCAAGTATCAGGAAAAGTAGTGCAGACAAGGATTAAGCAGATGCAGGTCACAGGGATAGCCAGGTCAGTAAGAGTAAATCAGAAGGCTGGATACACACAGGTATAATGCTGAATGGTGTGAGTCCCTGACGCACTGGACACTGATTATACTGTGCAGCACTGGATGACTTCAGGGGCAAAATTTTATTGTCTCACGGCATAACGTCAACACACTTGATCTTGCTGCCTTCTCAAACACGCTGTGTCCTCTTCTCGCCCCAATCGCCCTCATGTCCTGCCCGAACCTCGCTGCCTCCCTCTATAATGACACCCTATCTTCGGCATTGGACTCTGCCTGCCCTCCCTCCTCTATCCCTCTTCGATGCTCCAACCCCCAACCGTGGCACTCACCTATCACCCGATTCCTTAAAAAGTGCTCTCGCACTGCTGAGCGCTACTGGAAGAAATCACGCTCCCTTGCGGATTATCTCCATTTCAAATTCATTCTTTCCTCCTTCAGCTCTGCCCTTGCTCTGGCCAAGGAATCCTACTTTAAGTCCCTCATCCTTTCCCAATCATCCAATCCCCGCAGGCTCTTCGCCACCTTCAACTCCTTGCTCTCCCCCCCTCCTCCAGCTCTTCCGTCCTCCATCGTAGCCGCTGATTTTGCTACCTTCTTTTCAACCAAAATCTCCTCTCTCAGGACTGCCATCACTGCTGCCATGACCTCACCCTCTCCCTCCTCCCCTCCTACATCTCCACTCCCCTCCTTCCAACCCCTGTCCTCATTTTACCCCACCACTGCTGCTGAAGTCCACTCTATCCTCCAATCCGCTTCTCCCTCCACCTGCCCGCTCGATCCTATGCCCTCCAATATTATCCGTCGTCTCAGTCCATCAGTCTGCTCTCACCTGGCTCACCTCTTTAATCTTTCCCTATCCTCTGGGATCTTCCCTTCCTCCTTCAAACACGCTCTTGTCTCCCCAATTCTCAAAAAAACAAATCTGGACCCCAACTCTCCATCCAACTACAGGCCCATCTCCCTCCTCCCTTTTGCCTCCAAACTCCTAGAACGTCTGACCTATAATCGTCTCCTAAGCCACCTTACTGCTAACTCCATTCTAGACCCCCTCCAATCCGGGTTCCGCCCTTTACATTCCACTGAAACTGCCCTGACCAAAGTCACTAACGATCTACTATCGGCTAAATCCAAAGGCCTCTTCTCTATCCTAATCCAGCTTGATCTGTCGGCTGCCTTTGACACTGTTGACCACCCTCTCCTGCTCAACACCCTCCGCTCCTTTGGCATCACTGTCACGGTCTTCTCCTGGTTCACCTCATACCTCTCCGATCGCTCCTTCTCCGTCTCCACTCCGAGCTCCTCCTCTCCTACTACCCCCTAGCCAGTCGGTGTTCCCCAAGGGTCAGTCCTTGGCCCTCTCCTCTTCTCCCTCTACACCACCTCTCTGGGCACCCTCATCAGCTCCTATGGTTTTCATTACCACCTTTATGCTGATGATACCCTAATCTATCTCTCCTCCCCCGACTTATCCCCATCACTCCTGTCCAAGGTCTCCGAATGCCTCACGGCCATCTCAGCCTGGATGACCCAACGCTTCCTGAAACTAAACATGGCTAAAACTGAACTTCTAATCTTCCATCCCCCGAACATCCCCTCTTCTCCCGCTATCTCCATCAGCATTGGTGAAACCGAGATCAAGTCCACCGACCAAACGTGCTGCCTCGGTGTCATCATTGACTCCTCCCTCTCTTTCACCCCCCACATTCGTGCTCTCTCACAGTCTTGCCGCTTTCACCTATGCAACATCTCACGCATCAGACCATTCCTCTCCACTGACGCGACCAAAATTCTCATTCACTCTCTTGTCATCTCCCGCCTTGACTACTGCAACATCCTTCTCTCTGGGCTACCTCTCACCCGCCTCGCACCTCTCCAATCCATTCTTAACGCTGCTGCTAGGCTCATCTTCCTCTCCCGCCGCTCTACCTCCGCCTCCCTACTCTGTTTATCTCTTCACTGGCTCCCCATTCCTTTCCGAGTTCTCTTTAAACTCCTCACCACCACCTACAAGGCTCTCTCCTCCTCCACAGCTCCCTACCTCTCTTCACTGATCTCTATCCACACTCCCTCCCGTCCTCTTCGCTCCATCGCTGACCGCCGACTGACCTCTCACCTAATCACCTCCTCCCACTCCCGTGTCCAAGATTTCTCTCGCGCTGCCCCCCTGCACTGGAACAACCTCCCGCCACCCATCAGGCTATCTGATTCCCTTACCTCCTTCAAGCGCTCCCTCAAAACCCACTTTTTTCGACTAGCCTATCCCTCCTCCTAACCTCTTTTGATCCTCCTATCCTGCCTCCGTTCCCCTCCGTTCCTACTTATCCTATTGTATTTCGTTCGTCCACCCACCTATTTTTAGTATGTTAACTCTTATGAGCAGGGCCCTCCTTCCTCACGTACTCACCCTACCTCATTACCTCACCTGTGCTCCTGTCCTGTTCTTCCCTTCCTCTACTTCATCTTCAGTCTCCTTGACAATTTTGACACCTACTTCTGAACTGATGCTGATTTTAGTTCTACCAGCTATACCCCTATTTATACTGTATCTTTCAACACACCCTGTACGTTACCTTGTAATTATTTTTTTTGTTTGCTATGTACGGCGCTGCGGACACTTTGCGGCGCCTTATAAATAAACATACTACTACTACTACTACTACATAGGGTGAGAGTTTCAGAAAGTGAGAGATTTTGGGAGAGTTTTCTCAAAAAAAATTTTTTTAAAGCAACAATCATGGTTGTGGGCATGTCCAACGTTGGCCCTCCAGATGTTGTGAAACTACACATCCCAGCATGCTTTGCCACAATTTTGCTATTAGAGAATGCTAAAACTATTGCAAAGCATGCTGGGATATGTAGTTTCAAAACATCTGGAGGGCCAACGTTGGACATGCCTGCTTTAAACCATACCCAGGTATGAGCTTGGAATCAACAAGCAGGAAACAGAAGCTGAGTCAGCAAACTGAGAGTGGATCTCCCCAGGTACTGTGCAGATGGTGATTGCAGTCAGCTGTGTGAGCAGGTAACACTGGAGTTTGTAGGATGACCTTGGTAAGCTTGTATTTGCTAGCTGGATGTCAGCAGGATGATTACTTGCAGAGAAGTACTTAGCTGGAGTGCAGGGAATTACAGCAAACTGCAATTCTGGGCCAGATAACAGAATCTTTCACTTGCACATGAGAGACAAGGAACAGCATGTAGCTCAGGGAAGTAACACTGCTTCTGGCACCAGTGGGAATTCTCACAGGGAGTATCACTCAGCTGCAGGAATGTGATAGGCTGCTGAGATCAGCTGACATAGGTGATGTCAGAGTATCAGGTATTCACACAATATATGTGACACAAAGCAATAATATTTATTTTTTACACATTGATTGTGACAGATATTCTGATAACTGGCAATTTGTTTGAAATATAATTATTGTTTTTAAATATACTGTATATACTAATTTTGAGGTTTAATGGAAACACAATTTATTCACTAAAACAAAAAAAAGAAAAAAGTCCCAAGACGCAGTGCTAATTCCTGTTGCCGCACAACTGAAGTGAGGATCACCACAAACTCTTCAAATGTTCATAAGAAAGACAAATACAATATGTGTACAGGTACTCGAATTCTGTTTGTTCAAAAGTTCTGCCTCCAAACCCTCCAAATACAATGGGTCAGGGATCGCCAAGGAATTTCTTCTAGGGGGTGAAAGAAGAGAGAAGGAAAACAGAAATTACTTGGACAGCTCTAAAAATGTAACTGGGTAGTAGCTTCCCAAACAAAACTATGCGTACCCTCACTCATACAGTGGGGAGGGTGAACATTCATATGAAGGTATCTTTACAAGCCAAAGGACACCGATGGTGTGTGCTCAAAGCCTTCTTTTGTGTTGCTCCCTCAACTGGGTACAAATATTCGGAGATGCTCATACAGTGTCAGGTATGACATACAATAAAGAGAAGGTGTCAGTAAAAGCAATTTTATTTAAAGAAAAAGTGCACATGTGACCTGCGAGGTTTACAGAAATTGCGGTACCTGAGAGGGCAGTGTATGGCCAATATCTGCTGGACAGGAATCCACAGGTTGACCCACACAGGTAGCAGTAGCACAGTCCCTCTCCACCAACGTGCTTTGATAGTTTGAGCTATCTTTCTCAAGGCTGGAGAGTGACTGTGACTAGTAGTGGTATATACTGATGGATGTTAATTAGGGAAGGGTTTGGACAGGAAATTTATGTTATTGGTGGCCACAATATGTAGATATACGGACAACCAGCAAATCCCCAGTTTGGCTGGGTGATTACCTTTATTGCCGCCAAGTAATCTGCCAGATTTAAACCTCTCTAAGTGCTTCTGTATAGTGCGTACAAAGAATCTTCTGCTTATCATTAACCGGAAGTCGCGGGTGAACAGCATACTCCGGTCTGGAACATACATGTCATTTTCATACTAGTCGTTTCCACCTAGTCGCGGATGACTCTATACACACTGTAGAAAAGCACTTTTCATCCATTTCCATCCAGGAGAACATATGCAGCTTTGCAAACAGGTCTGCATTCGGCCCATGGTGTGTTTTAGACAAAAAATAATTGATCTTTGGCTTTACTGAATCTGATCCTATGTTTGAAAAATGACAGGAGTTACTAGGCTGGTTCTTTCACACTCTCCACTTTATTTCTTTCCAAGCTTTGCTTATTCTCTCCCTAGACTTATTTGTATTTGTATTTTAGACTTTGATTGCTTATGCATATATTTGATCCTTTTCTGTTATTTCATTATTTGGATTACAGCTCTATTAGATCTACGTATACATTTGTTACCTTCTTATATATTACAATTTTATTTCTTGTAAAATGTGTGAATATTTATAGCATAATAGTGAGTTTTAATACTGTATTGCATTCTTTTGATAAATTATTTTACTAATTTAGCCCTTTTAAACTGTTTCACATCTGCCCCACCTGCATTGCACATGGTTTTGGCCATTAAATACAAAATTTGCTTTTGCGAGTGAACCAGAATCAGGCCCATTATTGCAGATTTGCAAGCTGTTCTCATACTTTAATAAGAGTTTATGCATACATGCATTAGCTCTGTTAGGAGCCATTATAAATCTGTCTTGTCTGTTCTGTGTTGTTTTTAGTCTTTGTTGGTATTTACTCTCTGGTGGCCTCTGGTGCTGGGTCTGTGCCATTGCAGCGAATCCTCTGTGAACTTAATTATTCACAAGCCTGAGAGGTAATGACCTCATTATCCCTGCTGGGAGTTGGGCTGGATTGTGTACAGGTGTCTGGATCACCTGAGTCCTTTATAAGGCATTCTGGAAAGCAATACCCTGCCAGTTATAGTTATGTTTTAGTCCAGTCAGAGTTCTGTCCTAGCTGCTTGTTAGCCTGCAGAGAGTTCCAGTGGAGTTCTTCCTAGCCTTGTCCTCACGTAAGGCCTGGCGACATCTGGGTTGGAGCTGGCATAAGCAGCTCCATCGAACACGGTTGTTATAGGTGAAGACTAGCACCGCACGTGTCCGTCAACCACGAGGAAAGGCAACAGGTCAGGGGTCAGGTTTGGTGGTACCCTCCAGAGTCCTAACTAGTTCCTTGAGTTGAAACACATTAAAGTACAGTATAATAACAGATAACACATTTTCTAGCTTTTATTGAATACACTTAATAAACAGTAAATTCGGAAAATTCATATTATTTCTTCTCTACAGCATTTTAAAACTATTTCACAAAGGTTATAAATTAATCAATAAGCTGAAATTGAGATCAAACTTACTAAATAAAGAAAAACTTTATTTCTTTGTTTTAAAGTACTTTTAATTCCCTGTGTGGTAACAAGATTGATGAGGATTGGGAATTCAGTTAGAAGAAAATATCCATTTCAACAGAAGCAGGAAACCTGGCTGCAGGCTGAAGAAAGAGAGTTTCTGTTATTTCACTATTACTCTACTGGGGCTGGCTGTAATGTATAATCCAGCGTGCACAGATAAGCCTAGTCATGAAGCAACTACTTAAACATTAAGGACTCCATTTGGCTTCAGTATAAATTGTGGACACTCATCATGCTGACATTCATAATGTTGACATGAAAATTTCGACATTGTCTTAAGGGCTGATTCTGACCTGTTCGCACTGGTCCGAATTTGACCACTCTGCTGATGGTTTGGGTCTGCGTATGCACATTGTCACAAAAGCACATGTGCAGGCCCCTGTTGCGAGCGTTTTATTTAGTCATTTATTTTATTATTTATTAACAGGATTTTATATAGCGCACACATATTCCACAGCACTTTACAGAGAATAGTTATGAGCAAAAACACATAACAGCACAAGACAATGTAGGACAAGTGTGGCACCCTGCAGCGGGTGCCACTAAGAATCCCCCTGAGGATTAAACCCCCCCAGCAGGGAAAGGGTTAAACCCTCTGAAGGACGGTGAGGGACGGGGGCGTGACTTACCCAGGAGGCAGAGGGAGAGGAAGCCTTGCGGGGATAGGCCAGAGAGGTCTGGCGTGAAGGAAGGAGGAGGATCAGGAGAAGGGGAATGAAAGGAGAAGCGCGAGGAGAGTGTGTGCCGGGGAAGCTGCGAGGGAGAGCCGGGTGGAGACCAGAGCGGAGGCGTGGGGAGCCCCAGGGTCTAGCCCAGCCTCAGCAGCGGTATTTCGAGCCGTTCACAACCTCCGGCGGACGGTGGTGACATCAGCGGCAGACAGGAGGTGCAGGAGCCAAGTGCCTGCCGCTCCGCACACAGGAAGGGGGGCGCTGATCTACATGCCACCCGCCACGGAGAGTGACTGCGGAGAGCAGCAGAGAGGGAGAGAGAAGGCACCCAGGCACTATCTCCCTGGGGAGCAGCAGCAGAGCAGGGCACACCAGGAGGACAGACGTCCAGCCTCCGTCCTCAAGAGAGGGAGAAGTGAGTCAGCCGGGGGAAATCGCCCCACAGGTACAGCACCCCCAAGTTGACCTCTGTGACCATGGAAGGGTGTCCCCACAGCTAGTCCCTGCAGGAATGTTACCTGGGACCCAATTTCCTGCTAGAGAGGGACAGACATTCCCTGCTAGATGTCCCTGTCATGTAGCCCCTATGGCAGAGAGAGAGAGAGAGAGGTGGAGATCCAACAGGGACCCTTGGCCCCTGCGGCCACCCATTTCAGGATTGCTAAATCACCAGATTCCACACACCGGGACACCTATTCTAACAGATCCATTGATTCATGGGGGAACAGTGCCACCTTGTGGCCAGACTGGATAATACCCCGCATTTTACAGATTTACCCCATATCCGTAGGAAGGCCTGCAGCAAGTGAGACCTACAGAAGGCTATTTATCCGTAGGAAGGCCTGCATCAAGTGAGACCCAGGCTATTTATCCATAGGAAGGCCAGGGTTCTCCGTTAGGGACCGCTTCACCGGGGAGTTGTATGTTAATCCCTGTGCACAGGCCAAATCATAGATTCGGGTCCAGGACAGTAATTGGGTACCGGTACCGTTAGGACATACCTTGTTAGGAACGGCAGATACCGCGATCGCTAGATTAAGCAAAGTTGTTTGTTTGGTACATCAGGAACAAGTTTATCTAGGTTTAATTGCACTAAAGATAATCTCCTGGTTTTACGAATCATTTTCGTCAGATACTGGGAGGCCGACATGAAGATCGGGCAAACATACCTACCCAAACAGGGGTATCTGGTGACTACTGGGGGAGAAGGAAAGGCGTCCCCTATCATCCTAGGCATAAATGTCCTAAGGAATTGCCTGGAAGAGCTGATCTCGGCGTTGAAACAAGAACTTCTCACCCAAAATCAGACTGAGAAGCGAAACCTGCAACACACCATCTGTGTCCAGAGGAGTCAGGTCGGGAAGAGAGTGCTGGCTATGCAGGTGCAAGGAACCGTCAAGTGGTTTAATGTCCGAAGAGGATATGGCTTCATCAACAGGAATCACACAAAAGATGATGTCTTTGTCCATCAGACGGGCATAAAGAGAGACAACCCCCGGAAGATTCCGCGTAGTATTGAAGATGGTGAGCCGGTGGAATTTCATGTGATAGAAGGAAAGAAGGGAGCGGAGGCAGCAAACGTGACTGGCCCCGGAGGTGTGCCAGGTAAAGAGAGCTGGTTTGCTCCCAACAGATGTTGGTTCCGCAGGCATTTTTACCGGCCAAAGAGAGGGGATGCTGCCGAATCCGGAGACGGGGGCGTAAGTAGGAACCAGGAGTACTTAAGCCAAATGTTTGGGCGCGAGGACACGCCCATGAAAAGTGGGGGTGAATGTGGCACGCTGCAGCGGGTGCCACTAAGAATCCCCATGAGGATTAAATGCCCAGCAAGGAAAGGGTTAATCCATATGAAGATGCTGAGGGACGGGGGCGTGACTTACCCAGGAGGCAGCGGGAGCCTTGCGGGGATAGGCCAGGGAGGTCTGGCGCGAAGGAAGGTGGAGGAGAAGGGGAATGAAAGGAGAAGCGCGAGGAGAGTGTGCGCCGGGGAAGCAGCGAGGGAGAGCCGGACGGAGACCAGAGCGGAGGCGTTGGGAGCCCCGGGGTTTAGCCCAGCCTCAGCAGCAGTATAGCGAGCCACTCACAACCTCCGGCGGGCGGGGCCGACGTCAGCGGCAGATAGAAGGTGCAGGAGCCAAGTGCCTGCCGCTCCGCACACAGGAAGGGGGGGCGCCGATCTACATGCCACCTGCCACGGAGAGTGACTGTGGAGAGCGGCAGAGAGGGAGAGAGAAGGCACCCAGGCACTATCTCCCTGGGGAGCAGTAGCAGAGCGGGGCACACCAGGAGGACAGACGTCCAGCCTCCGTCCCCAAGAGGGGGAGAAGTGAGTCAGCCGGGGGAATCGCCCCACAGGTACAGCACCCCCATGTTGACCTGTGTGACCCTGGAACGGTGTCCCCACAGCTAGTCCCTGCATAACTGTTATCTGGGACCCAATTTCCTGCTAGAGATCAACAGACATTCCCTGCTAGATGTCCCTGTCATGTTAGAGAGAGAGAGAGAGGTGGAGATCCAACAGGGACTCTTGACCCCTGCGGCCACCCATTTCAGGATTGCTAACTCACCAGATTCCACACACCGGGACACCTATTCTTACAGATCCATTGATTCCTGAGGGAACAGTGCCACCTTGTGGCGAGACTGGATAATACCCCGCATTTTACAGATTCACCCCATATCCGTAGGAAGGCCTGCAGCAAGTGAGACCTAGGCTATTTATCAGTAGGAAGGCCGGGGTTCTCCGTTAGGGACCGCTTCACCGGGGAGTTGTATGTTAATCCCTGTGCACAGGCTGAGTCATAGATTCGGGTCCAGGACAGTAATTGGGTACCGGTACCGTTAGGACATACCTTGTTAGAAACGGCAGATACCGTGATCGCAAGATTAAGTGAAGTTGTTTGTTTGGCACATCAGGAACAAGTCTATCTAGGTTTAATTGCACTAAAGTTAATTGTCACCACGGCCGGACTAGGAGAACCCACCTCAGTTTCAGAGGTCAGAGGAGGCTGGGCAATATGTCCTTGAAACTTGGCCGGTTGAATATAGGTCTTGCGCATATAGCCGGACTAGCGGGTTTGGCTGAGACTTCGAATGAAGGCGCAGAGTCTAACTGCCCAGCGGTCTTCTCCAGGGACCCCCGCAAGGGGATTTGGCTTTCGCTGCGTCTGGACAGCAGGTCGCGGCCCCTCACCCGAAGTACCCACAGGATCCGGGATGGCAGAACACAGGATAACAGAGGGAATAACCAGACAGGACGGGGACCGGAGATGAGGAGGATAACCTGGATACTGGATGACAGATAACCGGAGGAAGCTGACGGATGCAGATGACGAATAGACCAGGATAATAACTGTAACTGAAGATAGCTCACTTGGCGAAGAAATAACTTAAACGAAAACCTGCCGACTTGGCAAAACTGAAGAAACTGGCAATTTGCAGAGGATAACAACTGTAACAGAAATAGCCGACTTGGCGAGCTGGATGGACGAAAGGACCCGGACTGAACGATGGACACACAAGGACTCGGGAGCGAGGAAGGACGAGAATCAGGAACAGGAGAGCTGGATCTGAGGAAAGCAGGAACCGCAGTACCATGGAAGTAACTCTGGAGGCTGCTGTTGCCACTGACGTTGTACCAGCACTGAACTGAAGGAGCTGCTGGGTCTTATACCTTACCCGGTGCAAAGGTCAGCCCCTTCCTTAGGAGAAGGCACAAATAGGAGGTGGCCCAGCCGGTCATGTGACCCGACCAAGATGGCGGCGCCGAACGCCGGGAGCCGGTGTGAATGACCCCACCGGACCCGCCTGTGTCCTAGACGCACTTGCGCCCACCTGCCCGTGGACCCCCCGGAGCCCTGCACCAGCGCGCCGAGCGCCGTGAGTCGGTGAGCGAGACGCTGCCGAACCCGCCGGCGTCCTGGACGCACCTGCGCCTACCTGCCCGTCAGACGCACGCGGCCCGGCGCCACCGTGACGCCAGGACCGGAGGACACGACCGGGTGAGTAGACGGAGCCAGGCCTGGCACCTAGGGGTCGCATGACAGTACCCCCCCTTTTAGGAGTGGCCGCTGGACACTTTGCTGGGTTTTGGAGGAAGAATTTTTTTACCAGAGTTGGAGCATGGACATCCTCTGCTGGTATCCACGATCTCTCCTCAGGACCGTAGCCCTTCCAGTCTACCAGAAACTGTAACCCTCCTCTAACTCGGCGAGTATCCAGGATTTTCTTAACCTCGAATTCAATCCCTCCCTGGGTCTTCACAGGTGTTGCCTTGGGTGACAACCTCCGAAACCGATTCAGAACAAGTGGTTTGAGTAGGGAAACGTGAAACGTGTTGGAGACTTTAAGGGAAGACGGGAGCTTCAACCGAACCGCTACTGGGTTGATCACATGGGTGATAGCGTATGGGCCTATATATCGTGGGGCCATTTTCATGGTTGGAACCCGAAGTCTGAGATTTCTGGTAGACAACCATACCCGATCTCCGATGTGATAAATGGGAGTGGCAGACCGTCGGCGATCTGCGAACTTCTTGTACCTAATGGAAGCCCTCCGGAGAGCAGCGTGAACATTGTTCCAAACATTGAGGAAGAAGCGAAGGGAGGTTCTTACTGCTGGGACTTCGGCTGCGGGCAAGGGAGAGAACTCTGGTACCCGAGGGTGTGTGCCGTAGACTATGGAAAAGGGCGTGGCCAGACTGGAACTGTGATAAGCATTGTTGTGGGCGAACTCGGCCCAGGGTAAGAGCTCAGCCCAATTATCCTGGGAAGAGGAAAGGTACAAACGGAGAAAAGTTTCGAGGTCCTGATTTACACGCTCCGTTTGCCCGTTGGTTTGGGGATGGTATGCCGTGGAAAACTTGAGCTGGATGCGGAACGCAGCACAAAGCGCCCTCCAGAACCTGGCTACGAATTGTACCCCCCGGTCGGAGATGATCTCCTCGGGAAGGCCGTGGAGACGGAAGACATGGGTGATAAAGAGGTTGGCCAGAGAAGGAGCGCTAGGTAATCCTTTGAGAGGTACAAAATGAGCCATTTTGGAGAAACGGTCAATAATGACCCAGATGGTGGTGAATCCTCCGGAAGATGGTAAGTCTGTGACGAAGTCCATCGCGAGATGGGACCAAGGACGAGAGGGAATGGATAGTGGAAGCAATTTCCCTACAGGTCTCTGTCGAGGGGTCTTGTGCTGAGCACATGTGGGACAGGAAGAAGTAAAGGCCAAAACGTCTTTTCGAATGGATGGCCACCAATATGATCGCTGCAGAAACTCCAAGGTCTTCTAAAAGCCGGTGTGGCCGGCAAATCGAGATTGATGGGCCCACTGCATTATCTTCTGACGTAACTCGGAGGGGACGAAAGTTTTTCCCGCTGGAGGGGTAATGACCTGAGTAGCGGCAAAGACCTTGGAGTCTAGTACGGGGGACATCGGGGTATCCACTTCTGAGGGAGAAAAGGATCTAGATAGGGCATCAGCTTTGGTATTTTTAGATCCTGGACGAAAAGATAATTTAAACTGAAACCGAGTAAAGAAGAGAGACCAGCGGGCCAGGCGAGGGTTTAGACACTGGGCTGACTGAAGATAGAGTAGGTTCTTGTGGTCTGTGTACACAATAAAAGGATGTTGCGCCCCTTCCAGAAGGTATCTCCACTCCTCTAGCGCTAGTTTGATGGCGAGAAGCTCTTGTTCTTCAATGGGATAGTTGCGTTCTGCCGGAGAAAACTTCTTGGAGAAGAAACTACATGGATGGAGTTTCCCATCTTCGCCGTATTGAGAGAGGACTGCCCCGACTGCCTCGGAAGAAGCGTCCACCTCGAGGGAAAAGGTTTTGGTAACGTCTGGTTGCCGAAGTACTGGAGCGGAGGTGAAGGCACGTTTAAGGGTGAGAAATGCTTCGTTGGCGTCAGGTGACCATCGGGAAGGGTTGGCTCCTTTACGGGTAAGGGCTGTGATGGGGGCTACAATTGTGGAGAACCCCTGAATGAATTTGCGATAGTAGTTCGCAAACCCCAGGAATCGCTGGATAGCCCGGAGCGTCGTGGGTTGAGACCAATTCAAGATAGCAGAAACCTTCTCAGGATCCATTTGCAATCCCTGGCCAGAGACGATGTACCCGAGAAAGGGAACTGCGGTTTTCTCAAAGATGCACTTCTCTAATTTACAATATAATTGATTTTGTCGGAGTCGCCGTAGTACCTCTCTGACTTGGTTGCGATGGGAGTTCAGGTCACGGGAAAAAATGAGAATATCGTCGAGGTAGACGACTACTGAGTGATAAAGCAGGTCTCGAAAGATTTCATTAACGAAGTCTTGGAAGACGGCCGGGGCGTTGCAGAGGCCAAAAGGCATAACTAGATATTCGTAGTGGCCGTCCCTGGTGTTGAATGCCGTCTTCCACTCGTCTCCGGCTCGGATTCGAATGAGGTTATAGGCGCCTCGGAGGTCTAATTTCGAGAAGATTGTGGCACCCTTGATCCTATCAAACAACTCGGGAATGAGCGGGAGAGGATAGCGATTCTTGACGGTAATTTCGTTGAGCCCTCGGTAGTCGATACAGGGGCGGAGAGTACCGCCCTTCTTTTTCACGAAGAAAAAACCCGCCCCAGCTGGAGAGGAGGAAGGACGGATAAACCCTTTTTTCAAATTTTCTGAAATGTATTCGGACATGGCTTGAGTCTCAACCAGAGAAAGCGGGTATATACGACCCCGGGGAGGGTTGGAATCTGGAACTAATTCAATAGGACAGTCCCAACTCCGATGGGGCGGCAGAGAGTTTGCTGCTTTTTTGCAGAAGACATCCTCGAAGGCCTGATACGGAACGGGGACAGATAGCTTGGCATCAGAGCTTCGCACCGGCACGACCTTGGACAGACAGGAGCTGGAGCAGCGAGGACCCCAGGAGAGAATCCGCATAGTCGTCCATTCGATATGCGGACTATGTAAAAGCAACCAAGGGAGGCCCAGTATCATCACGAAGGAGGCTCGTGGAATAATCAAGAATTCTATATATTCACGATGAAGCGCCCCTACGCCGAGCTCCAATGGCACTGTCACTTGAGTGATTAGGCCATGCGGAATAGGACTGCCATCCACTGCTGTCAGACGTACTGGCACCTCTAGGTCTCTCGAGTGAATGTGTTGTTGCTGAACGAACTCTAAGAAAATGAGGTTCGCGGCGGCACCGGAATCCAATAACGCGGAGACCTCTACAGTTTGAGCTAGCAGGAGATGAACAGGGAGTAGAGATTCAGGGCTGGTTGGAGATGTCTTTATCTGTCCTAATCGAGCCTCTCCAGAGCTCATTAGGACCGAGAGTTTCCCGGACGCTTGGGGCATCGGGCAATCAGGTGGCCAGCCTCACCACAGTAAAGGCAAAGGTTCTCACGACGCCGACGTTGCCTCTCCTCTGGGGTTAACTGGGCCCGATTCACTTGCATAGGTTCTTCGGGTGGTAGGGCTGGCGTCGAGGGTGTACGAGGAATTGGAAGAGTGCGGGAGCGATCTCCTCTAGATCTCTCGGCTTGCCTTTCTCGATAACGAAGATCAACTTTGTTGCATAAAGAGATCAGTTCCTCTAAGGTGTCGGGCAGGTCTCGAGTCGCCAGGTCATCTTTAATGCGCTCAGAAAGCCCGTTCCAGAAGGCGGAGAAGAGGGCTTCGTTGTTCCAACTTACTTCGGATGCCAAGGTTTGGAATTGGACCACGTACTGCGCCACAGTGCGATTTCCCTGACGTAACCGCAGAATCTCCATGGCAGAAGAAGATGAACGACCCGGTTCGTCAAAGATTCTGCGGAACTGGGTGATGAAGTCATGGTAGTTGGACAGGAGTGGATCATCTCTCTCCCACAGTGGGGACACCCAATCCAGAGCGGTACCGGAGAGCAGAGACACGATATACGCCACACGAGTCTTGTCAGACGGGAAGAGACCAGGCTGTAAAGTAAAATGTACGTCGCATTGGTTCAAGAACCCGCGACATACCTTGGGGTTGCCGTCAAACTTGCTTGGAGGAGGCAGATGTAGATGACCGGATGCAGGAGAAGATACGGGTGGACGAATCGGTTCTGTGGGAGCTTGAGCAGGAATCGGAGCCTTTGGAAGAGAGGTCTGAAGGAGATCCTGACGATGAGCGATATCCCGTAACCCCTGCGCCAATTGTCTTTGGGTCTCTTCAAGACTCTCCATCCGAGCCGCGATCTGTTGGAGTAAGTCAACTCCAATACCAGGCGCTGAGGTGGCATCCATGTCGCTGGTACAAACTGTCACCACGGCCGGACTAGGAGAACCCACCTCAGTTTCAGAGGTCAGAGGAGGCTGGGCAATATGTCCTTGAAACTTGGCCGGTTGAATATAGGTCTTGCGCATATAGCCGGACTAGCGGGTTTGGCTGAGACTTCGAATGAAGGCGCGGAGTCTAACTGCCCAGCGGTCTTCTCCAGGGACCCCCGCAAGGGGATTTGGCTTTCGCTGCGTCTGGACAGCAGGTCGCGGCCCCTCACCCGAAGTACCCACAGGATCCGGGATGGCAGAACACAGGATAACAGAGGGAATAACCAGACAGGACGGGGACCGGAGATGAGGAGGATAACCTGGATACTGGATGACAGATAACCGGAGGAAGCTGACGGATGCAGATGACGAATAGACCAGGATAATAACTGTAACTGAAGATAGCTCACTTGGCGAAGAAATAACTTAAACGAAAACCTGCCGACTTGGCAAAACTGAAGAAACTGGCAATTTGCAGAGGATAACAACTGTAACAGAAATAGCCGACTTGGCGAGCTGGATGGACGAAAGGACCCGGACTGAACGATGGACACACAAGGACTCGGGAGCGAGGAAGGACGAGAATCAGGAACAGGAGAGCTGGATCTGAGGAAAGCAGGAACCGCAGTACCATGGAAGTAACACTGGAGGCTGCTGTTGCCACTGACGTTGTACCAGCACTGAACTGAAGGAGCTGCTGGGTCTTATACCTTACCCGGTGCAAAGGTCAGCCCCTTCCTTAGGAGAAGGCACAAATAGGAGGTGGCCCAGCCGGTCATGTGATCCGACCAAGATGGCGGCACCGAACGCCGGGAGCCGGTGTGAATGACCCCATCGGACCCGCCTGTGTCCTAGACGCACTTGCGCCCACCTGCCCGTGGACCCCCCGGAGCCCTGCACCAGCGCGCCGAGCGCCGTGAGTCGGCGAGCGAGACGCTGCCGAACCCGCCGGCGTCCTGGACGCACCTGCGCCTACCTGCCCGTCAGACGCACGCGGCCCGGCGCCACCGTGACGCCAGGACCGGAGGACACGACCGGGTGAGTAGACGGAGCCAGGCCTGGCACCTAGGGGTCGCATGACAATAATCTCCTGGTTATACGAATTCTGCTATTGTATATTAAAGTGTGTACGTTTGATTTCCGTAGATTAAACCCTTGATTCTGTTATTGCAATAACTTGTTTGACCCGCAGCTTGACATACCCTCTTGTGGAGAGCGAGCAATAAAATATCAACCTGTTCAAGTATATCAGCTCCCTCGACTCTGTGTCCACTATTGCTGTCTAATCCCCTGGATAAAAGTCCCTAGCCTCACAGGTACCACACAAGTACATGGTAAATATGGATAGCTGCATCAGGGGACAGGACACTGAAGCAATCATCAGGGTGGCAGAGGTTTATATATTCTAAGAAAGGCACATGAGGAGAGAGGGCCCTGCTCGTGAGAGCTTACATTCTAAAGGGGAGGGTTAGACAGACAGGGGTGACACAGAAGGGAAAAAAGTGAGCAGAAACAGGTTAGGATGAGAGATGGTCAGGTTTTATGCAGGAGGGTGGGAAGAGGTCAGCTTAGTCTTTGGTATTTTAAGTCTAAAAAAGCGCTGGGTCATCCAAGAGTAGATAGCAGAGAGACAGTTGGAGATATGAGTGAGGATAGAGGGAGAGAGATCAGGAAAGGAGTGGTAGATTTCAGTGTTATCAGCATAGATGTGATAATGGAAGTTGAGTGAGCAAATAAGCTCAACCAGAGAGAACATGTAGAGATAGAGAAGAAGAGGGCCAAGAAAAAAATGTTGGGGGACACCTACTATCAATGGAAGAGCATATCTTTAGCTAAGTTTTCCCCGTCGAGGCCCTCACAGACTGTGAAAGGGAGTGTTCCTGGGTGGACCTCGAGAATTTCATGGGTGTGCCCACAAAAATGTTGGGTGTATCCATAGAGATGCTGGGCATCGGTGCCTGCCCTGAATTCGTGCCGATCCGTGTAGCTGTAAAGTGACACCTGGGTCACGCGATGGGGGCAAGAGCCGGACAAAGAGGAAGAAATCATTGGTAAGTAACATCCAAAGATACTAAAAGAGGTTAAAGGGGACCTGGTAAAACCAGAATTATTCAACTGGTCACTAGCTGCTGAAGTAATCTCAGAGGACGTGAAAATAGTGAATGTAGTCCCACTGCACAAAAGTGGAAGCAAGCAAGAGGTAAGCAACTTCCGACCAGTGAGCCTTACATCAGTAGAAGGGAAATTGATGGAAACACTCTCAAAATAAAGTGTTGAAAAATATCTCAAAATCAGCAACTTACAGTTTCCTAAACAGCATGGGTTTACTGGGGGAGATCATGTCAAACAAATCCTACTGACGTTTTCTTGACTGGGTGACTAAAGTAATAGATCAAGGGGGGTCATAGATGTAGCTTATCTGGACTTTAGTAAGTCTTTTGACAATGTCCACCATCGCAGACTGTTAAATATACTTGAAAGCTTGGGATTGGATTCTAAGATTGATTGGATAAGATCTTGGTTGCAGGATAGAAAACAGAGTTGTAGTAAATGGAGTGCAGTCATGAGAGAGAAATGTTACCAGTGGAGTACCCCAGGGATCTGTACTTGGACCAGTGCTTTTTAATATCTTTATTGGTGTCATGGGAAATGGAAATGAGGGTAAAATATCCCTTTTTGCAAATGACACAAAGGTATGCAACAGGGTATACACACCAGGAGGGGTAAAACAAATGATTAGAGCAGTGATATCTTATCTTAACACTCCAGCTGTTTTTGAACTACACATCCTAGCATGCCCTGCTACAGTTTTACTATTTGGCCGTGCTAAAACTGATGCATGGCATGCTGGGATATGTAGTTCAACAACAGCTGGAGTGTCAAGGTTAGCATGACTGGATTAGAGGAATGGTCAAGAGCATGGCAACTACAGTTAAATACCCCAAAAATGC
This sequence comes from Crinia signifera, assembly GCF_055691185.1. NCBI lineage: Eukaryota > Metazoa > Chordata > Amphibia > Anura > Myobatrachidae > Crinia > Crinia signifera. The sequence continues at coordinate 78,177,168 of NC_139217.1, forward strand.
AAAGTCACTATTTCAGGGGACTTAAAGGCAGGTAGGCAATGTAATAAATAAATGAAGAAGGCAAGTCAGATGATTGGTTGCATAGGGAGAGGAATTAGCAGTAGATAGAAAGAATTAATAATGCCACTGTGTAGGTCATCGGTACAACTAAAATGGTGCATGGCCTACATCACAAAATTCGGAAAGACTAAAAGATCTTAATATGTATAGTTTAGAGCAGATAAGGGAAAAGGGGGACATGATAGAAACTTTCAAATATATCAAAGGTTTTAACAAGGTACAGGTGGTAGACATTCTTCACAGGAAGAGGAGCAACAAAACATGAAGACATGCACTGAAACTAGAGGGAGGAAGATTCAGGGGAAATGTGAGGAAGAATTACTTCACAGAAAGAGTAGTAGATAAGTGGAATAACCTACCATCAGAGGTGGTAGACACAAATACAGTAGTACAATTTAAACATGCTTGGAATAGGCATATTGATATCCTTACAAAGAAATAAGGATCAAATATGGTTTGAGGTAACATGTTTAAAAAAGGGGCAGACTAGATGGGCCAAGTGGTTCTTATCTGCCGCCAAACTCTATGTTTCTATGTAGCCATTGAATGATTCCTCCTCTGAGCACCTGCATGTGAATGAATGTGTACACATCTGTTTGCATCCCTGCACAGGGATTTGTGTGGCAGTGGTGGGGCATGCGATGGCGGGGTGGGGGGCCGCTTTAACCTCCTCGCTAGGCTGAAAAACGTACAGCCTAGTGAGCAGGTTTGAATCTGGACCATATTGTCAGCATGCATGGCATTTTGTCTTTAACCACATTAATATTATTTGACACTGATAAAATGTTTGTTGGGCTCCATTTGCACAAATTGTTTGCATGATCGCTCTCCATTAATTATAGCTTAAATATGTGCAGTTGGGGCAGAAGAGAGCCTGGCCGGGCCCAGATAGACATCATAACCACTTTAACTTTCCATCTAGGTGTGATGAACTGCAAAATGTTGGTTATTATATAATAGAGGAAATTAGTAAAATTGGAAAACAAATACCAATACAATTGTATTCCAATGTGAAACTAACACAATGCAAAGCAAAGACAACACATAACAAGATCATAACTTATAACAGATCTAATGGAAGATCAGTTGGTTTTTACCTCTGGCCTGCAGCACTGCAGCCCCTCAGGTAAAATCCATCACTGTGCTCTGAGTAATACCCCTTTCACAACACACAAAATTACCGGGTTCATGACAGTTTCTTGCTGGTTTGACCCCTTTATTCGTGCGATGTGAAAGGGGTTACCGGTTACAGCTAACCGGTAGCAACACGGCAATTTGAACGGGGTAAGAAGAATGGTTCTTACCAGTTCATTGATGTGTAGTGTGAACGGGTTGATCAGGTCAAGCGACCCATTTCCTTCTCACAATATGGAGGAGGCAGCACTTGGAGCAGCACCAGCTCTAAGCGCTGCCTCCTTCCCAGCCCCCGATGATGCTCCAATGCCCCCACATGACGTCAGCAAACAAGCAATATTGCCTGTTCCTGATGCGATCTGAACAGACCGCAAATGCAGGGTCACACTGGGACTGAACTGTTTAAAAGTCCCGGTGTGACCCTGCATTTGCAGTCTGAAAGAAGTAAAGCCAGATATAGTCTTTGAGACTGCATTGGCTTCACTGTGACTGGCAGTGACTTCCCATTGGAATTTTGACCTGCTAGTCACCCAAGGCAGTCCCATTGCGTGGTGTTCCCTCCCTCCGGTATACCTCTATGGGCTGCTTTGGGTTATGCATATATGCAGTACCGAGGCCGATACACCAGTCCCGGTGCCTGTCATCTGCAGTGTACAGGTGCCGTGATTTAGTTTCTATGGGCTGTTGTCAAAGCAGACCATAGAAGCTAGGGGCATGCGCAGTACCAAGGACAATACCGCACATGTGCCAGTCCTGCAATTGCGGCGGGGACCAGTGGCAGCAGTGGAGGGCTAGCATCATGTCAGCAGCAGCCCCCTCATACACTGAGGTAGGAGCCGATGCTGGAACAGATTCAGCTCAAAATTAATATTATTACCATCAATGCTGTGCTGATGGGCGAATATATACTGTATACATGTTGGACCATGTATATATTCTTCAATAGAACTCCCATTTTTGTAAATAAACCCCTAAAAGGTTCAACGTTTAAGCCAGGCATGTCCAACGTTGGCCCTGCAGATGTTTTGAAACTACACCTCCCAGCATGCTTTGCCACAGTTTTGCTATTAGAGAATGCTAAAACTATTGCAAAGCATGCTGGGATGTGTAGTTTCAAAACATCTGGAGGGCCAACATTGGACATGCCTGGTTTAAGCCATACATATTTTGCTTATTTTAAAATGTTAAATATTTTCTGTACATAGAGGATGTATAATTGGGATTTATTAAATTAATGCTTGGTCTATACCTACTGTATTTTTAATAAAAAAAAAATCCAAGTCTAATTTCCAAAGCTGAATCCCAGGGACTCTTTATATGTATTCATTTCCTGATCTATGACACTTCAGCTGTATTAGGGACGTGTGCACAGTGGTTTCTTAATTTAGTTTTTTTTATTATCGGATACTATAGGAACTTATCATTTATGACACATTCCAAGTGAAAATTACATCTTGTCAGTTTAGAGATAGCATTTACTTTTTCATTTTTTATTTTTTTATAAGAAATGGTTATACAATAGGAATAATCCCAGATTTCTTAACTTATCTAACAAAAAAGGCATAAGAAAGAGACTGATTTTGCAAGTATATTATTTGCAAGCATTTCCTGCCAAAGTGGGGCAGCGAGCTCTAATCCCGCTTTCACTATACAATACTTATAGCAGAAATAAATTGCTTAATATTTTTTCAGTAATACCATATGCAAATAAAGCCTGTGCACAATTCAATCCGCTCATGCTATAACATTTTCGTCAATCAGCGGCTGTATTTACCCCATGTGGAGAGTTCTCCCTCGGGCACCAGAAATGATTGTTAAAGACACTTTTCATTAATGGTTTTCTTACTTCAAATTATCAGATTCCGCAAATCACTGTGAAGTCTATTAAGTAGAAACATTACACAAGTGATGTCATTTTTTATCATTCAAATAGCCCCATTATATTCGAATCGTCTGCAAAAGCAGACTTGGAGGAGTTTTTTTTTCTAATTGTGATGCTTGTATATCTCCAGAAGAGATTAACACAGTGCAATTTGTTGTTGTCCCCACTGCAAATTAAACCATTAATATTTAAACATGTCTTTAAGCTCTATTATGGGAAAGCATGTTTCTTTAATTGTTAAGCAATGAAACTGGCAACATTATATTCTAACAGCGCTTATAATGTAGACAAATACCCTTTCAGACTACCAGAAATATCCTGGGTTATTGTATGTGAATGCCCAGCAATGTGGGCAGGGGCGTAACTAGATTTTCGTAGGCCCCATAGCAAATATTTTTAAGGGCCCCCTCTTTAGAACTCATGGTGACAAATGTATGTAAAACATATTACTTAGACAGTAAATATGGGCCCCCCCTTCAGCTCTGGGCCCCATAGCTCTGGGTCATACAAGCATTTCAACCCAGGTAGTTACCAGTTTTGAACCCGGGACCTACCCAAGTCACGGTGCAGTGTTAACGGCATAAGCAACCGATGCAGTTTGCATCTAGATTACAGAAGCACTGAATTTACTAAAGAGTGAGAACGCCATCAAAAATCCACTGGAAACCTGTTTTCTGTCCACTTGCAGATAGCATTTGTCTACGGAGCTGCATAGATTTCTCATAACTGTTTATTGGTGTTCTTTGGAAGATATCCAATTCGCAGCAGTAAATTCCTGCAGCTCATGGTTTCACCAAGGGCTATTCAATTAGACTCAATAACCTGACATTTATTGATGATTATGCTTTGGGTGCCTCAGGCCCCTCAAACATAATCCCCTATGAGCAGCCCATATACCCGTGATAACAAATGGGTCCCAGAAGTTAAACTAAGCCTTTTTTTACCCTCCCTCAAAAAGCTCTAATTGGATATCCCAAGAATAGCTATCGGTCATATGTCACGCTATCAGACCATTTTTTTGGTGCTGAAAAAACATTAGTAGAAGAGCACAATATCTAGATCTTTTCTGGACTAGGGGCCTGATTCAGACCTGATTGCACGGGCGCAAATTCACACGGCCAGCGCTCACTTAAGCCGCCTAGTGTGAATTCCTGCCTTGTGAATCAATTTACTCTCTGTGTGAATGGATGTCTGACACATTCACATCTGAGCAAATATGTCCAAAACCCATTGTAACAGGTTGACCATCTAATGATTTATACACTGGCCAGAACTCATCGCAGGCGCAGCGTAGCCTTGGACTTACACAGTGGCTTTAATGAAAACAGGCATATCCGGCCTGTTTGTGACGTCACAAACCTACCCTAAAATGATGGGGAATGCCTGCATTTATTGCTGACACTCCCAGCATTTTTTCCTGCATGTCTACGTTTTTCTTAGAACTCCCAGTATCGGCCGGGTTCCTCCCCCAGGCGCCTACTTCCTGTCAATCATCTTGCAAATGGCTAGTGAAGGATAAAAGTAGAAGGCTTTCGACGCAGCATGTACACTCATTGTAACCCATACGCATGTGCAGTGTATCGATAATCAGTCACCGTGCGAACAGGGTCTGATTCAGGCCCTATATACTGTAAGCATACAAACCAGAGAAATCAAGAAACCTAAGTTTACATTTTAATGTTCCATCTCTGTTGTTAACAATCAATAAAACAATTACTGAAATCACATATTGTTCATTAGCTTTAAGGTGAAAGCAATACAGGTAACTAACTCAACAGCTATCCCTTGACATTTGTTCTGCCTCAAACGTATTCCATTGCTCTACCTACTCCATTGCTCTACCTACCATTTCTCTACCTACTCCTGCCTTCTCACTTCACTCCCCAAATTAACTCTGCCTCTCCTCCCAACTGCAAACTTCCTTCCTCTCCCATCTCCAATATTTTGCCTGTGCAGTTCCCTATCACTGGAATTCTCTCCCTCTCCCACCTCTCTACAAAATTTCAAATGCACTATCAAAACCCAAATCTTTATAAAATGTAGATGACACACGTGACTTACACAGAGAAGATGGGCCCCACTCATCTCTGGACCCCATAGCAACTTTACTTCCTACACCTATGGTAGTTACACCCTTGCTGTTTCCCCTGTCTATCTCCCACTCCCAATTAGATTGCAAGCTTTCATGATCAGGACCCTCTTCCCCTCATGTGCTTTTCCTTCCCTCCCTTATACTGTCATCTCTTTTCCACGGCAAACAAAAGCAGCAAAGATTTGGGATTGGATGCCCCAAAGCTTTTTGGGCTATTATGACTCCATCCTCAATGTTTATAAAACCTTGTCCATGTTCTGCAATGATTTGTACTGTAAGTTACTTTAGTTGTGTTGTTTGCACTGCTCTTTTTATGCACTATCTTAGGTTCTGCAGATCCCCTGTGGTCTTATATACACTACCGTTCAAAAGTTTGTCGTCACTCAGAAATGTCCTTATTTTTGAAAGAAAGCACTGGATTTTTCAATGAAGATAACATTGATTTAATCAGAAATACACTTTTTACATTGTTAATGGGATAAATGACTATACTAGCTGCAAATGTCTGTTTTTTAAAGGCATATCAACATACTTTAGGTGTATAGAGGCTCATCTCCAGCAACCATCACTTCAGTCTTCTAATAGTACATTGTGTTTGCTAATTGTGATATAAGACTAATGGGTGATTATAAAACCCTTGAAAAATTATGTTAGCATGGCTAAAAATTGGTTTGCTCATTAGAGAAGCTATAAAACTGGCCCTCCTTTGAGCTATGTGATTATCTGGAGCATCACATTTGTGGGTTCGATTATACTCTGAAAATGGTCAGAAAAAGAGATCTTGCATGTGAAACTCGACAGTCTATTCCTGTTCTAGGAAGGCTATTTCATGCAAGAAAATGCCAAGAAGCTGAATATTTCCTACAACATTGTGTACTACTCCCTTCAGAGAACAGCACAAACAGGCTCTAACCAGTGTAGACAGAGAAGTGGAAGGCCCCAGTGCACAACTGAGCAAGAAGACAAGTACATTAGAGTCTCTAATTTGAGAAATAGATGCCTCATAGGTCCTCAACTGGCAGCTTAATTAAATGGTACCCACAAAATGCTTGTGTCAACATCTACAGTGACTAGGCGACCCCTGAATGCTGGCCTTATAGGCAGAGTGGCATAGAAAAAGCCCAAATTTTTCGATTTTGCAATGCCATGCGATACCCTGTGGACAGTGGTTGATAGGAGCCAAATTGCTCATCTCACAGGAAAATGACCCAAAGCACACCTCCAAATTATGCAAGAACTATTTAGGGAAGAAGCAGGCAGCTGGTATTCTGTCTGTTATGGAGTGGCCAGCGCAGTCACCAGATCTCAACCCTATTAAACTGTTGTGGGAGCACCTTCACTGTATGGTACCCAAGAAGTGCCCATCAAGCCAATCCAACTTGTTGCAGGTGCTTCAGGAAGAGTGGGGTGGGTATTTCTTCAGATTACCTCAACAAATTAACAGCTAGAATGACAAAGGTATGCAATGCTGCAAAAGGAGCATTATTTTATGAAAGCAAAGTTTGAAGGTCAAAATTATTATTTCAATTAAAAATATTTTTTTCTAACCTTGCCAATGTCTTGACTATTTGTTTTATTCATTTTGCAACTCATTTGATAAATACAAGTACATTTTCAAGTAAAATACAAAATTGTCTGGGTGACACCAAACTTTTGAACGGTAGTATTTAGTAGATAAGGGCTAATAATAACAATAATAATTTTATATGCTGTGCTAGATAAATGACAGAAGATGATTGATTGACATGAACTTTTCCACTTTATCTCTTTTGAATGTTTGCTACATCTTTCTCCTTGAGAAAAACTCCGAACACACTGAATATTATAGTGATGGACCTCTGCTCATGACCATGTACAGGGGCTCGCCAAACCAGAATAAAATGATGATAAATTATGACTATAAATGAATCTACACAATTGCATTCTAGACCTTCACTCAGACCTTTAGAAAGTGTCTCCAGTTTAAAAATGTATGAGGATTCATCTAGACAATATCTGTTTACTTTATGTAGCGGTGAATGTTTTAACTGCTGTGACAGAAAAACCTGCAGTATTGCTTCATGATACATTTAAAAAATATCTGGATACACTCTGGGGCATATTCTGCAGTATTTTACAGTGGTTAATTGACACATACTCCCTGCCCCCACGATATTCAATTGTCCTCAATGCCGGCACCCATCAGTGATTTTGTTATCGCATGCCTGAAGCAGGTAAAAAAAATATCCCCAATAATTAGCCCTATACTGTAAATCTGATTTGTTTGCAAAAACAACTTATCCCGGATCCCATGTTTTTTCGCATGAAAACAACAGAGATAAATTGAATTGCCCAAAAATAAAAATCGTGTGAAAATCGTGATAACCCCACATTTTGTTCTCTCTAAATCTCTCTTTTAATGAACTACAGTAGTTATTCTTCCAACATATTGCTGAGAGCACAGACATTATAAAGTAACACATATATACAATAAATAAATTCACAGTTAATAAATTTTTTAATAGGAAACACATTTTTTAAACCTTAGATTTTATGGTAACAGATTTGTTCTTGGTATGTAAACAAATTGGTCTAAACCTTGAGGTTTTGCCGGTTTCCAGGATTTCAATTTGGAACCAGTAGAAAGCTATTTTACTGGGTGCTAATAAAAAGTTAATGGGACAGATGCACTAAGCTTCAAAGCTATGTGATAAAGCAGAGACTGATAAACAACCAGCCAATCAGCTCCTGTCATTTCTCAAACCCAACCTGTAACATGGCAGTTAGGTACTGATTATTTATCATACTCCACTTTATTACTTTTTGACGCTTAGTGCATTTGGCCTGTGTATGATTTTTCCACTTATAACAATATCATGTTTGAAGAAAGAAAAATAGTTTTTAAGGATTTTCTTAATGGTACAGTAAAGTGGATTGCCGAGTTAGGAAATTAATTTTACGTTCCTCAAATTAATACCATCTGTATTCACATTATAATTGATTATACAATTATTTAATTTAGTAATCCTGTACTGTTCAGGTTTTTTTTTTAGATTTGTTCAAGGAAAATAAACAACACAAACATATCTATCTATAATCTATAAATATATAAATCTATCTATCTATCTATCCAACACAAACATATCTATCTATCTATCTATCTATCCATCTACTGCTTTTTTGAGAAATATTTTTATTGTTTTTCACAAATTAGGAAGTACATTTTTCACAAATTAGGAAGTACATTTTTCACAAATTTGAGATAACATAAGTTCCTCTTTACTAAGTGTCAAGAACATAAGGCAAGTTACATGAGAAACTTTCCCGGATAACTTTATATACTCCTAAGATCGAATATTTAAATATCATTCCTAAGTAACAATAAACATTAAACTTTAAAGGGAAATCGGGGAGAGGAAGTATGTAGGAAGGGGGAAGACAAGACAAATATGAAAGAATTTCATTCATTTATATTTTTAGGGTCTAAACTTATCTATTTTCATCAATTAAATAAAGGCAAACGGAAAATCTCTCTTGTTAATTGTCTATATGAAAACCATGAAGTTGATTCAAAAAGTTTGTAAATGAATGTTTGTGTATCTCCATTCAAACTATCAATGTATCTCGCCCATTTCTTAGCAAATTTATGTACCCCCTGTTCCACATCAGGGAGTGTTGCTCTTCTTTCAAAATATGCGATTTTAAGTAACATATCTAATGTTACGGTATAGTGTAGGCTTGTCCAAACTATTGACCTAAAACTACGGCAAAGGCATGCTGGGATGTGTAGTTTCACAACAGCTGGAGGGCCACAGTTTGGATATGCCTGGTATAGTGGGTTGACAATGTCTAGGTCAACAGTCACTAGGTTGACAGTGACTAGGTTAAAACCTGGAAACGGTCGACATACCATATGTTGTCTTTGCCAGACAGTCAACACAAGCATAAGGTTGACATTGTCATAGTCGACACTGAAAATGTCGACACACGGTTTCATTTTTTTTTGTGCCTATGTCGACATGGACACCGTATGAGTGTACCGTGTCCCTTCAGAACAATTTTACTATAAGAGGACGCTGACATGGCAGACGCCTGTCCCAGAGACGTGCTGGGAATCTTTTTAAGAAGGCCGAGAGATGCCTGCCGCCTGACTTGTGTGGCTATACATGGAATGTGACCGCCACGGAGCTCGTGAGTTTTAATGTTTTAAACTTTAATGTATGTATGTATGTATGTATGTATGTATGTATGTATGTATGAATTGTTCTTATAGTAAAATTGTTTATGCTCTGATACTCACCACCCACCCTTCCCCTACTTTATGTCCCTAATGAAAGAGGGGGGGGGGGGCAATTCTCTTTCAAGCACAAGGTATTTGGCTTGAAAAAAGTGCTGTGGCCACGCCAGCACTTTGTAAGCAGATTCAGACTCAGTTATACACAGACAAACAAGTGTATTTTAAATGATCACTGCAGTCTCCTGAAGCAGTTTAATTGAATTACAGTAATCTGCACTTTTGAGTGAAAAAGATGCTAGACTCAAGCTGACTTGAGGGGCACAGTAACTGCAGCAATATATATAATTATATACAGTATATGTGTATATATATATATATATATATATGTATACAGATAGTGAAACAAAAGCGCCACATATACTTGCTGAATTTCCCAGCTGAACAAGACCTGTGAATCACACAGGGGTAATTTGCACTAGAGTCTATGATATAAGTCCCAGCAGCAACCTTTCTTCAATGGGGAAACCTCTGGGATCCACAGAGGGAAGAATCTAGGTAGAAATGGAAAGAAAGGTGCGCTTCATAGTGCATTAAAAGGAGTTTTATTCGGATAAAACACAATATCCCAGGTACGGATCAAGAAAGCCTCGTACCCATTCAATGAACACTGTGGGCTGGGTACCACACGGTATGACAAATAAGCCAAAGGCAAAGCTGCTCACGTCACAGGAACACTGTATATGACCGGACAACCTCGGATAATCCACCTGGCTGGAGTGCCGTGCAGGTCAGCGGGGAGGCCGGGAACAGAGAAACCTGGAAGCGGGTGCGAGCCGGTCGTGAGATCAGACACCGATGGAGGACGTAGGCCACGCCCTGACGCGTTTCGTCACTGGGACTTCGTCAGAGGGCGTGGTCTCTACGTCCAAGCCTCGGTGCTTTAAGGTTGACGAGCTGTCAGTCAAATGCTGAACAGCCGTATGATTGGTATACAACCGGGGGGCGTGTGTGGTTACACGGCTCCTATCTTCTGAATGAAACTCATTCAAAATGCGAAGAGAGCAGCGTTACCCTTTTACAACAAAGTGACACAATACATAATTTTTTAGCGACATCAAATGCCGGGATATAGTATATAAAATCTCTATAGCAACAAATATACGAAATATATATATATAAAAAAAAGAACACACGTCATTTCAAAAACACATAATGGCGATATAAAAAAGAATATAAAAGGAATTAATATGATAAGTTTACACAAAGACTCAGTATTATAACTTTGATACCTATCTATTTATAGCAGGCCCTGGTCTATGTAATTAATACACATGTACAGTAGTGTTTCGCTACGCATAAGGAAAACATCGGTCACATGAATACGATATTGGTTAGTTTATAAAGGGTGTGATTTCGTAGCCTTCATTGAGGCCGGCGGGTACCAATGTGTTCATTTTTAATATCCACATTGTTTCGCGTTTAAGTAAAAATTTATCGTGATCTCCGCCTCTCTTATGTTTTGCAACAAGTTCAATCCCCTTAAAGGAAAAGGAGCTCGGGTCACAGTCATGTTTGTCCTTGAAATGACGGGGCAAACTGTGGTTAGTGACTCCGTGCTTAATATTGCGCAGATGTTCTAAAATGCGCACCTTCAGACATCTTTTAGTTTTACCAATATAATTAATACCGCAGCCGCACGTGACCAAATACACCACATGTGTAGAATTACAATTAATAAAATTTTGTACTTTAAAATCTGTCCCATCAATATTGGGTCCTTTTCTCATATAACGACACACTTTACAAGAGTTACAAGGAAAACTACCCTTTACTGCCAGAAAAGTATTACTGGAGGGTCTTTCATCAATAACCTCCAGTTGACTCCTTGATACTAATGATTTTAAAGTTTTCGCTTTTTTAAAAACCACTTTAGGAGTATCTGATATATGCTCAGCCAAAACAGGATCTAATTTTAAGACATTCCAGTGTTTATAAAAGATTTTCTTTATCTCCTTTTCATGGGTGTTATATTGGGTTATAAAAAGGGCATCTGATGATTTTTTAGATGATAACTCACTGGAAGAAGGTATTTCTTCAGGATATAGCAGTTTTTGTCTATCTAGATCTCTGGCTCTATTCAGCGAGCCTTGAACAATACCCATGGGATACCCTCTCTCTTTAAAGCGTTGTGTATAAACGCACGCCTGTTGTTCGAAAACAGAAGGGTTAGAACAGTTCCTCCTCAATCGGAGGAACTGGGAGAAGGGAATGTTGTCTTTCCATGAATTGTAATGACAACTGGAGTAATCCAGGTAGCTGTTGGCGTCTACTGGTTTAAAAAAGGTAGAAGTTGAAATTTTCTTTTGGTCAGAGTCAGCATCTATATTCAATACAATATCCAAATATTCCAGTCTACTGCTATGGAAGCTGGAAGTAAATTTTAAATTGTAAGAATTAATATTAATTGCCTCAATGAATTTATCAAAGGCCTCCTTATCACCACGCCAGATAATTATAATATCGTCGATATATCTTTTTATCAATACGATATTACGTCTAAGGTCATCCTTTAATACATCTATATATATATATGTTCAAAAGAACAAGGATATAAGGCGCTACTAGCGTATGGCTTGAAGTGCAAAAAATGATGACAACAATAACGTGCAGGTAAGCCCTTATTTCTCTAGGGCATCAGCTACCCCCTAAATATTAACATCCTGGTAAGAGGTATTCAACGGAAATTAGCAATAGAGAATAGGGTTTCAGCGACTTTAAACCTGTACAGAAACAGAGTTTTCTGAAAAAATAAGTATTTATTTAAAAATGTGCACAGTAGCACAGCACGGAATTTAATAATGCAAACAGTGAAACAAATGCATAGAAAATATATAAAAAATATATATAAAAATAAAATTGAGCCTTTATAAAATTATAAAATATAAATTTCAAAATATAAATATAAGAGAGTAACTTAGCTAATGGAGGAGTCAGCAGGCAGTAAGACTTTTAAAAATCACCAGTGGTTTCTTTGGTAAATGAGGACCCGGAATGGGGTCATAAGAAGGAGGTGCCAATGGGCATCAAGACACTTTTTTTTTTAAGTGTTCTTGATTACATTTGGTTATAAATGGTTTAGACTCCAAATAGATTGATGAAGATGTTTTAGGTTTCTCGACTAATAAGGGTTCCTTTGTAGGGCTGATTCTCTATGTCGATCCTGTTCGATTTGAATCCTGTCACACCCTTTATCAAGGAATTTAATTAGTAAAAAGGGAAAACTGCTCCCAATATGAATCTAGAGTATTGCAACTTTTTCGTAAGTGTATGAACTGAGAATATGGGACTGATGTTTTCCATTTTTTAAGGTGGCAGCTGTCAACAGGGATATAGCTGTTTGCATCCATTGGTTTGAGGAACGTATAGTAATATTCCCTTCTTTGTTTGCTACCAAGATCAGATCCAGTTAGTCAATTTCCACTTAATTTTGTTTGTGGGTAAATTTTAAGTTGAAGGTGTTGTTCTGGATCTCTTACATAAATCGTTCTACGCTGGTGGCGTCCCCATTCCAGATCAGGATTCAATCGTCTATAAAATGCTTATAATAGACAATTTCCAACAGCTTGAAGCCTCTTGCAATTGACAATAAGAATTGGCCTCTGCCAGGCACTACCCCGAAGGTTCCTGCAAACAGTTATTTTGTGGATCCTCACAAAATTACAACAGATACTTAATTAGGCCCATAGTAAGGTCTTCTTGATCACTAGCTTCCAACACAATTGGGGATGCATCGTTTTTTTTTCAGTAAGCTACTGTATCTTTTTCTACATAAATCTCTCACTTATTTATTAAAATAAAGTAACAATTCACATAAATCAGGTTCAGAAACTTTAGTCCATTTTGTAAAACTTTAATTTGATCATCAGTCAATGACAGTGTATACTGTTTGAATAGAACAAATACTGGTCTTCATTTTTTTACTCTTGTCCTCTTCTCCCTTTGCAATCTCTCTTTGTTTGTAGAGAGAAGTTCAAAGGTGTTTCTGTGAAAGTGTGGTTTTTATCTCTAATCCTTCTCTAAGTAGATTGGTGTAGATCAGAGAAGTTCTTTTCACCCTGATGTTGATTAGTAGCTCTATTCCTCCTGGGGTTATAGTTACTAAAATTTGGGTACGGGTTACCGGTAGTCAAGATGCTGGTGGTCAGAATACTGATGCCAGCACCCTGGCTACCTAAAATCTGGATGTGGTATTACAGCTCGACAGTCGGGATTCCAATGGTCGGTATACCAACGTTGTATAACCGACCACGCCACTCTGACAGGCGATGGGTGAGTGCAAAAAATCCCCTTGTGAGCTTGCTATGTTGCAGGCTCAATGGCTGGCTGTGCTCACCACAGGTTCTATTCTCCATCTATGGGGGTCAGAATCCTGACTATCGGGCATTTGAACAGTCGGGATTTCGATGTCGGTATACTGACCGCCTGAATTCAGAATGTTGGGCTGTTTTCCGGCATCCCTAAAATCCCAACTGGATGCTCAACTAAACTAAACCTAATCCTTGACTTAACCATAACCCCATGCAACCTATCCATCCCCTCCCACAGCCTAACCCTTTCCACGCAGCCTAACCCTAACTACCACTGAAACCTAACCCTCACAGCATAGTTACGTTCAGGATTCTGACTGTCAGGAACAATGTTGGCATTCTGACTAGAGTAGGATTAGGGAACTGGTATTCTCACCACTGGGATTTAAATGCTAGTAAATGTACACTAAATATAATTTTAGACAGATTTTCAGCAATGTAAAATTCAATTGAATTCGATCTTTAGAAAAGTAGCCCCCTGCACTGTCTCCCATATGGATTTTCATTGTATTGATGGATTTTGTTTGAATAATGTGAGTTCTTGGAGATTGATTGTGTTTTTTTTGTAATTGAGCCTTGGAGTTTCAGGTTTGAAAAAAGGATTTGCATTACAGTTCAAATAATATAAAATGGCAGATAATAAAAATCACTATTCAAACTGCTGTCACTTTATATAATAAACATTACAATAGATAAGAGCTTGGAAGTGAAGGTGAAGTTGGGTTAGAATTTCAAAAACACTGACAGCAAAAACAAAGCACAAAATCACTGCACTAAGCTGACTGAAAATAATAAATTGAAAGTCAGTTTAAAGTCGGTATACAGTATTCTCTATATACAAAGATATGAACTGAGGCTCTGATGTGTTAAAGCACCCTCTTCTGATAATTATGCATAGTTTATTAGGTACTTGTTTCCTAGCACGGCGCCCAGATTTCCTACGTACGGCACCATAGGGAAATTGCATTACATAGCATGGGCCATTATAGCGGCGATGCGATTTTTTAATGAAATATTTTCTATGCTCATTGTATCCCACTATATCACATTGCATGTCCCACAAAATCGCATGCGATCGCATGCGATTTTTTAGGGTATGCAATGCCATGACATTAGCTATACAATAATATGATTGTATGCCCCAAAAATAGGTTTAACGCACCCCCCCACTATCCATGCCAGCCCGTAGCATGGCGAGTGGCTGCGGAACGCGTCCTCGGACCTTTTCATTCCACAACTATCCACGTCAGTGTGGAGTTGATTTTATATAGTGTGGCAAGTGCAGCGAGCCCCACGAGGGGACACGGATTACTTTACATGTATTCCTATATAAAATCAACTCCCCGCTGACGTGGATAGTGGGGTAATGAAAAAGTCGGAGGACGCGTTCCGCCGCCGCTCGCCACGCTTCGGGGTGGCATGGATAGTGGGGGGGGGGTGTGTGCGTTAAACCTATTTTTGGGACATACAATCATATTATTGTATACCTAATGTCATGGCATCGCACACCCTATAAAATCGCATGTGATCGCATGCGATTTTGCGGCAGATGCAATGCGATGGCCCGGGGCTGAGAGAGCAGGGGAATAAATTACATAGGAAAATCGCATCACATCGCATGGCATTAAAATGGCCCATGCGATGCTATGCGATTTCCCTATGCAGAATAGCCCACTAAGCAAATTGCTTAGTGGGCGCCGTTCTAGGAAACAAGTACCATTCATTACAATGTACAACAATTAAAAACAACAATATGAGCACATAATACAACAATTCTGATCATATATTCAATTAGTGAAACCAGTTCACCTAATAAAGTAGCTCTCCAAGTACACTTACGCATTTAAATGCCGCAGCAATAGAGATTTGCACCCTGTACCTGGAAATTATGTCCCCCTTTAATGAGACATTGCATATAGTTTACAAAGTCCGTTCCGTTACTTCTGTATTCCTCTGTTTGCAATCATGGACCATGTGATGAGTAAACTTTAGATTGATTAGTCTAAAGGCCCCCATACACTATCCGATTTTGGGATGATTTCATCCGATTTCGGCACTTTGTGCCGATAATCGGGTGAAATCGGCCCAAAATCGCAGGTGTGTGATATCTGATCTGATCCGATGCGCGGTCCCGTGCGCATCGGACCGGATCAGGGAGGTCGGACGGTCACTACATACGATCACGTCCGACCTCCCTGTATGCATGTGCCTGCCCACCTGACAGGCATATGCATGCAGACACCGGGGGAGCAGTGGAGCGGGCAGCGGATCCCTGAGCACTGGGGAGTGCTGACCTGGCCGGGCGGTGATGTTCATATATATCAGCAGCGCTGCGGGAGTCGGGAGGGGACGTGGTGCCGGGTGCGGTGAGTGCTGCTGGCTGATCTGGCCGGGCATGTGATAACAAATAGCAGCAGCGGGGACAGGATGCGCAGTGGCGGCTATTCGAATACCTGTCAAATGACCGGCCGTTCTCTGATTGGCTGAGAGAGCTCTCAGCCAATCAAAGAACGGCCGGTCATTTGACAGGTATTTTAAAAATCGAACAGCCCCCATGCGCCTCCCGTCCCCGCTGCTGCTATTTGTTATCACATGCCCAGCCAGGTCAGCCAGCAGCACTCGCCGCACCCGGCACCACGTCCCCTCCCGACTCCCGCAGCGCTGCTGATATATATGAACATCACCACCCGGCCAGGTCTGCACTCCCCGGCGCTCAGGGACCCGCTGCCCGCCCCACTGCTCCCCCTGATGAGAGCACAGCCGCCCCCTGCCCCTCACCGCCCGTCCCCTGCGGCCCGACATGTGATAAATCGCAAGCGATTTATCACATGTCCAATTTGGCTCATCATATGCCAAATTGTGTGTGAGCCTCCCGGGGAGCTCCCGGGCGGCTCACAGGAGAATTGGGTCCGACTTGTCTTAAGGACAAGTCGGCCTAATGTATGGGGGCCTTAACAGTCCAAATAAAAAAAAAAAATATTGTAAGGATTTGCATTGGATGGTATATTTCTTATAATCCTCCTGTTCTTCATATAGTAGTTAGGTGTTTCTTTAATAAATGGTTTTCTCTCACCAAAATCTTGAAGTTGGGTCTTAGGCATGCTTACCTACTTTTCTATCTTCTATCTGAGAAGTCCAGAGAGGGGACACTCATCTGCATTTTGGGGTGGGGACAAGAACCTGGAATTATCAAGCTCCACCCCCATCACAAGCAAATGCTGCAATTTGCGAGTCTATGAGGAAGGGGCCAAGCAAAAATGCAATTTGCATCAATTTATTGTCCCTCCTCCCTGGAGAGCCACAATTGCATCTACTTGAATGGCAGAGGAGTGGGGGGCAGGAGGGCCACTCAATTTTTTGGAGCATCCCATCCATGTCAGGAGGATAAGCAAGAATAGTCTTAGGATGCAGCCCCCCCCCCCCCCCACTTAAACAACCTGAAATTTTTTTTACTCCTGTTATTGTCTAGCAATTTTAAATAAACATTTTTAAAAGCACCCTTTAAGAACTGTAGTGCAGTGTGTAAGATCATTACATAATTACTAAAGCCTTTGTTATACATTAGCCACAATACGATAATACACTACGCAAATGAATGATGAGATTACAGCATACAGCTCTAACAATGGAGGAGTTAACAATTAATAAAAGTGCTTCAAGAAGACTTTTGTTTATAGCCTGGGGTTAAGATACTAAAGTGAATACTGATAAGCTTCTGTTTTATTGCAAAATAAAAGAAAAAAAATCAGATCTATTCGGTATAACAAAGTTTAAAAATAATGCAAGACTCTAAATTGCTTTAAGGCTGATTTGAACTAGTTTGCCTATTATTTTCAGACTATTTTCCTATGGGGAAGAGCAGACGAAACGATCAATTCTTTTATTATGGAAAATAATATAGTGCATTCTATTTGCCATTTTGTCTCTTGTTCTATTTTTGTTAACATTGAATTGATTTTTGTGCTGTATTATCACATCATTTTCAGTTGATAAAAGTAGGAATTTGAGAATGTTGTCTACCAATAAAAGTAAAGTTGGAACATGTTTTGCAAATGCTTAAAGATAAAGGCCCTTATTCTGGTTGGTGCGGTAATATCCGCGTGCGTACGTGCCGCCAATGTTTTGTGTCTGCGCATGTGCAGAGGCGTCTCTGCGCATGTGCGAGCGGGGCGTACGGCCAAATCCCGCATGAAATGTGAACACTCCGAACAGGGGGTGGAGAGGGGCGTGAAGGGCTATTTGGGCTCATTACCATATGCGTACGCCCCGCGTTTCATGGGCGTTCCCATGCAAACGCTGGGCGTACGTATGGTAATGCGGCCGTGACGCACGTGTAGGGGGCGGACATATGACATCCGCTCCCTCGGGTCCCCGCCGGCTAGTCGGCGGTAACCCGGGGTCCCCGCCGCCTGCCCGCACCCCCCTAACCTCCCCTAACCCTGTCCGTCTCCCTGAGGCGGAGACGGACAGGGTTTCCGTCGCGCTGGCGACGGAGACTGAGACGCGCGAGCGTCTCAGTATAATGGATGGCGAGGCTGCTGGCGGATCGCCAGCGGGGACGTTCTGGCGATCCGCCAGCAAGGATGTAGCCTGCTCCATCTGTACATTCTAAAATTCACAAAATATAGGGGATGTTTTATCAAACCTTCCAAAGAGTGGAGAAGTTGAGAAGTTACCCCATTGAATCTAAGTGAATTGACCCTGGATATAGATAGATAACCAGGGCTGGATTAAGGGCCTCATGGGTATGGGGGTGCAAGTGTTCAAGGGCCTAGTATGAGAATCAGACGAAGTGTAACCAGTGCAGGGTGGGTGTGGCCAGTGCTATGTATACCACATCTATATTCTTCAACAGGGAATACCTAGCCTTGGATCCCCCTAAACGGAGGCAACACTAAAGGGGAACAGGAATTTACCCGCATTAGGAGTAAATTTTAGCTCCTTCCAATCTCATTATATTTTAATTGAATCACGACACTTCTCTCTGATCACGGGCACGCAACAAGACTTCAAAATTCAGGTGAGCTCACCTTAAGTTGACTTCCTTTTTGCCCGTAACGCTGATATATATATATATATATATATAGATATATATATCTATATATATCTATATATATATCTTTAACCTATTTTATCTCTGAAAAGTCTGGGGACGCCCAGCAGATTGGAATTACTGCATTATAGGTGAAATACCATCATTGATCGGGACAATTCATTTTAATAGTCATTGAACAAAGACTTTTTAGGCATAATGAATATTGCTAATTATATAAAGGTACCCACATAGATTGCACTTACAATATATTATAACTTGTTCCAATTTTATATTTATTTTTATTTACTTTTTTGATTTTTTCTTTATTTTAAACCATTTAGTAAAAGTGATTTATATCTTTATTTGTCATCTGTCCACATTTATTTAAAGTTATAGTATAATTTGAAAATATAGTAAATATATTTACTCTTGCCCTCTCGCCCTTTGTCCGTGTCCCCACGCACAGTCCCACTTTTCACCCTATCTATCCCTTTCCGTTTGGGAAACTAATACAGAAGTTTCCAAGGATTGCCGCGGTCTGAAGACCTATTGGAGATTAGGCAGAAGTAACAAAATATTTAGTTTTATTACATTGTAGTGATATTACTTAAGCGCCTTACATCTTGTTTCTATGTATACCACGTACACTTTTAGGTTCAATGTTTCCATAAATATGTAGAATTGCAAAAATTGCATAATTTAGTGTAATACAATATAATACTTGTGATTTATGGCCAACCACGTGGCCAGCTGTTGGCTGGTCATCATCATCATCATTCTGTCATGATGATGTTGGGCCTACAGTATTTTTATGTTGAAGCTTGGAGCTGTTGCTCCATACGCCCTATTGTTATAACTCAAGAGGAGGTGTGGCAAAAACTACTTCTCTATAAGCCAGTGATGGCTAACCTTGACACTCCAGCTGTTGTTCACATCCCAGCATGCCCTGCTACAGTTTTACTTTTTGGCCATGCTAAAAACTGATGCAGGGCATGCTGGGATGTGTAGTTCAACAACAGCTGGAGTGTCAAGGTTAGCCATCACTACTATAAGCAGTAGACTTTCCACCAATTGTCTCTTCTACCTCTTCTTATGGCTTTGACTATCTGCGCTGCAGTTATTCTGTACTGTATTAAATTCAGTTTGTGATTGGCTGCATCCAGAAACATTGAGGTCCTGCTTGTAAAAGAGAGACGTATAGGGTCTATTTACTAGACATAGGAGAGAGATAAAGTGCCAACTATCCAGCACCTAATCATCATATTTTTAAGCACAACCTGTAACATGTCAGTTAGGAGCCGATTTACTGATACTTTATATACATCTTCTTTATCTTTATCCAAGTCTTAGTTCATAGACCCCATACTCACCTCCTTGGAAAGAAAGCAGTATTGCCTCCTTCCTCCTGGCCGGACTGACTTATAATCAATAGTATCTTCTTTTGTGGTTTTGTCACCAGAACAAGATCTACATTAACTAGACAAATTGTAGAGATGAGCTCCTTTTGGAAGTCATTCCCCTGCATGTGTTGTTTAATATATTTATGTAAATTTGAAAGCTTATACCTGATGTGATGGCTTTGGTGATGGCAGTGGTTGACAGCTGAAGGCAAAGGATGGCAGGAAGCCTGCCTGATGACTCCTTAGATATCTAAGCCAGTGATGCAGGGAACCAACAATTTTCAGACTAATTGAATCACTGACTGAGAGGTCAGAGAAGTAATCAGCCTTACTGTGTCCAGTTCTGGAGACCATATCTTCAGAAAGATATAAATACATTGGAGAGTGTACAAAGAAGGGCAACTAAAATGGTGCATGGCCTACATCACAAAACTTACCTGGATAGACTAAAAGATCTTAACATGTATAGTTTGGAGCAGAGAAGGGAAAGGGGGGACATGATAGAAATCTTCAAATATATCAAGGGTTTTAACATAGTACAGGAGGGAAATTTTCTTCAAAGGAAAAGAAGTAATAAAACACGAGGACATGCACTGAAACTGGAGAGAGGTTAGAAAAAATTACTTCACAGAAATGGTAGTGGATAAGTGGAATAGCCTCCCATCAGAGGTGGTAGAGGCTAAGACAGTAGAACAATTTAAACATGCTTGGGATAGGCATATTGATATCCTTACAAAGAAATAAGGATTAAAAAGGGTTGAGATTATCTGAAGTGTAAAAAAAGGGGCAGACTAGATGGGCCAAATGGTTCTTATCTGCCGTCAAATTCTATGTTTCTATGTTTCTATGTTACAGTCATCTCCATGGAGTTGTGACCCCCATGCTGAGATGTTCGCGGACCACTTTGGGTTCAGGGCCCCCAGTTTGAGAACCACTGGATTAAATTATAGGAGTGGTCTAGTGAAACCTGGAGGAGCATTGTATTTGGAAGGTCAGTATTATTGGACAGATTTACCGTCTTTGCAAGTGGGGCGATTACATTTTAAATGCTATGGCTCCAATGTGTCATTTTTGGATGCTGCATTATGGGCATATCACTACCCTTTACACCTCATAGTGCTATGCAAAAAGAAAGTCAATATTTAAGGTAAGGTGCAATGGTTAGCATTACTGCCTCACAGCACTGAGGTCATGGGTTCAACTTTAACCATGGCCCTAACTGTGCGGAGTTTGTATATTCTCCCTGTACATGCATAACCCCAAAATATACTGGTAGAACAATTGGCTCCTGACAAAAAGTATCCCTAGTATGAAAGTACAGAATGTGTTTGTGTACATGATGGGTGAGGTGGTTCTTATCTGCCATCAAATTATATGTTTCTATGATAATGATGTAAGGGGATAGTCTGTGTGCAACTGAAAATCTCAATGATCTTTAGGGCCATATATCACTTGTTATTGAAGTAGCCCAAGACCCGATAAGACACCAATGAAGGTGTGTTATCGGGTTTATTTACTCACATGCAAAACAAGGTACAGATAAACTACAGGGAATATTCCAAAAGCATTACATTAGATATATACTCTGAAAGAAGACATGTAGAAGTTCATGTACTTATGAAAAACCATTGTGACAAAACATTTTTATAAATTACAGTATTGAAAGGCTCTTTACCCAAATGTAGATAAGCTGTCCTCAGGACCCCACACAGTTCCCGTTTTCCAGGTCACCCGGCAGGAGCACAGGTCCGTTCATTACTCATTGACACATTTTAAAAGATCCACAGGTGGAGCTAATTATTTCACTTGTGACTCTGTGAGGAGACCTGCAAAGCATGCCCTGTGTATGGAGTCCTGAGGACCGAGTTTGAGAACCTGTGCTGTAGTGTATTGCATTGTATAAGAACACACAAAATTGCGTCCTCTGCTTCCTCCACACAGAGCGCCACAGAATGATGATGTGTGATATCTTTAGACACACATCCACCCGTGACACTGTGCGGGATGGAACAGAGACTCAAAATCAGGCGCACATTAACCAATACAATTTCCTTAAATAATTATAAAGTGTTACACTTGCAGCTCTTAACTGGGGAGTATCTGCAAAACCCCAAAAGTAGATAAAAATTTTCAAAGAATATCACAAGAATATATAAAGAGCGCAATTGTGACACTGGAATTACTGGTAAAAAAATATGTTTTTTATTTTTTGTTAATATAATACTTGATCTTTATAATTAGCACACACCTAATCAATAGGCAGACAAGCTAGTATGCCATCTTAAAACACATGTAATACATTATACATATAATAATAGCAAGAAAAATATATATAAATAAAATACAGTTTAAATGAAGGACATGGACATCCAATAAATTGTTAGGCTTTCCAGCTCAACTTTAAAACACTTAAGTGAGTGTATATATTTCTGAATTTGAACAATAGATTTCTCCAACCGGTATTTGTTAGTAAGCAATCAAATGTGCATTAGCCAAGAACTTGAGGCTTAATGTGCCACTTTCAACACAGTCTTTTTAGATGTTATTTATTTGCCCATATTTTTAAAGGCTTTTTATGCAAGGATGATGCTTAATTCAAACAGTCACGATAGAACCGTAGTGGGAAAAGCTTGTTCTGTGTGCTGTATCAGATGTTTTACAGCAGACCTTCAATGAGGTTAGATAGTAATGGCTTTGTACTCCGGGCTACAGGTGCTGACAGTGGTTTTTTTTTTTTTAAGATCAGGGAGACATATAGATAAATTGTGGTTGCTGCTTACAGAATAATGAGTGCAATATAATATTTGATTTTTCCTGCACTCAAAGGCTGTCCGTACTCACTCAGCTGGGGACGGACGCCTGTGGGAGCAGACTTACGGCCACGATGTTTCTCCTCACTGCATGCAGAAGTGTGGTATTCAGCATCCACCCGTCAGAGGTAAGTAACCGGCACCGTTGTGATGTTTGTAGAACAGCACCAGGACCAGGATTTTGTAAAGACACAGCCACACACGGTAGTTGGAGTCCACGTCCTTGCACAGGAAACAATGCCTGTCAGGGGGCTTTCTTGACTAGTTTCTCCGACTCCCAACAATGTCGGTTTCTTCAGAAGATGCCCTTCCCCTCTCTAGGGGTCATTTTTAAAAGGCTAGTAGCCAATCAGACAGGTGTGTTTGTTGCAATCACCTGCAATCAATTTGTAATTACCTAATACACCTGTATTTAGTGTGTGCTTTGTAACTAAGGAATGGTTACAATTAGAAATACAAACAAACAATGTATTCATCATTATGGAAATGTTGCAATGGCAAATCTTATTATAACAAAGTAGCCCAATGAGTAGAATAAAAAGAGAGAGAGCAGTATATCACTAACGGACTTAGTTATTTTGGAAGAAGCCACTTTGTTAGCTAATTTTCCTCCTTCTCTTTACATAGGATTATATATGCTATTTTATCCCATTTTTTTCCATTAGCCGGGTGGCACATCTCGCTAAGCAAGAGTAGCACACCTCATACCGTGTCGGGTTCAATTCCCGCAGTTATCAGCACAATTTATGTTTTTTCTTTTAAAAATAGATTTTGCAAATAGAAAACATGTTTACAAAGAAGGAAAGGATCTATCAAATTTTAACTTATGTCCGTGTATAACCATCTGCTCACTCTCTCTAAAAGAGTGTGTTTAGCTCGACCATATTAAGCTGGCCCACAGTTTATATATTTTTAGAAAACCAGACTATACAAATATATATGTAGCCAAAACATTAGACAATTTATGTATTTATAGAAATCTATTAGACAAACTTGTAAATAGTTGAAATATAGATAGCTAATTAGCTGAATAAAGCATAGTAGATATTAAAATAAAATATAATTCAATTTAAGTACTATCAAGGAGAATAATCACTTCTTAGGATCATGAACCTAATACGACCCAATCACATATAAATTCTATAGTGTAGTAACTAGCACCCCATTCTTTTACATATATATATATACAGAAATTACATAAACATGTACAAATATCAAAAAGTGGTAAGGAAGCTAACCTGTTCTTATATAGCTCAGCCTATAAGGCTCCCACATCCAGGGCTCATAACACACTCAAAACCGCAGGTTCACATATCACCGGCATGCAAAAATACCGATGTCGTTTATTATTCTTTAATTTTTTGTATATTGTTTATGAAGTATTATTCTTCTTAGGTTTCCCCATTTATTTTTTATTTTTTATTTCTTATATATATATATATATATAAAAACAACAAGAGACAAAGACAGAAATAAATAAACCATTGACCTATATTTTCTATGCACATATACACACACACAGATGTTTATATTTAGATTCAAATTCCAAAGAATATTTATCAAATTATCCTGGATGTTATAATTCATTCTGAATCTACGCGTGTATATATCGCACAGACATGAATCCACAGATATGGGGCAGATACATCCATGTGCAGAGGCACAATAGAATCGTATCTCTAGCTCCATTCGAAAAAAAATATTTTTTGTTATATCAGAGGCCAGTTGGAAATGTTTTTAAATTCTTTAAGTTTAATCAAAACAAGAGACAGAGGGTAAACTTGAATCTCCCAAACTCAGTTACCTATGTTATTAAGTTCGATTGATTCATTCAGACCCATAGGGGTCAAGGAACCCATAGCAAAGATCCAGAAAGCTTCCCTTTTACATAAAGTAGAAAAACGATCCCCACCCCTTTTTGATACTGGAATCCCTTCAATGGCTTGCAATTTTAGAACTTCCACATTTCCTTGGTGCTTTTCTTTCACATGTCTTGAAATACTATGTGCTTTGTTTTGATTTAGAACATTCCTTCTATGTTCTAAAAATCTAGTATTCAGAGAGCGAATAGTGCGTCCAACGTACTGTAAACCACAATCGCAGGTTATTAGATAAATCACGTACGTGGGGTTACAATTTAAGAAGCTAGTTATTTTGTGGGTTGATTTATTGGTTGAAGAGGTGAATTGCACGCTTTTATCAATCAAGAATCCACAAGTAATGCACTTTCTCCTGCCACATTTATGACACCCCACAATATGAAAATTATTCTTAGATATTCCGGGGGGTTGTCTAAAGTGACTGGGAGCCAGTGCATTTTTAAGATTTAAATTTTTCTTGAATACTATTTTAGGTTTTTCTTCCAGTAAAGGGGCCAATTGTCTATCTGTCTTCAGGATTTTATAATTTTTGTTTAGGATCCTTCGAATCTCATTCGAATGGGAATTAAATTTTGAGATGAACAGTGGTTTGCAGTTGTACTCATCATCTCCTTCTTCATTAGTCTCAGTTTGGTTGGCAGTTTTTCTTTTTTTGTTGTTTCTACTTTTTTTATTAGGTGTAGTCGATAGGAGGGTTTTTCTATCGATTTTTTTGACCTCCTCAAATGCAGACAAAAGAATGTCAATGGGGTAGCCCTGATCAAGGAAAGACAAAATTAAACTCTCAGCTTGTTTTTCAAAACTCAGTGGATCCGAGCAGTTTCTTTTAATTCTCATTATCTGGCTTTTGGGTATGTTATTAACCCAGGGGCGATGGTGACAACTCCCATAATTCAGGAAATTACTACAATCAACTTCCTTGACAAAGGTGGAGGTAACAATCTCACTGTTCACGATACAAAGAGCAATATCAAGAAAGGTGATGTGATCAGAACTAATCGTGTGTGTGAACTTTAAACCATACGTGTTATTGTTCAAAAATTCAACAAAAAGAAGTGCTTCTGAATAACCCCCTTGCCAAACGAAAAACATATCATCTATGTATCTGCCATAGGTCACCAGGCTCGCCCCGAATGGGCCACCCCAGATATATTGCTCCTCAAACTGACCCATATAAAGATTGGCAAAGCTCGGGGCGAACCTGGTGCCCATGGCAGTACCCAGAATCTGTAAAAAAAAAGGAATCATCAAAAGTAAAATAATTGTGAGATAGAATGAATGCTACTGAATCCAAGATAAAATTCCTCCGACTGTCACTCAGATCTACATCTTCAGATAAGAATTTCTCAAGGGCTTTTATGCCCAATGAATGTGGAATGTTTGTATATAATGACTCTACGTCACATGTCAAAAACAAAAAGTTTTCTTGCCAACAACATCTCTGGATATTCAACAGAAAATGAGTGGTATCTTTTATGTAAGATCTGAGTGACTGTACATGAGTCTGTAAAAAAGTGTCAACAAAAGCAGAAAGTGATGTGGTAAGAGACCCAACACCCGAAATAATAGGACGCCCAGGGGGTGAAGAAAGTGATTTATGAAATTTTGGCAAGTGATAATATGTGGGAATAACAGGGTGTGCATTGAACAAAAAAGAGAATTCTTTCTTTGTTATTGCTCCCTCATCGATTCCTCTTAAAAGGAATTCCTTAAGTTTGTGGTTAAAATCACTAGTAGGATCCTTTGATAGTTTTTTGTAGAATTTTGGATTGTCAAGTTGGCGATATGCCTCCTTGACATAATCAGCTACATTTTGTATGACTGTACCTCCACCCTTGTCAGCCCCCTTAATTATAATGGATTTGTCTTTCTGTAAATTTCTCAGGGCACGTCTCTCATTAGAGTGTAGATTATCTGAACTTTTAGTTTTTGATTTACCATTAACATTATTCGAACAGAGAGATGAAAAGTCCTCAAGAGTCAGGGAATAAAATGCCTCAATGCAACCGCTTTTGTATTGGATAGGATAAAACTCAGATTTTTTCCTTAAAACAGATTTGCTTTTATCTTTACTTTCTGTCTCATATATTGGGACTATGGGGTCAAAAGTTGAACCACCCTCTTTCTGTAAGTCTTGTAAGATATGAACTGCTAGCAAATCATGTTGATCCAATACAATAGGGGCCCCAATGATGTCATTCTGTTTCAAATTTTTAGTTTGAAAATATCTTTGTCTACAAAGGTCTCTTGTATATCGATTTAACTCTACAAAGAGATCAAAAAGATCTGGACCTTTTGTAGGGGCAAAATTTAATCCCTTAGATATAACTGACTTCTCACTCTCTGTTAGAATTCTGTCTGAAAGATTATATAAACCACTGTTCCTCATTCTTTTCTTATACTTTTTGGATCTTTCTTTGGATCCTCCTCTGCATCCTCTCTGTTTTTTCTTTTTGGAGAGGGTAGTGAAAGAGCCTCGTATCGATTCTGTGTTTTCCATATCGGATAGAGGCCCCTCTCTAAAAAAGAGGGCGAGGTGGATCTAATCGATTCTCTTATTAATTGGGTTTTTGGTCTGGCTCCTTCAGGATTATTTCTGGTTATATCCTCTAAATTCATATTTTTATTAGCATGATTGGGTTGATATGAACTTCTCTGTTTAGAGTTTGTATTTGTCTGAGATTTATTGTCAAATCTCCCTCTTTGTCTCTGTTCTACAGGTGTAAAATTGGGGTTTCTATTATTCTGCCAAGATTTATTTTGATGGTTATTTTTTCTTTGAAAGTTATTACTTCTTTTTTCAGAGTAGTCTCTAAATTTTTTGTTATAGGACCTGACTTGGTTGGTTTTATAGTCATTGCTGTCTCTATATAATTTGTTGTTTTTACTTGTGATTAGGGTTTTCTCATATTCATTGATTTTTTGGGTGAGCCTATAATCATAGTCTCTAAAATCTTCTCTCACCTCATAAGGTTTGAGTAGTTCTTGAATCTTTTCAATCTCAGTAGCCATTTCTTTAACTTTTTTGTCTCTATAAGAAATCAATAGTTCAATCAATGCAAATGAGCATTTATCTAAAGTCCCATTCCAGGCTTCTGTAAGTTCCTTGTCCTCTTTAAAGGAGCAGGATTTAAAAATCCGCAGGCCTCTTGGGATAATTTTTTCATTAAGATATTTGCTCAGAAGCATTTTGTCCAGCCAATGTCTTGTTTCTGTTTTTAGCAGCAGTTCTAATCTGTTGAACAGCTGTCGCATGTCCAAAGGATTAACTACATCATTGGCCAATATATCGTTGGCTGGATCATTAAATAATTTGTCACGTCTAATATTTCTCTCATTGGTACTAATAAAACTTGCCATTGCACACACCTGTGCTGCCCAATATAGCAGAACCTAGTTAGAAACCAGAAAAAAATATACAAAATTGCGTCCTCTGCTTCCTCCACACAGAGCGCCACAGAATGATGATGTGTGATATCTTTAGACACACATCCACCCGTGACACTGTGCGGGATGGAACAGAGACTCAAAATCAGGCGCACATTAACCAATACAATTTCCTTAAATAATTATAAAGTGTTACACTTGCAGCTCTTAACTGGGGAGTATCTGCAAAACCCCAAAAGTAGATAAAAATTTTCAAAGAATATCACAAGAATATATAAAGAGCGCAATTGTGACACTGGAATTACTGGTAAAAAAATATGTTTTTTATTTTTTGTTAATATAATATCTTGATCTTTATAAGTAGCACACACCTAATCAATAGGCAGACAAGCTAGTATGCCATCTTAAAACACATGTAATACATTATACATATAATAATAGCAAGAAAAATATATATAAATAAAATACAGTTTAAATGAAGGACATGGACATCCAATAAATTGTTAGGCTTTCCAGCTCAACTTTAAAACACTTAAGTGAGTGTATATATTTCTGAATTTGAACAATAGATTTCTCCAACCGGTATTTGTTAGTAAGCAATCAAATGTGCATTAGCCAAGAACTTGAGGCTTAATGTGCCACTTTCAACACAGTCTTTTTAGATGTTATTTATTTACCCATATTTTTAAAGGCTTTTTATGCAAGGATGATGCTTAATTCAAACAGTCACGATAGAACCGTAGTGGGAAAAGCTTGTTCTGTGTGCTGTATCAGATGTTTTACAGCAGACCTTCAATGAGGTTAGATAGTAATGGCTTTGTACTCCGGGCTACAGGTGCTGACAGTGTTTTTTTTTTTTTTTAAGATCAGGGAGACATATAGATAAATTGTGGTTGCTGCTTACAGAATAATGAGTGCAATATAATATTTGATTTTTCCTGCACTCAAAGGCTGTCCGTACTCACTCAGCTGGGGACGGACGCCTGTGGGAGCAGACTTACGGCCACGATGTTTCTCCTCACTGCATGCAGAAGTGTGGTATTCAGCATCCACCCGTCAGAGGTAAGTAACCGGCACCGTTGTGATGTTTGTAGAACAGCACCAGGACCAGGATTTTGTAAAGACACAGCCACACACGGTAGTTGGAGTCCACGTCCTTGCACAGGAAACAATGCCTGTCAGGGGGCTTTCTTGACTAGTTTCTCCGACTCCCAACAATGTCGGTTTCTTCAGAAGATGCCCTTCCCCTCTCTAGGGGTCATTTTTAAAAGGCTAGTAGCCAATCAGACAGGTGTGTTTGTTGCAATCACCTGCAATCAATTTGTAATTACCTAATACACCTGTATTTAGTGTGTGCTTTGTAACTAAGGAATGGTTACAATTAGAAATACAAACAAACAATGTATTCATCATTATGGAAATGTTGCAATGGCAAATCTTATTATAACAAAGTAGCCCAATGAGTAGAATAAAAAGAGAGAGAGCAGTATATCACTAACGGACTTAGTTATTTTGGAAGAAGCCACTTTGTTAGCTAATTTTCCTCCTTCTCTTTACATAGGATTATATATGCTATTTTATCCCATTTTTTTCCATTAGCCGGGTGGCACATCTCGCTATGCAAGAGTAGCACACCTCATACCGTGTCGGGTTCAATTCCCGCAGTTATCAGCACAATTTATGTTTTTTCTTTTAAAAATAGATTTTGCAAATAGAAAACATGTTTACAAAGAAGGAAAGGATCTATCAAATTTTAACTTATGTCCGTGTATAACCATCTGCTCACTCTCTCTAAAAGAGTGTGTTTAGCTCGACCATATTAAGCTGGCCCACAGTTTATATATTTTTAGAAAACCAGACTATACAAATATATATGTAGCCAAAACATTAGACAATTTGAGGTGTGCTACTCTTGCTTAGCGAGATGTGCCACCCGGCTAATGGAAAAAAATGGGATAAAATAGCATATATAATCCTATGTAAAGAGAAGGAGGAAAATTAGCTAACAAAGTGGCTTCTTCCAAAATAACTAAGTCCGTTAGTGATATACTGCTCTCTCTCTTTTTATTCTACTCATTGGGCTACTTTGTTATAATAAGATTTGCCATTGCAACATTTCCATAATGATGAATACATTGTTTGTTTGTATTTCTAATTGTAACCATTCCTTAGTTACAAAGCACACACTAAATACAGGTGTATTAGGTAATTACAAATTGATTGCAGGTGATTGCAACAAACACACCTGTCTGATTGGCTACTAGCCTTTTAAAAATGACCCCTAGAGAGGGGAAGGGCATCTTCTGAAGAAACCGACATTGTTGGGAGTCGGAGAAACTAGTCAAGAAAGCCCCCTGACAGGCATTGTTTCCTGTGCAAGGACGTGGACTCCAACTACCGTGTGTGGCTGTGTCTTTACAAAATCCTGGTCCTGGTGCTGTTCTACAAACATCACAACGGTGCCGGTTACTTACCTCTGACGGGTGGATGCTGAATACCACACTTCTGCATGCAGTGAGGAGAAACATCGTGGCCGTAAGTCTGCTCCCACAGGCGTCCGTCCCCAGCTGAGTGAGTACGGACAGCCTTTGAGTGCAGGAAAAATCAAATATTATATTGCACTCATTATTCTGTAAGCAGCAACCACAATTTATCTATATGTCTCCCTGATCTTAAAAAAAAAAAAACCACTGTCAGCACCTGTAGCCCGGAGTACAAAGCCATTACTATCTAACCTCATTGAAGGTCTGCTGTAAAACATCTGATACAGCACACAGAACAAGCTTTTCCCACTACGGTTCTATCGTGACTGTTTGAATTAAGCATCATCCTTGCATAAAAAGCCTTTAAAAATATGGGCAAATAAATAACATCTAAAAAGACTGTGTTGAAAGTGGCACATTAAGCCTCAAGTTCTTGGCTAATGCACATTTGATTGCTTACTAACAAATACCGGTTGGAGAAATCTATTGTTCAAATTCAGAAATATATACACTCACTTAAGTGTTTTAAAGTTGAGCTGGAAAGCCTAACAATTTATTGGATGTCCATGTCCTTCATTTAAACTGTATTTTATTTATATATATTTTTCTTGCTATTATTATATGTATATTGTATTACATGTGTTTTAAGATGGCATACTAGCTTGTCTGCCTATTGATTAGGTGTGTGCTAATTATAAAGATCAAGATATTATATTAACAAAAAATAAAAAACATATTTTTTTACCAGTAATTCCAGTGTCACAATTGCGCTCTTTATATATTCTTGTGATATTCTTTGAAAATTGTATAAGAACAGTAAACCATAAAGACTACTGTATGTGTATATACTGTACCCCAAATTTACACTCTGAAGTATAAAGACTTCTGTATGTGTACAGTATATGCCCCAAATGTATACTCCTAATATCATTCTTTTGTCTGTTTCACCTTGAGCTGAAAAAAACGTCTTTGTAAGTGAAGTGTAACAATAAAACAAAGGTGCGTGCTCAGCAAACCTGCACTTGGCACCTTTGGGTCTCATCAGTTTGTAATCATTTGCTGATTTTGCATTGTCTGTTGGCAAGCTACAGCAGTTAGTTTCTTACATAATTAGCAAAAGCAATATAGCTATTGGTGGGTGTTGTACTGTTAACTCTAAACTGTTAAATAAAGACATTATTAAATAAGTGGCAGGCATTGGATTTCTAAGAGTTTGAAATAACACGTTCAATGTTCTCTGTGTTAAGCCATTATTTTCTGTACTATCTATATCATTTTTAATATTTCAACATATTTAAATTTAAAAAATATAAATAAAATTAAAAAATCAATATGAAATGTGGTAAGGTCAAGCTTATGCATTTCTAAAATGCAATTTATAATACTGTACTTGTTCTATGCTCAAGCCCGTATACGGTTGACGTATCATCTTTGTCTAGATCGACCATTTTATTGTCGACCCCGCTTAGTTAAACCCATCTAGTTAGACACCTAAACATAGTCAACCGCATCTAGATCTAAAGTTAGACGCAAGTGTTAGGTCGACGGGAATGTGATCTACAGTCACATTGTCAACACAGGTTTTTCATGTTTTTTTGGTGCAGGTCGACTTGGTTTATGCTTTACTATCCAAGTGGACATAGAGTTACATTATAATAGCTCGAAGCATGGCGGGTGTAGCTAGCCATATGAGGGGACACTGTGAACTTATACAGTGTCCACATTGACCTATGTTGGCATAGCCACCAAAAAATGTGAAAACTCATGTGACCATGTGACTGTCAATTACGCTCCCGTCAACCTAACACTTGTGTATAACTTTCATTACTGTCGATCTAGAGGTGGTAACTAGATGGTCCGACTAAACATGGTCGATCTAGACAACATCGATCTGCTATTCCGTAACTGCTCAAGTTTGATAAGCTCCTCTTTTGTTATTTTGCAGCTTGAAACCCAGTAATCCTAGTAAATCCCTATTGTCAGTTACAGTATACTTATAGAGGCTAAAAGTCCATACTTACCAGAAAGGTTTCCACTGCACCACTATTGATAGCTATGGTAAAATCTCAATTACTAGGGTTTTTGGATGAAGATAGACAGCAAATAGGTCAACATTATATGGTCAAAATGGGTGGCGGCTCCAGGGGAGGGGCTGCAGCCCAGATAAAAATTTAAATCGTGGAGAAACACCAACTGCCAGTGAACCAGTTTGGAAGGACATTTGGATTTTGTGCTGCAGCCCCACCTTTGGAGCCACCACTGGTCAACATGCATTAGTTTGACACTTGATAGTCCAAAATATTATCATTTACTTTACAAAAGTTTGATAAGTGAAAGGTCTACAGTGCTTAAGTAAATAGGTACACAAGGCTGACAAATTCAAAATGTTGATATCTCAATGGTCTACATTAAAATGGTTAACTTATGGTTTTTGGGGGGGAGTTTACACATTTTTTATCATTTGTTTTATTTATTTTCCATGTGGGCAATGATTGGGAATGGTAAACAGCTAAGGAAAAATTGCAAAAGGTGATATAGTTCCACAAGAAATGGAATCCCTATATTGAATCATTGCCTCCATAAAGTTTTTGAGTCATTTACCCATCAATATTTTAACTATGCTGACATTTGTAAATGTCAACATTTTTCTTTTCAACCTCATGCCCAGGTTGACATTCATACTATGGACATTAAGAACATTTTGACATTCTGGTGTCAACATTATGAATATCATCAACCTGAATGTCAACATAAGACCAGATCCCATTTTTAACATATGGTATGTACTTTTTATTGTGTATTATCGAGTTTTACCACAATACCTTATGTTACTGCATCGATTTTAATCGTCAAGAATGCGTTTTTGGTGATTTATATTATTCTTGATAAAAACATAATAAAAAGCTACACAGATGTTATAATAATATGGTTACCGATACTGCAATAATATTGACCGACCTATACGGGATGTATTTTGTATTGCCTTTATCCCATTTTTCGATGTTATATCGCGCTTTCACGACGTAACCCTACTGAATATACGACAGTTTCAGGAAAAGTAACTTAGATAGCAGAAGAGTTTAATAAAATACGTTAATGATTAATATTCTGCTGTGATAATGCAGCTTTCAAACACAAAGCGACTGTTTCTGGAGTATATCCAATAGCTTACTTTAGCAAATTCTCTGTTACCAATTCCCATAACAGATTTTTTTTCTAACAATTATTTGTATATCTTTTTCTTTATAATTAAATTGTTCAGCATGAATTCTATTCCTTTATGACTTGTTATCTGTTTGACTAACAACCATGTGCTTCAAAGATGAGCCCATGCATTTATAAATCTTTCTTTTCCCATATAACAGAACCACAAGGTGTCTTTTGCTTGGGAATTCCACTGTAAAAGAGAAATAATTCCTGCTGGCACATTATGGTCCAGGTCTCAGAATGTGATATTTGATATTTGAAACAAAATAACTCACCCAAATCTAACATTACTCTATACATTTTACATCTGCCCCACCTGCAGTGCACTAAGGCTTGCCTGCCATCTTAGCCTGCATCGTAAGCATGTCAGCTGAAGCATGAGTTTGACTGGAGTTTGGACTTATACCCGCACATTGCATAATTTTATTTTAATTTTTCACCAATTACCATCTCTCCCAGCCTCTAAGCTGATGAAAGTTATGTATTACTTTTTTGTTTACTGTTTCTTTTCCATGATTTTAACCATGTACCTCCGCAACCACTGTATGCAAAGCCTGTATGCTGTATCATCACTGGCAGGGTGTGTCAGCTTTGGAAGAAAAGTGCTACATAAATAAAATTAATATTATTACTGCTGCCTTTGATCAGCATGATCAAGCTGGCGCCGCAAATGGCTGCCTAGGAACTGTAGCACTCAGCCATATGTACCCCTGTGTCTCCCATGTCTCGCACACTGCATAGCAACCTAAAACTGTACTGTCCGTAATTAACTGTTACCTACCTGGCTGTTGCAATGACCAGTGGCATCACTGTTGGCTGCCTAGGCGCTGTGCAGCTTGGCGGGTAGGTGTTTCCTGCGTCTACAATCCCCAGGGTACTTCGAGCGTATATCTGTATGTGTTATGTATATCTGTACTGTCACTGTTTAACTGTTACCTAAACGGCTGTTGCACAGCAATCCAAATAAAATTCCTAGTATACACTAATACTGTATACCTGGCCAATAAAGCTGATTCTGCAGTGCACATGGTTTTGCCCAGTTGGAGAACAAATTTGTACTGCAATCAGATCTGAATAAGGGCCATAGTATGCAGACGTTGATGACAGATGACAGTCTGCAGCTGCTTGGGTGCAGCGATGGCAACAATTTAACAAAATTAAGAAGTACACATCCAGTTATTATTTTGTGTGCAGGGTAAATACTGGCTGTTTTAACACATAACCCACAGATACTGGACAGCTTTATTTTTACACTGAAAATTAGATTTTAGTTTTAACCCCTTCCCGACATTTGACGTACATTTACGTCATGGTCGGGAAGTACTTCCCGACACATGGCGTAAATGTACGTCATGACTTCAAACTGTCACTGCGTCTAGAGACGCAGTGACAGAGGGACGATGTCTGCTGTCCCTGACAGCAGACATGTCCCTGCATGCCCAGGGGGGGCTGCGATGCCGCCCCCCCGTCGGCGATCGCTGTGATTGGCTGTTCAGTGTGAACAGCCATTCACAGCGTTTTCTGTGTCACCGGCGAATAACGTTCGCCGGTGACACGGGATCGGAGGTGATTGGTGCTGTAAAGTACAGCACCAATCACCGCGGGGTGTAAGGGTGACACTGGTGTCACCCCACCTCACCCCGCCCGCCCCCAAAGGCCGTGATTGGTTCGTCGGACCGACGGACCAATCACAGCCATGGAGGGGGGTTTAAACTAACGGTGACTGCACTGCAGATGCCATTCCGGTCTGGAATTGCGTGCAGTGCGGTCACCGTGCCCAGCTGCCGCCATATACTGACCAGAACCTTGCTATATACTTACATGATCACTGCCTGGATCTTGCTTCTTCTTGTGACATCCTGTGCTGTGTTGTGCTGTGTTGTGCTGCTGCGAGTTATTAGATAGAGAGATAGAGAGAGATAGAGAGAGATAGAGAGGCCTAGTGACAGAGAGTGCTATATTTTGTGCTGCTGCAGTGTAATAGAGTTATAGATAGAGAGATAGAGAGAGATAGAGAGAGAGAGATAGAGAGAGATAGAGAGATAGTGACAGATTGTGCTATATATTTTTTATATAACTGACTGCTGCCCCCCCTTTTGTGCTGATCAGTATAAATTAACTGATCAGCAACTTTTTGGGGGCGCAGGTTTTTTTTTATATATATATATATATACCTGTCAGTGCTGCTGCTGCAGTGTCATAGAGTGATAGATAGTGAGAGATAGAGAGATAGAGAGATAGAGAGAGATAGTGACAGAGAGTGATAGAGACTGCTATATTTTGTGTCTGCTGCCCCCCTTTTGTGCACCCCCAGCAACTTTTTGGGGGTGCAGGGGTTATTTTTCATATATATAACTGTCAGTGCTGCTGCTGCAGTGTCATAGAGTGATAGATAGTGAGAGATAGAGAGATAGAGAGAGATAGTGACAGAGAGTGATAGAGAGTGCTAAATTTTGTGTCTGCTGCCCCCGCCTTTTGTGCTGATCACTATATCTGAGGTGATCAGCAACTTTTTGGGGGTGCAGAGTTTTTTTTTTTTAATATATACCTGTCAGTTGCTGCCAGTTGCACTGTCAGTTGCACCAAAGGTTGTGCACCTGCTGCCCCTCACTGGTAATCAGTGTCGCATCACTGATCACCTTTTTTTTTGTGTGGGTGCTGTGGGGTCTTTTTTTAATTTTTTTTTTACACACACTGTGATTTTGTGGGTGTCCTGTGGCCACTGTGCGCTGATCAGTGACGTACATCACTGATCAGCTTTTTCGGCACAGGGTTGATCTATTTTTTTTTTTTTGATCAAATTCCTGTTGCCTTTGAGCGCTGTTCAGTGACGGACGTTACTGTCCAACATCTGTGCTCAATTTTTGGCGCAGGACCTTGTTTTTTTTTTTTAACCCCTTCAATTTTTTTTTTTTTTTTAACCCCTTCAATTTTTTTTTTTTGTATAAAGTATTTTTTTTTCTGCACTACATACACACTACACACTACATACCCCCCGGGTTGAAATAAAGTTTGTACCCCCCCCCCCTACACTATACACGTGTTGAAACATTTCACTACCAGTAACACAAAAATAAAAATGGCATCCCAAATGTCATCCCAAATGTCATCCCAGTCATCCAGAAGAATGTATTCAGCGGAGGAGGCATATGCCATGCTTGCCTCTGACTCTGACACAGCCAGTGAGGCAAGCGGGGAATTTGAAGGATTCGTCTTAAGCTCCTCTTCCTCCTCTGGTGATGAGGGACCCCCTCAAAGACGCCCCCGTAGAGCAGCTGAGACCCCCCCCCCAATAATTGATCTCGTATGGACCCCACCACCAGACAATTTTGAGCCCCAGGTTCCTGAGTTTTTGGCCATGCCAGGAATCCAATTTGATTCCACAGGTCTCAGAGAAATTGACTTTTTCTAATTATTTTTCTCTGATGATTTTATAAATTTAATGGTGGACCAAACTAATTTATATGCCCAGCAGTTTATTGCTCAAAACCCCACGTCATCATTTGCTAGGTGGACCCCTGTAGATGCAGTAGAGATGATGACGTTTTGGGGTCTGGTGTTTCATATGGGCATAGTAAAAAAGCCAGAAATTAGGCAATATTGGAGTACAGATGTAGTGTACAGGACCCCACTTTACCGTATGGCCATGCCCCGGGCTCGATTTGAGACGATCCTTAAATTTTTTGCATTACAACGATAATGCACAGTGCCCACCCAGAGATGATCCCACCTTTGACCGGCTATTCAAAGTCAGGCCGGTCATTGATCATTTCAGTGCCAAATTTGAAGAGATGTACATCCCAGATAAATTCATTTGCATAGACGAGTCCCTTATACATTTTAAAGGAAGGGTTAAATTCCGCCAGTACCTTCCCAGTAAGAGGGCAAGGTATGGCATAAAAATGTATAAGCTGTGTGAAAGCACCTCAGGGTACACCCACAGGTTTAGGGTATATGAAGGGAAGGATTCAAGAATTGAACCGCCAGAATGCCCCCCCTCCCTCGTAGGTGTTAGTGGAAAAATTGTCTGGGATTTAGTGCACCCCTTCCTGGATAAAGGTTATCACCTCTATGTGGATAACTTTTACACCAGCATCCCCCTGTTTAAGGCCCTTGGTTCAAGAGGTACAGCAGCTTGCGGTACTGTGCGCAAGAACCAAAGAGGCCTCCCAAAAACGCACATTGCCCAAGTAATGAGAAGGGGTGAAAGCAGGGGAATATGCACCGAAAATATGTTGTTGGTCAAATATAAGGACAAGAGGGATGTCCTTATACTGACAACAATTCACGGAGACAGTACCACCTCCGTCCCTGTACGAGGTACCAGTACCCACACCTCAAAACCTAATTGTATCCTGGATTACAATAGGTACATGGGCGGAGTGGTCTAAAGAGGACTATGTTAAGGAGATTAACAAACAACTGAGTGACAAAAATTGTTATAGACGACTCCTCACCAGCCCACTTCCCAATTTCTTGAAACAATATCAGGATATTATTACCAAAGCCCTCCGGAATGGTGTCATAAATAAACAGGATCATGACTTTCTTTGGGTAGAGCACCCTAAAGTATCAACAATATACGTGCTCCCCAAGATACACAAAAATGCCAAACAACCTCCGGGACGACCGATCGTGTCAGGAGTGGGTAACCTGACCGAAAAAGCAAGCATGTATGTTGATTCCCACCTCAGGAAATTCGTCACTGAATTACCTTCACATACCAGGGACACCATGGACATCCTGAACAAATTAGAAAACATTACCACCACAAAAAACACCTGGCTCTGTACCTGTGATGTCGAGGCTCTGTATACGAGCATAGAGCACCAAGTGGGGATAGAAGCAACAGCCTACTTCTTAAGCATGGGAAGAAAGACGGAACACAATGACTTCCTAATTGAATTGTTGAGATTCATTCTGACGAAAAAAATTTTTGTCTTCAATGACCACTTCTTCCTACAGACCCGGGGTACAGCTATGGGTACGACGTGTGCGCCTAGCTACGCGAATCTGTACCTCGGGTGGTGGGAGAAGGAACATGTTTTTAATGAACAACTTGAAAAATATACGCAGCATATCAATGCATGGTATCGGTACATTGATGACTTGTTAATTCTGTGGGAGGGGCCTGAGAATCTTTTCAGAGAATTCATTGAGACACTGAATAGAAATACATGGAATCTCAGACTAACCACAGAGATGAGTCAGACTCAAGTAACATTCTTGGATCTCACTATTATGATAACAGAAACAGGAGAAGTACAAACAGATCTGTTCAGAAAAAACACCGCTACGAACAGTATTCTTCACTATAGCAGCTCACATTTCCCAGCCACAAAAAGAAATGTCCCAAAAGGGGAGCTACTCCGGATCAGGAGAAATTGCTCAGACTCAGAGACTTTCGAAAAAAGAGCTGAGGAACTAGAAATGCGACTCACACAGAGGGGCTATAGCAAAAAGAATATCAGGAAACACAGGAAGGAGGTAGGCAGAATCAACAGGCACCAACTACTGACACCCAAAATCAAGTCTGCGAAGATAGAAGACAACAAAACACGCTTTATTGGCACCTACTGTAACCAGTGGGAGGAAATACAAAACATCCTACAGAAACATTGGGAAATACTCCTCACTGACGAACAGTTAGCATCTCAAATAGGTACCAAAGCAAATGTCAGTTGGAGAAAATCGGCCAACTTAAGGGACCAACTTGTGAATAGCCATTTCTCCAACAGGACACAAAAAGATGTAGCAGACGGGAGTTACACCTGTGGGAAATGTAAGGCCTGCAGTTACATGTTAAAAACTAAAACATACCAGGATCGGTATGGGAAAACCCATGACATCAAAGGCTATATTAATTGTGACACCACAAGTGTCATATATTGCCTCCAGTGTAATTGTCCCAAGAAATACATTGGCATGACGAATAGAAAATTGAAGGTCAGGGTCCTGGAACACATCAATAATATTAAAAATGCGAAAAAAGATCGTGTAGCATTTAAACAACTTACAAGTGTAGCAAGACACTTTGAGAAGGAACATGATTGCAATCCAGGACAACTGAGAGCCTATGGTTTGGAAAAAATCAAACTTGGAATAAGAGGAGGAAACTCAGCTCAGGAACTAGCCAAAAGAGAGACCAGAATGATATTCCAAATGGATACAGTCATACCGAGAGGCATGAATGAAAACAATAATTTCATGACCTTTCTGGAATAACACACATATTCGACTATGGTACCATTAACGATGAAAAATTTATTTGAGAAATTGGGAATCTAGACAAACCAGAAGACTTAAGAATAAGAAAAAGAAGTCCCCCCCTTTTGGAAGAAAAATCTCTTAATGAGACAATAAAGTGGATAAGATAAGATAACCAAATCTTCTAACCAAATCAAATAATGGATAACCCCTAACAAAACACACAACATTCTGTAAGATTACAAATAAGGATACCTGGCTAAATTTATGAAGAAAGAATTGATACTTACCAGGGGACCTGTGGGATCCTGAAGAGATCGATGATAAAGCATTCCTATTGAGAGAGAGAAAAATAAGAAAAATTAAATTGTATTATTATTATAAAGGGATTAGATTTAACATATAACAGAAGGATAATTAAAAAATTAAAAAAGAAAAAAGAATAAGAAATCAATCACAGGCATAATGTATAGCCTCTAGTGATAGCAATAGTACCCTATTTAATTTGTAAGGGTACTCCCATGTATCCACATATAATGATACGATCAATAGAATCTATAAAGGACATGATAAGAATAATAATTGATATATGTCACACTGTTTTCCCCTGCACCATTTATTTATTTATTTATTTATCTCACACGACACATTTAAACTTATTAACACTTTCCCCATTCCCTTTTCCCATATTATCACTAAAGAGATGTGGCATTTCCCCATCTCCCTACATTCTACTTACTGTCACGTACTCAGTATGATAATAATAAAATAACAATTAAAATAAAAGTAACACAAAACACACGAATATTGACTAGAAGATAATATTCTAATATATCTGATAAAAACTGATAATTTCACACACGAATTTAATATGATTTGTCCACTAATTTTTAATAATGGTTCACTAAATACTAAGAAACA
Source organism: Crinia signifera (assembly GCF_055691185.1). Lineage (NCBI taxonomy): Eukaryota > Metazoa > Chordata > Amphibia > Anura > Myobatrachidae > Crinia > Crinia signifera. The sequence goes on from NC_139217.1 coordinate 78,218,249, forward strand.
CAGGTAATATTATTCTTAGATTAAATAGATATATGTGGAAACTAGGACAAAGTCTCAAAATTAACTCTCCCATGAATAAATAAATAAAAAAGTATATGAATATTATTCAGAATGGCCAAGCAAAATCAAAGTTCACAGAATATACTAAAACTCCGTTGGGATGAATTCCCATTATCCTACGAAGCAGCTCCAAATTAATCTTAAAAGAAATTATTTAAAAACAGCATCCACTTAAGATAAATCAAGGGAAAGGTTAAAGTAAAGAGATATAAATGTACGGTCCTTACATGAAATAACAGAGATATTAAAGGCACTGACCCGCCCCCTAGCAACAATCACTAGGGACTCTGCATAAATATCCGGTCTGAAGGGTGAATCGGCTTGCCCTGAGGAAGCCGGCACAGCCGGTGAAATACGTATAGGCATATGATGTAGTGTAGTTTCCTATATAAGTAATGTACCTTTAGGAATGTACCTCTAAAATACGTTGTGATTATCTGCTGTGCTTGAACTAATGCTACTCAGACTGTGAGCTTAAAATTAAGCACCCGACACACGCTGTGGCACCGCTATAAGCAATGTTAGGCGATGCGGGCAGCGTGCACGTGTTGAATGGCGGCTATCTGAAACACTAAAACACCTATGCATGACCAGTATAGTGCATGAATATTACTGTTAAATGAACAGTGAATGAGGTGTGCGGAACAGCATTAGCGCTGTATGCCATATACCCCTAGTAGCAGGAGTTAGTGATTGCCGTGAACGGCTAATGTAATGCAGAAATGTCTCTGTAAAAGTAAAGGCGCTGAGTTAGTAATAACCACCGCTCTCCCGCTTTAAGGCTGTGAATCATTTATAACAACTAAAGTCTTCACACTGACACCCCAGTAATAAAAACAGGGGGTGTAGATAACACTCATACCATACGAAGGGGCGAATGGTGGCTATATATAACACCGAGCATCGATTAAATTGACAGCGCAGTGCATAAGCGCTTGTAAGAAGAGCACAGAGATTTCATGTGAAGTATCCCTATTAGTGGGAACTGACAATTACCGCAAACTATTATATGGTGCATAAGCGTTTCTGTTAAGTGAAAGCGCCGTACTGTTTATAATCACCGCTCCCCCATCCTAAGGCTGCAAACTGTATGTAGTAACAATATACACACCCCGACACTTTAGTATCAGTGTCAGGAGGTGTGGACAAAGTGTGTGCCATATGAAATGGTGAAGGGTGATAGTGTATGACATGGAATATTATGTGCAATATGAAGTACTGATTAATAGACAGCGCATTGCATAAGCGCTTTGAATAAAAGTACAGAAACTTCATAGATACGTCTTTGAGAGTGAAGACGCCACACCAGTAACAACCACTGCTCCCCTACTTTGAAGCAGCAAAATACACTGTATGTAACAACTAAACACACAGTACCACAACAATACTAGTATCAGGAGATACATACAATGTGTGTACTATTGTAATGATGAATGGTGACTAAGTGCAACATTAAGCACTGAATTATTAACAGCGCAAGGTATAAGCACTTATAATAAGTACTACACAAACAAAGAACATATCCCTGACTGACGGATGTCGACAGTTGCCGTCTGACATATAAATCCAACATAAGTGCAGAGCGACTCTGACAGTTTGAACCTTGAATTAATATCCAGGTGCTATAACATCATTATATTTAAGAGTGATATTTCTGCGGACTGTTGCAAATTGGTAATAAGAGTCAATGTGTCTCAATGAGCACTGGTAATATTGTGAACATAAATAACAGGGCACAGAGGTCGACACAACAGTGCTGAGACAAGGGGACAATACGCCTGTTCAAGTGCTTAATCCACTGTCTGAGAGACATTATTTGTCCTAAAAAAGCACCACACATCAAAGTAGGGTAACGCAGTACCTATCTCCCTGAGAACTGTACATCCAAACCACATCAGCACGTGAAACACTGTGTTAATGGGCATAAATTAAAGGTGTCACAGTGTGACAAATCTGAGCCCAAAAGTCTCACAGAAAGTTAAAATAACCCCTAAAGTAAGGGATATTGAAGCAAATCCGAATACTAAGCCAGCAGCTCACACAATAATAGGAACACCTACATCATATATATTTTTTAATCACTTTTCTTATCTTTATTCACTTACTATACTATATTATAATGAGAGTATGTGAGTAGCACAACTCTTTTTTAGAGAATACAAATAAAAGCTAAGTTTTAGAGAAAAATTGTATCAGTTGGACGATCTATACACTTACCTGCAGTGTGCACCCACCTTATCTCTACTGTCCCCTCCCCTTTCTTTTTGCGTATCTAACTAATAGAGAAGGGTAGCACCATTCCTCAAATAAAAAGTAATAACTAAGAATAACACCGTATAGAAATATACGTACTTTATGAAATATTGACGAGGACGCAGGAGAAGTATACAATAGTCGACCAAAAAGATTTCAGTGCGGAACTTCACCTCCTCCCCCCTTTCCTTATTTCTTAAATTGAAGCCGTACAGTCCCCTGCGGAAAACAAAAATCTGGTACAAGAAGCTGGCCGTGTATATCATCCAGATGGCACTGTATAACGCTTACGTGCTATTCCGTTCTACCAGCCAGAGGGGGACATTTATGCACTTTCAAAAGGAAGTCATAAAGGGCCTAATATTTGGGAACCAGCAGGCAGAGGGCCCCAGTACTTCTAGTACTGGCCCCCGTATTGTACCAGGGCAGCATTTTCCTGATGAAATCCCCTCCACTGGAAAAAAGGGCAGGACACAAAAAAGGTGCAAAGTTTGCTATAAAGAGGGAATAAGAAAGCAAACTATTTTCCAGTGTGACACTTGCCCCGACAAACCCGGCCTATGTATAAAGGAGTGTTTTAAAATATACCACACATCTATGGATTTTTAGGTTCATAATTTCACCGTGCTTCGGGGGTCTTGCTAATGCCACATAGCACCCACCATTCATTCCACCAGAATCTGAGCCGCAAAATCCAAAAATCACTCCTTCCCTTCTGAGTCCTGCCATGCACCCAACTGGTATTTTTTGGTCACATGTGAGGCATTGCCGTACTCGGGAGAAATTGGGGCACAGATTTTGGGGTGCTTTTTCTCCTTCATACCTTATGAAAATGAAAAAATTTGAGCCAGAACTGCATTTTTGTGTAAAAAAATTTAATTTTTCATTTTCACTGCCCAGTTGTATCAAAATTGGTGAAACCCCTGGGGGTTTGAAATGTACACTATACCCCTAGATGAATTCCCTGAGGGGTGTAGTTTGCAAAATGGGGTCACTTGTGGGGGGGTTCCACTGTATTGGTGCTTCGGGGGTCTTGCTAATGCGACATAGCACCCACCAAAATTCCACCAGAATCTGAGCTGCAAAATCCAAATATCACTCCTTCCCTTCTGAGTCCTGCCATTTTTTGGTCACACATGAAGCATTGCCGTACTCGGGAAAAATTGGGGCACAGATTTTGGGGTACTTTTTCTCCTTCATACCTTCTGAAAATGAAAAATTTTGAGCCAGAACTGCATTTTTGTGTAAAAAATTTAATTTTTCATTTTCACTGCCCAGTTGTATCAAAATTGGTTAAACCCCTGGGGGTTTGAAATGTACACTATACCCCTAGATGAATTCCCTGAGGGGTGTAGTTTGCAAAATGGGGTCACTTGTGGGGGGTTCCACTGTATTGGTGCTTCGGGGGTCTTGCTAATGCGACATAGCACCCACCAAAATTCCACCAGAATCTGTGCTGCAAAATCCAAAAATCACTCCTTCCCTTCTGAGTCCTGCCATGCACCCAACTGGTATTTTTTGGTCACATGTGAGGCATTGCCGTACTCGGGAGAAATTGGGGCACAGATTTTGGGGTGCTTTTTCTCCTTCATACCTTATGAAAATGAAAAATTTTGAGCCAGAACTGCATTTTTGTGTAAAAAAATGTAATTTTTCATTTTCACTGCCCAGTTGTATCAAAATTGGTGAAACCCCTGGGGGTTTGAAATGTACACTATACCCCTAGATGAATTCCCTGAGGGGTGTAGTTTGCAAAATGGGGTCACTTGTGGGGGGGTTTCACTGTATTGGTGCTTCGGGGGTCTTGCTAATGCGACATAGCACCCACCAAAATTCCACCAGAATCTGAGCTGCAAAATCCAAATATCACTCCTTCCCTTCTGAGTCCTGCCATTTTTTGGTCACACATGAAGCATTGCCGTACTCGGGAGAAATTGGGGCACAGATTTTGGGTTACTTTTTCTCCTTCATACCTTCTGAAAATGAAAAATTTTGAGCCAGAACTGCATTTTTGTGTAAAAAAATGTAATTTTTCATTTTCACTGCCCAGTTGTATCAAAATTGGTGAAACCCCTGGGGGTTTGAAATGTACACTATACCCCTAGATGAATTCCCTGAGGGGTGTAGTTTGCAAAATGGGGTCACTTGTGGGGGGGTTCCACTGTATTGGTGCTTCGGGGGTCTTGCTAATGCGACATAGCACCCACCAAAATTCCACCAGAATCTGTGCTGCAAAATCCAAATATCACTCCTTCCCTTCTGAGTCCTGCCATGCACCCAACTGGTATTTTTTGGTCACATGTGAGGCATTGCCATACTCGGGAGAAATTGGGGCACAGATTTTGGGGTGCTTTGTCTCCTTCATTCCTTGTGAAAATGAAAAATTTTGAGCCAGAACTGCATTTTTGTGTAAAAAATGAAATTTTTCATTTGCACAGCCCAGTTGTATCAAAATTGGTGAAACCCCTGGGGGTTTGAAATGTACACTATACCCCTAGATGAATTCCCTGAGGGGTGTAGTTTGCAAAATGGGGTCACTTGTGGGGGTTTCCACTGTATTGGTGCTTCGGGGGTCTTGCTAATGCGACATAGCACCCACCAACATTCCACCAGAATCTGAGCTGCAAAATCCAAAAATCACTCCTTCCCTTCTGAGTTCTGCCATGCACCCAACTGGTATTTTTTGGTCACATATGAGGCATTGCCATACTCGGGAGAAATTGGAGCACAGATTTTGGGGTGCTTTTTCTCCTTCATTCCTTGTTAAAATAACAAATTTGGAGCCAGAACTGCATTTTTGTGTAAAAAAATGTAATTTTTCATTTTCACTGCCCAGTTGTATCAAAATTGGTGAAACCCCTGGGGGTTTGAAATGTACACTTTACCCCTAGATGAATTCCCTGAGGGGTGTAGTTTGCAAAATGGGGTCACTTGTGGGGGGGTTCCACTGTATTGGTGCTTTGGGGGTCTTGCTAATGCGACATAGCACCCACCAACATTCCACCACCAAAAATCACTCCTTCCCTTCTGAGTCCTGCCATGCACCCAACTGGTATTTTTTGGTCACATATGAGGCATTGCCATACTCGGGAGAAATTGGGGCACAGATTTTGGGGTGCTTTTTCTCCTTCATACCTTATGAAAATGAAAAATTTTGAGCCAGAACTGCATTTTTGTGTAAAAAAATGTAATTTTTCATTTTCACTGCCCAGTTGTATCAAAATTGGTGAAACCCCTGGGGGTTTGAAATGTACACTATACCCCTAGATGAATTCCCTGAGGGGTGTAGTTTGCAAAATGGGGTCACTTGTGGGGGGGTTCCACTGTATTGGTGCTTTGGGGGTCTTGCTAATGCGACATAGCACCCACCAACATTCCACCAGAATCTGTGCTGCAAAATCCAAATATCACTCCTTCCCTTCTGAGTCCTGCCATGCACCCAACTGGTATTTTTTGGTCACATGTGAGGCATTGCCATACTCGGGAGAAATTGGGGCACATATTTTGGGGTGCTTTGTCACCTTCATTCCTTGTGAAAATGAAAAATTTTGAGCCAGAACTGCATTTTTGTGTAAAAAATTTAATTTTTCATTTTCACTGCCCAGTTGTACCACAATTGGTGAAACCCCTGGGGGTTTGAAATGTACACTATACCCCTAGATGAATTCCCTGAGGGGTGTAGTTTGCAAAATGGGGTCACTTGTGGGGGAGTTCCACTGTATTGGTGCTTTGGGGGTCTTGCTAATGCGACATAGCACCCACCAACATTCCACCACCAAAAATCACTCCTTCCCTTCTGAGTCCTGCCATGCACCCAACTGGTATTTTTTGGTCACATATGAGGCATTGCCATACTCGGGAGAAATTGGGGCACAGATTTTGGGGTGCTTTTTCTCCTTCATACCTTATGAAAATGAAAAATTTTGAGCCAGAACTGCATTTTTGTGTAAAAAAATGTAATTTTTCATTTTCACTGCCCAGTTGTATCAAAATTGGTGAAACCCCTGGGGGTTTGAAATGTACACTATAGCCCTAGATGAATTCCGTGAGGGGTGTAGTTTGCAAAATGGGGTCACTTGTGGGGGGGTTCCACTGTATTGGTGCTTTGGGGGTCTTGCTAATGCGACATAGCACCCACCAACATTCCACCAGAATCTGTGCTGCAAAATCCAAATATCACTCCTTCCCTTCTGAGTCCTGCCATGCACCCAACTGGTATTTTTTGGTCACATGTGAGGCATTGCCATACTCGGGAGAAATTGGGGCACATATTTTGGGGTGCTTTGTCACCTTCATTCCTTGTGAAAATGAAAAATTTTGAGCCAGAACTGCATTTTTGTGTAAAAAATTTAATTTTTCATTTTCACTGCCCAGTTGTACCACAATTGGTGAAACCCCTGGGGGTTTGAAATGTACACTATACCCCTAGATGAATTCCCTGAGGGGTGTAGTTTGCAAAATGGGGTCACTTGTGGGGGGGTTCCTAACTTTTAGCATCTTATGGTGCCTAGAAACCTACATGGTGCCTAAAAAATAATCTTATAAAAAGGAGGCTCCAAAATCAAGTAGGTGCTCCTTCTATTATGAAGCCTGTGGTTTGGTCAACGTGCACACTAGGGCCACATATAGGATATTTATGAAAACAAAAGAATTGGGGGAATCAAATTTTAGTCACATTTCTCTAGTAAAATGTACTGTGTTTCTTAGAAAAATGTATTAAAATTGCAAATCTGCAAAAAAAAAAAAAAATTTGAAATTTCACCTACACTTTGTTTTAATTCCTGTGAAACACCTAAAGGGTTAACAAACTTCCAAAATGCTGTTTTGAATACTGTGAGGGGTGCAGTTTTTGAAATGGCATCATTTATGAGGGTGTCTCACATACAAGTCCCTCAAAGTCACATCAGAACTGAACTGGTCCCTAAAAAAATCAGTGTTTGAAATTTTCTTGAAAATTTGAGAATTTGCTATTCATATTGTAAGCCTCCTAGTGTCCAAAAAAATTAAAAGGAAGTTGAAATAATGATGGAAACATAAAGTAGACATATGGTCTATGTTAGTTATTAACTATTTTGAGTGGTATGATTATTTGTCTCACAAGCAGAAAATTTAACATTTTGCAAATTGCTAAATTTTCCATTTTTTTACGACATTTTGGTATTTTTTACAAAAAAACACAGACTGTATCGACCCAAATTTACCACTAATTTGAAGTACAATGTGTCACGAAAAAACAATCTCAAAATCACTGGGATAAGTAAAAGCAAAAAAAAGTTATCCCCACTTAAGTGATACATGTCAGATTTGAAAAAAAGGGCTCTGTCAGGAAGGCAAAAACTGGCTCTGTCAGGAAGGGGTTAACATGCCGATCTCATATCGACTTTTTCTGGACATTTTACAGCTGCCCCACATGCCGTACAACATTGTTTTAGTTACTTGCTATCTTTTTCTTCAATCCAAACCTGAACTTTTACAGTAGATTGTTTTTAGCATGTGAGGAGAAATAAGCAAGCTAACATTATTTTCTGAAAACTCAAACGAACAAGTCCATGAAAGCACCAAAATAGCCATATCAGGGTAGGGGTTTATTTGCCTGTAGTCTTGCAAAATAGGCAGGTAAACTTTCTACTATATATTGTAGTATAACGTGGGAATTCAAGCCAATGCAATTGCTGCAAAGTTTCACCAGAGCAGGTGAGCGGAGGTACTTCCTGTTTAGTGTCTTTTAGTGTCTTCGCTAATAAATCACATTATTTATTAAGGGAACTCACTAAGGCTACATTTACGAAGCACAGGGTGTGGTATGTTATGTTGATATTGAGAATGTCCACAGCATAATGGTCACCATTTAACATTTCAGATAGGGGGAACGATATACAGCATTGGAATAAATGTAATTGTGAAACGCATTATCCCAAAATAATCTTGAATCCGTGTTGGAAATTATATAGAATAATGCTGGTGGTGTTCTTAAGAGAATAATTGAAAGTACTCATGGAAAGTTTACTTTTGGATGTCTGCACATCTTTCCATGAGGAAGTTTAACATGTCTATGATCACAACGACGACATTGCCAGAACGACGACTTTGTAAATATTGATCGACAATAATGATATTTTACGCTAAAACTAAGCATAATCCTTTCCCCAACTATACCCAATCACCTAATGCTAATTAAATTATAGCTATAAAATCATGTGGTGGTATTCTGGCTGTTGAAATGGAAATAAGATCCCGAGGAAGTATGGAGCCCCTCCCTAATCCCTAATTTCAAACAGGATCCTTCTCTATACCCATGGGTTTCAAGGTAAGTATTTAATTACATTAATGTTGTTCTTTTTAGGTGGACTATTTGCTCCAGCATGTCTAAAGCTGGCCATACATCTACAGATTGATTGTCAGATTGGGCTGGTTGGAACACAAATCTGGTAATGGATGAGAGCAAATGACAGTTGACCATTGAAATGCTAGAAAACTGCCAAACTGTCATTCAGATATTACCAGGTTTTTGTCCCAACCAGTCCAATATGACTATCAATCTGTAGATGTATGGCCAGCTTAATAGTGCATGATGATTGAGAGTAAATTCTGTTGGCAGGATGGAAAGGTCAAAATGGTAAATAAGTTGACATGAAAATGGTTTATAGAAAAAGTTTATGCATTTGTGTTGCTATTTTAACCTTAATACTATCCCTCCCCCTAGTATCTAACCCTAACCATCCCCCTAGTGCCTAACCATAATGATGCACTTTCACAGCCTAACACAAACCCTCAGCCAAGTGCCTAACACTAACTGCCTCCTCCAACATGTCTTCTTTTAAGCCTCTCCAAGTACCTAACCCTAAGCCTAACCCTAAAATAATGAAAAAAAAAATTTATTAACCATTTAACTGTCGCCCCTTAGGACCCTGTCAATTTATTCACTGTTGACCATCTAGCCTCAGCCAGTTGATTATCTGTTTACTGTCTATCTTGGATCAGGATAACTCATCAAGAGCCCACTGGCATGTGAAGTCCACCAGCAAAGTATTAAACAAAATACATACAGTAACACAAGCACCAAATATTGTAATATGTTATAAAATACATTATCCCTACACATTTCTTTCTCCAATATTACTCTTTAATATTATTTGATTATTATTAATTCATTTTTTGTTACTTAATTGAAACAATCATGTCTTCTTTATTCCAAGTAGCATCCCTGGGTCTTAGCAAAAATTAACACTGATCATACTGCTCCCTTAGGGGCCCCATCAGAGGTCATTCATGTAGACTCTCCATAAGAAAGAGTGGGGTTATGCAGATTAGTCAGAGCATGAGAACTACAGCAGATTAGCGTTTGGGAAATCTGTGGTAAACCGTCTTCAAAATCTACCCCTAATGGGGCATTCACACGTAGCAATGTGTACCAGGTATCTTAACGATGCTAGATCACTCAAATCATTCAGCAAGTTAGCTCAGCACACATCGATGACCAGCGATGTGTGCTGAGATCGGGCAGGGCCAGTGATCTCTGGTAAAAACACTGGTGATCTGACAAGATTTATACGGTACTTATATGTTAGATGGGCGCCCAATTAGCATACGTACGGTAACTTAGGAAAATCGCATTGCATTGCACGTACCATTTTAAGGGGCATGCGATGTGATGCAATTTACCTAAGTAAATTATTCATTGCTCTCTTAGCCCCGGGGGATCGCATCGCATCACACCTCCCGCAAAATTGCATGCAATCACATACGATTTTATAGGGTGTATGATGCCATGACATTAGGTATACAATAATAGCATTGTATGACAAACAATGAGGTTTTAGGCACCCACCCACTATCCACGCCACCCCAAAGTGTGTCAAGGGCAGCGGAACGCATCCTCCGACCTTTTCATACCCCCACCATCCAAGTCGGCGTGGAGTTGACTATATATAGTGTGGCGAGCGCAGCGAGCCACTGAGCCGGAAGCGTGGTGAGCGCAGCGAGCTCCACGAGGGGACGCGGATTTCTTTACATGGTGTCCGTGTCTCCTTGCGGGGCTGAAAAGGTCAGAGGACGCATTGCGCAGCCACTCGCCATGCTTCGGGGTGGCGAGGATAGTGGGGGGTGCGTAAAACCTCATTGTATGTCATACAATGCTATTATTGTATACCTAATGTCATGGCATCATACACCCTATAAAATTGCATGCTATCGCATGCGATTTTGCGGGAGGTGCGATGCCATGCGAGCGATCCCCCGGGGCTAAGAGAGCAGTGAATAAATTACATGGGAAAATGGCATTGCATCGCATGGCCCTTAAAATGGCCCATGCGATGCGATGCAATTTTCCTACACAGAATAGCCCACTAAGCAAATAGCTTAGTGGGCGCCCAACTAACATATAAGTACCATTTATACTGCATGCAGTATAAAGCTAGATGTGTGATAGCGATGCATGGAGCCATGCATTGTATCGCCCCTACACATGGAGCGATTTGGGGTAATTTTCTTAGCGATCTAGTCAAATCTAGTCAGATCGCTTAAAAAATTAAGCCAAATCTCTGTATTGCACTTTTTCCATCGTTAACAAAAACAACAAAATAAACAATTATTTATGTAAAGAAAAAGCACTCATAGCCATTTAGGCAATGCACAGTTCTTAGTTATTCCCAACAGGTCATCTTTGTGGATTTCTGTCTGGGGAAACTGACTCAGCAAATCCAATTCGCTTACTTTAAAAAAAAAAAAAATTACAAAAAATATAACCTGTGGGGGTACTTAAGGACTGAATGTGAAAACGACTGTGCTATAAAATCAATGAAATGTAATTTTATGCTAGCATTTAATTTTCTGATCTTTTATTGTGCTACTATGTTATCCCAGAAAATGTCAGTACTGAATCAGCTTGTATATAAAATAACATGGGATTTCTGCTCATTCCATCCATTTTTTTATTCATGCCGAAATTACAGTCTGGACCTTCATGCATATAATTCCCAGCTCTAGTGCCTCTGTAAAGCACTATAAACGTAATGCATATATTCCAAGTGTTTCCACCAGCATTTCATTACTTCTTACTGTATATACCATTTTAGAATTTTACAGTACATGGCTTGGAAATTTCCAACCAGCAATTTGTACAAAGTATTTTATGATATTTTTATTCATTCTCATCTAACTTTAACCATAATTGCCCTTTGATCACTGATTATTTATCTGAACTTCAAATATTTATTCTTTTTTTTTTCATACTTTTTCATCTCACTGATTTTTTATTCTATAATCTGTGATTGCTTTTTTCTATCACCAAAAGCTGTACTATGGAGAAAAATAAATGGATAAGTAATCACTTTGAAATAATGAAATCTAGTTTTTAGATGAAGACTAAACTATATAGCCGTATGCATTCTGCTTCTAACATGTGAACCGAGACATTTATTCCTAATACAGATTTACGTACGGCCACTTACAGAAAAGACCAAAAATAGTTCAATGAATTATTGTCAGATGTATTGTGTACAAATCACGAGGAACACTGACAACAGTTATTGACCAAGGAGAAGTTTGAAAGTAAATTGTGATGTCTGTGCCATGCGATTGGTTGGCAACTGTGAAATGATATTGATCTATCAGCTTTTAAACCTTTGGTAATTATTGTATTATCCTGTCTACACACTTTTATTGCCTGTTGGTGCATATTTGCCCCCAGAGCTTGCAATTATATAGCTAGGTAAGATGTTTTGCCTATTGCTTTTGAGATTCTCTCTATTGATCCCTTTAGTCCTGGGCTAGGAATCCATTTCCTTTGGGTTTATGGGTTTAGTTGCCCTCCTTTTTTATTGTTCGCGGAGTATGTATTGCAATGTAGTGTTTTGGAGGAATGTTGAGTGTTGTTTGTTATATATGCTGTGGAGATATTGGCTATTGCAGGTTTTAAGTATATCCATGGCTCAGCACAGATGGATAAATACAATTGACTGTGGCACTAATTTACTCACCTGGGGGCAAGCATGTATATACTTAAAATGTGAACCATTGGGGTGCCTTGAGGACCATGATTTGGAACCTCTGGGCTAGTGTATAAGTTTAAATAGTCTGCATAGATATGGCACTTTCTTCTCTTCTTATTTGGTTTTCCATAGACTGATGTGATCTAACCCTTGATTTAGAATTAGATATGGGGAAATTGATTTGTTGTTTTGTTTCTCTCTTAGGACTGGGCGCAGTGGCGTAACTTCAATTTGAGCTCCCCCCGCCACTACAATTTGAGTGCCCCCTCCCTCTATTCACTGCTTACTATCTTCGTCCTCCTGGTCCATTCATGGCCCGCCGGAACCAGCAGATTCTCCTGTCTGCAGTCCTGGCGCACTTCCTGATAGAATGTCACAAGCAAAATGGCCGCCACCTTACAGCAGAGCGTTATTTAGGATGCAAGAGGAGGTCACTGCCTCCTCTAGCATCCTTAATAACCGTCTGCTGTAATTGGGGAGGCCATTTTGCAAGTAACTTTCTATCAGAGGAGTGCCGGGACTGCAGCAGACAGGAAGATCTGCTGGTCCCTGTGGGCGGCTGTAACAATAGCTTCTGCAGTCCCTGCAGCACCCAAACTTGCCTAGCACCTCCAAGCCACTGTGGGGTCTGCAAAGCTAAATTTACGCCAGTGACTGGGTGTATATTTTTCACAGCCTCTTACAGAACTCCTGATTTTGTGGAGTATGGGCTTGGATGGGGCCTTCAGATACCTGCTTGACTGCCATTAATCAGGTTGGGGGTTTTACAATGTGGACATTTTCTCTATTAGATATGCCATGGCTTTCCTTAACTTTTTCAATTACGTTATTCCCACTGTCTATGTTTAAAAAAAAAAAATAATAACCTACAAAATATGAACTTTGAAACTTTGAAATGTGTGCACATGTTTAATGGGACTGATTCATGTTTGTAAGTAAAGGGGAAAAAAGCAAGCAACTGGGCAAAACCATTTAGCAATGAACAAGGTGGGGCAGATATAACACGTGCAATTTGGATTTCTGTTTGGACTCAATTTTTTTGTATATGCTCAGTGTAACAACATTTTTCATGACACAAATGTCCTTATGGCCATCTCCAATATATCTACATTTATGTCAATAAAATAGCTAACATAGGAAAAGTGCACTTATACATTTTCATTTAAAATGGAATGAGTTGCTGTAGTGCATGTAATTTGTAGAAGGTTGTTATTGGTTGTTTGTGGTGGTTAATCCAAGTGAGTGAGTGGAATCAAGCATGTGCAAAAGATAGCAGGGATGACTGGTATGCATTCCATCATGGGTAGAAAACTGAATTCATAATTTTTGGCCAAGAAGTACCCTGCACAAAGTGACATTATTTCTATAAAATAAAATATATAGTCTATTGGTTGGCAGATTCCCTTTCATCTAGCAAAAGTGAATTGCAGTGGCTAAAAAATGTTTTGGGTGCATCATTTTATATTAAGAAAAATATATTTGTTTCTGTTGACATTACTGTATATTGCTCATAAATCCATTCAATGTACTTGTTGTTCAGGACCATGCTAAATCAAAGTGATATTAGAAATAATCAGGAGATGGTAATTTGATTGGACTGAATTTGGGATTTGTGGATGGGTCAAAATACAGTAAGATTTATATTGATATTGACATATATAATTTGCTTTAGTTGGATGACTGCTCAGATAATGTGGAAGACATGACTTAATGGGCTGGACTGCTGAAAACAAGCAATCAACGCCGCTCACCCTATTCAACATTCCGGGGGGAATCCTCGCTGTTAAAGGTCGGCGAGAATTCCCCCAAACAGCAAGGCTCGCGGCTAATGCAGCTAGCCTGCTGCATTTAGCCAAGAGTCTAACTGTTTTAGCGGCCGCATGCGCCATATCCCCTTCACTCCAAAAACGGAGCAAGGGAGAAACAGCGAATGCAGGGGGTCAGTTCAATACTGACCCTGCGAGCTGTGACAGCGAGCAGGCAGCCCTGCTCGATGTCACAGCTCGCCCCAGCATTCAATACTGCCCTATAGGTTATTGAATATTTTTAAAATGAATTATTAATATTATTTTTATTACAATATTAAGTCTTTCTGACATTTTAAATCCCTTTTTCCACCCTATCAGCATTTTTTATTGCTAACCATAACATTTTTAAAATATTGCTTTTAGTAAGATTTTCAGCTAAGTAAACACCAGAATACAAACATTCACACTGTGCTCTAAAGTAACCTAACTAGACAAGATTGATTTGGAAGCTCTGTCCCCAATGATTTTTACACATTCCAGACAAGTATATCATTTTCAATACAGAATCTAAATGGCATACCGTATACCTTTTAGAATACTGATTTAACATCTGTCCTGCAGCTCTTGAATTAAATTATTTTGATGTTTTCTTCTTAATGAACATCTGCCTGCAAATTCATAAATTATATCTGTACTCTTTTTGGTCAAACCGATTTGAAGTTTAAACTAAACTTCCTTTTTTTCTTACATGATGCTTTGCAGTTAAAATCACATATTCGGAGATTAAGGGTTAAAATGCGAACTTGAATTCATTACAGATTTTATTTTAACATTTTATCCATGTACTGTAATTAGAAATACAAGGTTTCAGTTGCTCATAAATGTTAATTTAGGAACCATTTCCACTGAAATCAACAGAAGCAAAAATAAACATTAAAATATAGGTACTTGTTTAGTTTCACGGCGGCACTTCCCAGCAGATCATATGTAAATTGCATGCAAATCGCATACAGTATTTGCATACAATTTGTATACGATTTGCATATGATTCAATCTGCGATGTGATTTAACACACCCCCTCTATCCACGTCAGCACGAAGCATGGCGAGCGCAGTGTGCCCAGCGAGGGGACGTGGTACGCATAGTCCCGACCTGTTCATACCCCCACTATACACATCGCTGTGGAGTTGATATTATAAAGTTTGTCGAGCGCAGCAAGCCACCGAGACCGAAGCGCGGCAAGCGTCCACTTAAAATGAGCCCGCGGAGTGGCCGCGGAATACATGTCAAGTAATCCATGTCCCCTCGTGGGGCTCATTGTGCTCGCCACGCTTCAGGCTCATTTTCCGCGTCTGCTCGCCACGCTTCGGGGCTCCGTGGCTCGCTGTGCTCGCCACACTTTATAAAGTCAACTCCGCGCCGACATGGATAAGGGGGGTATGAACAGGTCGGGAGGACACTTACCGCATGCCCTTGCGGGGCTCGCTGTGCTCTCCACGCTTCGGCCTGACGTGGATAGTGGGGGTGTGCTAAATTGCATCGCGGATCGAATCGAATGCAAATTGCATGCAAAGCGCTTACAATATTTGCATATGATTCGCATGTCATTTACATATGATGCAATCTGCTGGGAAGTGCCGCCGTGAAACTAAACAAGTACCAAAATATATTCTTTATGTAAGTAACTTAACAGAATAATTATAATTACCTATATTGGAATGATTTGACCTTGGAGATCAATATTCAGATTCTTTTCTTCTTCAGCAGTTTTAAAAAATGCCTATTTTCCACTTTTGTAATGTAATATTTTATAAATATAAAAACCATGTGTGAGTAAGTGTAGACCATCGTGCAAATCTAAAAGCAGCTTATGGATATAATAACCTACCGCCAACATTTTGGTTGAAAGAAAAAGGCATTTACTGTACTGCGACAATTGCCTGATAGTTTATATTTTGCAATTCAATTGTAGCCCATTTTTTTCATTGGAAAAATGATCCATTTTCATATGAAAACACATAGGACTAGATGTAATAGGGTGCAGTTAGTAATGTGTGGGCAAAAACGGCCAAAATCGCACATTTAGGGTAAATTGCACATGTAATAATGTACGATTTTCAGTAAAAATCATACATTTTGACATGACCAAAAATATCGTACTTCAAAAATCACATTGAGATATTTTATCATGGAAAACATCAAAATCGCTAATGGGTGTAATTTTTTGCATCCTAAACATTGCCAAGACTCACCAGAACAATACACCTGCTTATGTCAGGTGAGCTTGCGAGAACCATGCACTGATCAGTGACACTAAATTTAAAAAAGTGTTTAAAAGTCAAATAAAATAATGCGATCACTGTGGGGAGATGGAGGCTGCTGCAATCCCTGCCTATGGCCAGGCCTGTCTCCTGTTTGAGGCAACACTCCCAGAAAATGCCAGGGTGCTGCCTGAAAATGCCTTCCCCTCCCCTGGTTATCAATCACCTTGCAAAGAGCCAGTGATGGCTATTCATATCTGTCTTTGTTCACATGGACGGCTCGCTCATGTTTACTGCAGACCGAGTGCATGCGTGGCCATTCGATAATCACTCGGATTGCAAATTCAAAGCTGAGTGAACAGGTCTGAATCGGGCTTATAGATCTGATGGAGTGTGATTGTGCAGATGATGATAGTTGAAGACAATAATGATTATGTTGAAATAAGAAGTCACACACCAGTACCACCATGGAGCAGATGTATTAAGCCTGGTGAAGAACTAAAGTTGGAGATAAAGTGGAAGGAGATAATGCACCAGCCAATCATCTGTGTTTGAAAAATGAAAGTTGGGAGTTGATTGGCTTGTGCATTATCTCCTTCCACTTTTTCTCCACTTTATCTCTTCACCAAGCTTAATACATCTTCCCCTATATGCTTTATATAAGGTCATTGTTATTCTTGGCTAATATCTAAAAACAGAACCACCCTATTTATTGTGATGATGTTGGAGGAATCTGGGTAGGGACAAATACACGAAGCAGATGCTGACTGCTATGTCCCTCTGCATTGGCTGTAATACATTCCACAAGTTTTAAAGACCAGACTAAAGCAGATACAGTTAGGATTAAGGGGGTTATTCTGATTTTTTCGGAAAGGCACAATCACTCTCTAATGGACAAAACCATGTGCACTGCAGGTGGGGCAGATGTAACATGTGCAGAGAGAGTTAGATTTGGGTGTTTTATTGTTTCTGTGCAGGGTAAATTCTGACTGCTTTATTTTTACACTGCAATATAGATATCAAATCTCTGCACATGTTACATCAGCCCCACCTGCAGTGCATATAGTTTTGTCCATTAGAGAGTGATTGTGGCTTTCAGAGTGAATCAGAATAACCTCCCTATGTACTAACTGCCCCCCTTACCCCTTTCAATTGAGGTCAATGCTACAGCCTTTGGGAAACAACTACCACTGCATGTAAGCATATGACGTGTAGCACAAATCAAGGAGAAAAACAACAGATTGATAATTAATTAGCAGAATGTTATTAAACTAATGATGTCATTAACAATTTATTAGATGAGGCAAAGCATAAGAGAAAAATACATCAAAAGAAACAGCTGACACACCACAACAATGTGGTACTGATTTAATGGATCAAAAAACTATTTAGCAATGAATCTACCATAGGGCATGTGAGAAATGAGAGAGAGAGACAGGGATATGCTACAAAAGATCAAATTACTAATGTAAACGTCAAAATTATATTGATGAAATAATCTGAGACAGAATAAAACAAATTGAAGATTTCATATTGTCCATACAGTTAGAAAACTATCTTAGTATCTCAAAAGCAAAAATATAATGGAAGCAATTCTGGAATTACAATTGCCAGTATACTGTACACTGAGTGACAACCCTTGACTGCTTTTGTATTATTGTAGTGTTAAAAGTACCAGCATGCAAATAGTCATCTACACATACTTGCCATTGTACAGTAGTGCCATAAGTAGACTTGTGCACCGCACACTTTTTGTGTCTTTGGTTTTGGATCTGGATCACCTTTCATGTTTTTGATTGGGATTGGTTTTGCCAAGACCACCCATTTGGGTTTCGGTTTTGGATCTGTATTTTTTTAGAATCATAAAACAAGCTAAAATCGCAGAATTTTTTTTTTTGTTCCTACAGTATTATTAACATCAATAACAATTTTAGGCCAAAAGGTTGCACCAAGATAGCTGGATGACTAAGCTCAGCATCACAACTGGGCGGCACAAACAAGTGGCAAATCTAGGAGTGGCACTGCAGTAGCAGGCAGGGTGGCAGTTTTAAAAACTAGGCCCACATAATGCAAGGAAAAGAGGAGCAAGATGGAACTGTCCTTGGGTCCTCACACCCACCCTTATGTTGTAATAATGGAGCATGCACAGTTTAACAAAGCAATCATTTGGCAGTGGCTGAAATGATTGGTTCATTTGGATCCTCACAAAAATTTGAGGTGCTCTGTCTGCTGTATAAGTGTAGCGGTGCTGCTATGTCTGCATTATCAGTTCAGGGGTGCTGTTAAGCCTAGGGGTGCCTTGTATTGCTAGAAATGGAGGACAAACAATTAAAAGATCAGGAACCACTTCCTACTACTAGTGATGAAGGTGCTGCCACCAGTCATTGGCAATGCAAGTCCATCAACGTCATCTGCTAAGGCTCAATGTCATAGAGGGCATGCAAAAAAAACAAAAAGCAACCTTTTACAATAATAAACAAAAAATATAACATTATTTCAGGAGAAACATACAATTGGCAATATGGCATTTACAACACGAAGTGGTAAGGAAAGGCTAAGGCCTTAGCCTATGTTCTTGACTGGAGGTTCAACTTCTCATGAAGATGAAAGCCCTCCTCCCTCTCAAAAAATATAGCTTGTTACAGCACAGGAACCAACTGTACCTTCAGAGATATCACAAATCCCCAAGGAGAGTCCAACTGTGTCCGCAGTTGCGATGTCTAGGCCTGACCCTACCAATACTGTATGGAAAGAGAAGGCTCCTTTCACCATTTGCACGTCCTATACAATTCAACGTGCTGACATTGAGATTGAGAATGTCACTGTAGAAGTACACCTAGATGAGGAGGATATTGGTGTAGCTGGCGCTAATGAGAATGTTGATGATGAAGATTCTGAAGATGGTGATGTACAGTAAGTAAGTAAGTTTTATTTATATAGCACATTTTCTTTAACATGACTCAAACAGCCAGAGGTCCAACCAATGCTGGAGTGAAGATGGCCCCAATCGGCGGGGTCTTAAATAGGTTCCAAAATCCTGGGAGAATCTGAGAGTGGAATGATGATGTTTTGCCTTGATCTGGGATCCGAATCTTGTGGGAAAACCTGAGTCGGCCTCCGATACTGCATCAGTTTGGGAAGTTCTTGGGAGGGGCCGACTCACTAATCTCTAGCCCCAAGTACACTACAAGTGTTGCCCCATAGAAAAATAATGAAATACAGTAGTGGAATAAAAAGTGGGGAGCCTGTTTCACCCAGATATCACCCTCGGGGTGTGTTCACACCAAAATGCTGACTTCTCTACAGTGTCAGTCCTCCCATCATATATGAGGAGCCGACAATGCAGGCACTTATTTCTGGGGGCAGATCAGCATCACCGCGAATGCTAGTCTGCTCCTGGAATTATGTCATTGGGATTCCTATCAAAGCAATGCCCTCTTTAACTTAGGCCACACCCATTTTCAGGTAATTTGTACCTCCAGCAGGCAAAGGGATGGACACTAGGTGTTACCAGACTCGGTGACCCCTGATACAGTACAAATCTCAGTATATACTGTAAGTATACATACATTGCAAGCCAGGGGTAAATAGTTATTGCCCAAATTGAATCTAGAGGAATCAGGTAGAATAGTACTTTAAAATATGCCCCTATATCTTCAGGACAACATAAAGCCAACTATGACTGTGTGATAGAACAGTTGCTGCTGGATGGGGTCTATTTACATCTTAAGCAATGAAACATCATTGAAGACTTATACAATATGAGAATGTTACCAATGTGATCAGTACTTTTCAGCAGTTACGAAGATAATAATATCTTTAATAGTCCTATGTCGACTAACATTCTAATAAATCCCACACATCTCTGTTATACATGAAATAATCATGGTGATATTTAATGTGTTTCTACTGTATGTAGTGATGAAACCGTGCCAATCACTAATGATATATTGGAATGCTTGACAAATTTTTCTTGTGCCAATATATTGCATTATTGTTATTCTCTTAAATCCTTACTTCAAACATAAAATGAGAAATTGAGCTGTGATACCAAATTGTAACAAAAATGTGCAATTCTGTAAGCCACAAAGCATTGCAAATCAGGGGTTCTCAACCTTAAACTTCAATTTTTCCCAATGTCGTGTTATGAAGATGTCTATCTGTGGATAAACGTGGATGAACGTGGAGTCACAGCTGGATTTTACCAAAAGGCAACCTAGGTGATTGCCTGGAGCACAACGGATACCGGAAATCTCAAAATCCAGTCCTGGCAACCATGCAATCCATTCACAGTGATGCAATGCAAGTGTGTTGTATGTCACTCCTCTTCATGACATCACGTGATGCTGCGGACCTGCCCACACTCGCAGAACTATATCATGTAATCAAGTAAGCAGGAAGGAACCACCAGCACTGCACCAGCCAACCCTGGAAGCCTAGAGCCAGCCAGTGTTCCACCCAGCAGGCAACTGCTGCTGGCCAGGACCAATTACACTCTGCCACTACGCCAGTACCCAGCAACAGGAGGTTTGCTGTATTTTAACAGGGGTATGAAAAATAATTACAGTATATTGGAGACTGCACTTCAGGGGTTAAGGGCCCCTTACACTTGTGAGATTTTGTGAGATTTCATCCAATTTGAGTCAATTTATCTGACGAGATCTGATGTGCCGTCTGACAAAATCTTATGTGCCTGATGTGTAGGACACAATCCACAATCCTGTGCCATTGAGTATAACCAAGAGATTGGAAGAGATTGAACCTCCTGCACATAGGATAAATCTCGAGTCAATCAGGTTCAATTTGTTGAGACAATAAGTTGACAAGTGTAAGGGGGCCTTTAGAATGCCACATTTCCCAAGTACAAGTATATTCTCACAATAGTTACTGCGCTGTTGGGCTCAAATGTAGTGCAGATATCAAAATATACCCATTGACATTCAAAAATACATTCCCAAGCAAAATAATGCCAATGCATTTGTGCAATATCACAACATGAATGTCTGATGTCCTCTCTCTCTTTGAAAAATTTACTGAGATTGAATGGGCACGAATAGGTACAGATGTCCCATTCGCAGCCAGGAATCCCACATCAGCAAATTTGCTAATCCAAAAATTGGACCGATTTTGCTCATTTACAAATTAAAATAGCAGTATAAAACATAGGTGCATATCAGTAGACCATTGGCCAAACTCAACAGGACTTTTCATAAGCAAAAGCACAACATGGATAATTTTCTATCTTTCGTATAATCCATTTAGTTCGCTGTTAATTCAGCTCAAAATACAAATGGTAAATAGACCACTTTAAGACATTTAAGTTTGCAGAAGCATGCAGGGATCTGTGAAATCCACAAAGTGCTTCTGTATGTAAACATTAAAGAAAGGGTTCAAATAAAAAATGGCTTGGAAACCCCCTCAGTATAACCAGCTCTTTGAGCCAGTGCTTGTTTAAAAATGCAGAGAAACAAATTGGCTAGGGGGTTCCATGTATTTAAGGAACCGGCACTGGTCTCTTGGACTGGTCCTGGTTTCAAAAATATGGAGGACAAAAGAGCAAGGGGTTCCCCATATTTTTAAAACCAGAACCATCCACTAGTCAGTAAGGTAATACCACAGCAAGGGGACACTTTTATATAGGTCCCTGTGGCTGTGGTATTATCCCCTAAACTAATCAGCCCTGGCCGAGGTTCCTGGGCAAGAGTGAGACCCCCACAAAAAATAAGTCCCCCTACTCCAGAGCACCCAAGGTCTATTGCTGAATCGACCTCTGTCCCAACGATTATCTTCCAAGGATCCTGAGACTGAATTTGCTGCAAAAAGGACTTTTCAGAGCAGTATCACTGCAGACATGAATCCAGGGATGCAGCAAGATGCTCGCCCTGACGGCTTAGAAGTAACCTCCAGTAAGTCTGCAATCTGGACCATCCCATTACACAGAAGCAGAAGATGTGCCACAGTCCTCTTCTGTTATCGTTGCACAAATTGCAGAACTTTAGACTGTGCGCATTCAGAAATCATTTGCCACCTTGTCAAGATCACAAGATACATCCAAAAAATCTATGGGGGATGATATCACTGATTGTTTTTTTTTTTATAATCACACTGACTGGGGACTGGTTAATAACATTACAGAATCCATGAAAGTATACTTCACCGGCAATCCATTAAAAAATACTTTGATTTTTCAGCAACCAATAGAATTTTTTCTTATGACACCCGACTTCTGGCACCGGATCTATTTTGGAGAAAGAAAAAAAAAAGAATGGTGAATGGTGAAGGTGTTCTCCGGGATTGGCTTACAGTACATACAGTGTATACTGTATACTCTGAATCATAAGTCACTGTATTTTGAATCCCTCATACACTGTACAGCAGTTTATCTCATGTGCTTGCAACAGCAGGATTTAATGGTTGGAAGAATGCTGGAACTTAGGTAGGTACTGTTGCAAACTTCTGCAATGTGACCTACAAATATCTAGTTATGCACAGTTGACTGTCAAATAAGTAGAGTGTAATGGTGTAATGCTAATTTAACAAGGCTATCAAGGTAGTGTTATTTATAGCAGGTAACATATCATGTTCAAAGTTATAGTGCAGACAGTGTTACAAGACTATAAAGCACATTACTACCATCACCATTGCACTGTAAACCTGTCGCACTATATCCCTGTTTTTAGCTTTATCCCAATCTAATTAGCGTATGTCTGTCCCCCCGTGCTCTGTTTCCAATTCGGTATCATGTCTGGATGGATTCGTTTTATAACTGCTCAAATTACCAGTACAACAACTGATTGACTTTCAGTTTGATATTAACATATTAGTTTAGTTTTCCTGTTTTTTTCTTTGTCTTTGAATCAGTTGGAAGTGTGGAATCATTTCAACATCAAGGGTAGAACAGATGACTGCTAATCAATATTATACAGTTACTAGGTAACAATTAAGAGATGGATGTTGGAATCAAGTTTCTTTATATCCTGGCTGCTAATACTGTACTGTATGTCTAGTATTTAGATTTTATCTTACTTTTACTCTTTGTATTAAAAAAATGTTTTACTAACACAGCAAGCAACATTTCATATTGTAAGAGGCTGCCGGAACAATAAACAATGACAAATTTCACAACAGTAGCAAATACAAAGGTTTTTTTCATAATAAAGGGTAGAGCAATTCTAAGAATGATCAATGTAGATGTATCATAACCACCGACTGGAGGATGAATGGGAATAACCAATACAGTAACTCCTATGATATAACAAATATCAATAGTATAAACTGAACTGAGCATCCAATTGCTGTGATGTCCTGGATTAACACTCGCCAATACTATTATTGTGCAGAAAACACAATACTACAGATCAAGAGGTAACAATATATTTATAATACAGTGTGTAGTGCAAAATGTAGCTTCAGTTTGTCCTCCTTTAGTGATACATACTGTAGGATATGTCCCACTAAGAAGATTGATTAACTCCAGTCTTCCTTTCAGAGGTTTAACTCATAAAGGGCCAGATGTATCAAGCTTCAAAAAGGGAGAAAATGGAGAGTGATAAACAGCCAGCCAATCAGCTCCTACTTGCCATGTCGCAGACTGTGTTTAAAAAATGTCAGGCAGAAGCTGATTGGTTGGTTGTTTATCACTCTCCATTTTATCACTTTTGAAGCTTAGTGCATCTGGCCCAAAAAGAGGGAAGAGAGAGAAAGAGTATATAGTGTAGCATGCCTGATTTCAGTAAATCTCTCAGGGTGTGGAATAGAAAGGTGGCACCACCAACATACAGATGGAGCCATCGTCATCTATCCCTAAAAGGATTACTCTGCTAATCCCCTACTGTATTGTTCTATGTATTGCATTGCAGCTGAGAACAATAGGCCTCGGATAGCCATGGCTCACCATGGCTATCCAGAGACGGCTAGATGAGGATGGCACCATCTGTACTTTCCCTGGACATATTCTTGTTGTGGTACAATCATCATACCCAGAGAACTGCATTGTCCAACTGGTCGCTTAATATCCATCAAGGAGCGAGGAATCTGATGCCATCTGCTAGTGGGACTAAACACATTGCACCTACCTTTGTGGCGAACATTGTGCTAACTAATATCTAATATCTCCAAGAAACCTCTTACCCCTTTAATTGAACTATTTTGAGCACACATTTTTTTTTTTTACAAATGCTTGTCAATTCAAGAGATGTTTACTATACCAAATTGATTTTATTGCCACCTGTTTTTATGTGATATAAAATTGATAACTATTCATGCTAACTAGCTGTCTGCTATTGGAGAGTGCCGGCAGTTTTGGACTTTGTATATATATATATATATCTATATCTATATAGATATATATAGATATAGATATATATCTATATATATATATATATATATATATATATATATATATATATATATATATAGATATATAATCCAATTATCCCTCCACAGGTTTGGGGGGGATTTGAACACTCTCCTTGAAAATAAACACAGTCATTGGTTTTGTGTAAAACAAGCACAGTTGTTCAATTTATTTCAGCATGTTAATCTCCTCAAGCCCCGACGTTTCGGTCCATGCTCAGACCTTTATCAAGGAGCTTTTATAAAGAGTCATCAGCGTATACGAATGGCTAATGCCTCAGCCCTGGAGAAAACAGGATCAGCCACGTGGCTGTGTTTATTTTCAAGGAGAGTGTTCAAATCCCCCCCAAACCTGTGGAGGGATAATTGGATTATAATTGAGGGGCATGATCTACATGTTTCCTCTTTTGAACACCCCTAAAGTTGTCTCCCATTAAGTGTGAGTGCGGTCTTCTTGTGGTCTATATATATATAAATATATATATATATATATATATATATTGTTGAGTACTTTTCTTGTATCTATTGGGGACTGACAGTCACTACCCCCTAGTTTAAGCAGCTGCTGTTTTATTGGAGAGGCACACAGGGCAAGTGCTCACTAGTAACCTAGGTTACACCTTTGTTTTAGATAGGCCCTGATCCTGGAAATGCTACAGAGGCAGGAATGGGAGTGGGAAACATTGTGTGGGGAAGTATGACAGACAGTACAGTTAGGAGACAGAGAATAGGGAGGGGTTGCCCACAGGTGGTGAGAGGATGGGAGAAGATGGGACCTTTGAGGGGGAAAGAAAACTTTTTTCATAGATAGAAAGCACTGAATTATCCATAGGGAAATGGGTAACATTCAATTAGTGATGCAGGGGTGGATTGACTAGAAATGTCTGATGAAGAAAGGTTAATTAGAGTGTCATAAGCATAAATGTGGTAATTAAGGACAAGGAAGTTTATAAGGTCTCCAAGGGAGGGAATAGAAGGAAAAAAGAAAAGAATGCCATGAAAAAAGGTGAAAGATAAACATTGTAGACAGGAGCAGAAGTTCATCTGAGTCATCTAGAGGCAAGTTGGAGGTGCCCCCTCCCCAAATATGTCACCTCTACATATCATCTCAGAGTCCAGCAGCATTACTTGATACAGTGCAGGCTGAGTGGTACCAGGCTGGAGCAATCTTGTCCAATATTGCAGATGTAAGCAGGGCTACTGATATAGAGCCAATTAACTACAGGTGATCCACACAGGTGCTCCTTTACATGCAGGTGCCCCTTCAGGGCTTGGAGCCTCTATTGCCTCTGGGAATTATGCCCCTGATTGTTCTTAAACCAGATTGAACTTCTAAATGGATAGAACCGATTTTGTAAGGGAAATGGAAGGTGTAGTCTAGTGCAGCCAGGGTCAAAGGAGTATTGGAAAGGTGGGGAAAACGCAGTGATATTTGGAGGATTGGGAGGAGATGACAGGAAGTACAGTAAAATCCTGACTTGTTGACAAAGCCTTCCATAGGTTAAATCATTGATCTATTGTATTCAGTGGTGATTTTTACCTATGGGCTGTTCTATGATATAGAACTAATGGTAGATTGATTACTAGGAACAGTATAGTTTCTCAATAATCACCTATTTCTTGTCTGCCAATCTCTGCATACAGACCATAGGATTTCACGAAAAAGCAGCATTAAACTCAATAGAGAGGGAAACATTTGTCTGGGGGGTCCACTGAGTGAGGATTCTTATCCTTTTTAACTCACATTGTCTGTGTCTATTTGTGTTTCATTTTGCAAACCTTTTAAAATAAGTCAATAAAAGTTACATTTTATTACTGTAACTACAATGTGCAGAACAATAGCATAGATGCCATTATATTGTAATGTGGTTTGCATTTAGTATTGTTTTATTTGAAATTATTTCAGAACCATTGTTTGCAGAATTCCTACACAGGATTCTTCTGCATAAACATTAAACCACTTTTACCTTTTTTTTTTTTTCAAGATTGAATTTTTATTGAAATTTTTCAAACATGTCAGAACAGACATTGTTATACGGGATACAGAAATAGAGAAGGGGGGGCGGGGGAGGAAAGGCAGGGGAGGGGGGGAATAGGGAAGGGGAGGATACAACACTGTAATTCAAGCAAAACAAACTTGTATAGGATGGTACCATTAGAGAATATTGTATTACATATGACACTGGTGGCTAGAGGCATGATAAGATCCAAACATACAGAGAAAGGGCTATCACAGTCTATAAGGTCTAGAATAAACCTTTTAGGTAGGGTTAGCTAGTTTATAAGCCAACCATGCCGCCCACTTTTCCGATGGGGTCAGGGAGAGAGTGGCGCAGGCAGATCCCTCAGTCTCAAACCTGTAGTGGCTGTGTACTGCTTCCTCAATAGTTAGGGTCGTGGGGACTAAGGGGGTCAACCAGTGGCCCGCTAGAAAAAGTTTGGTAGATATTAAAATATGCCCCAACACATAATGAACATCTTTAGGGATGTGATCCGGATATAGGTGGAATAGTGCTATCTTCGGCTGCGGAGATATAGCATACCCTGATATATCCGAAAGAAGCATAAATACTCTGGCCCACATTCCTTTCAGTTTTGGACATGCCCAAAATATGTGATATAATGTTCCAACTCCCCCACACTGTCTCCAGCATGCATTAGCGGTAGCGGGCCTCATAGAGTGTAGAAGGGCCGGGGTTAGGTATAGCCTGTGCGTCAATTTGTAATATTGCTCTAAATGTGATTGGCATTTAGACAAGTGGAAGCAATTATAGTATATCTTTTTCCACTCCTCATCAGAAAAGGACATCTGTAAATCTCGTTCCCATTTACACTGAAAGTTTAGTTTGTTAGGCTGTTGTGAGTCTGTAAGTAAATTATACCACCATGTTATAGAGCCTCTGGTATTCACTCTTGTAAATCTGTGGGAGATAAATTTGGGCAAGGGTCCTATTGGATGTGAAGGAGGGCCCGTGCTCTGCAGCCAGTGCCGCACCTGAAGGTACTTATAGAAATGTTTAGTGGGAATTGCGAAAGAGTTTTGGATGTCACTAAATGGAAGTAGGGCGCCCTCTTTAAGGAGAGAGCCCAATGTCTGGATGCCCTGGGAAACCCACAGGTCTAGAGATAGGTTTGGGATACTATGGGCCAATCCCCCTAAGGACAGATCAGGAGGCGGTAGAGTGATTTCTGGTGTCTTTGACACCAAAGTTAGCCAGGAGCGTCTAGTGGATATCAATATCGGAGAATGTTCAATACTCTTTAGGACTGCTGATGGAGGATGCCACAGAATATCCGTGATAGCTAACGGTGAGGCGAAGCCCTTTTCTAGCAAGACCCAGGGCTTGGCATTCTCCTTGACAAACCATTCATGGAGCGGGGCTAGAATACAGGCCACTTGATAAGAGGAGAGGTCGGGGAACGCCAATCCCCCTTTGGTTTTAGGGAGGCACATTCTGCTTCTGGCCAATCTAGGCTTTTTGCCTTTCCAGATGTACTTCATAAATAACCCATTGAATTTAATTAGTAAATGTTTTGGGAGGAGGATGGGGATGGTCCTAAAAAGATATAGCAGCTTTGGAAGTAAGACCATTTTAAGTGCTGCAATGCGGCCTAGCCAGGATGTCTCAAGGAGCATCCAGTCCTTTGTCATCTGAGAAAATCTACTTAGTAATGGCGGGTAGTTGGCAGAGATTATGTCCGAGACTTTAGGGGTGATTTGAATACCTAGATATTTTATGCTCGTCGGTTGCCACGCGTAAGCGTAGCTCGCCTTTAGTTCTAACAACTGATTTTCTGGGATGTTGATGGGCAGAGCTTCCGTTTTTGAACTGTTCAATTTGTAGTAGGAAGCCAAAGAGTAGGTATGCAGAATCTTATGGAGCGAGATCAGGGAAGTGGAGGGATTAAGGATCGTAAGCAGGACGTCGTCTGCAAATAAGGATATCTTATATGAACGCCCAAATAATATTGGACCTTCTATGTCTGGGGCCGATCTAATTGCTTCCGCTAGCGGCTCAATTGCCAGTACAAACATAAGCGGGGATAGCGGGCATCCCTGTCGGGTACCGTTGGAAATTGTAAATGTAGATGATAGCATACCGTTTACAAAAACTTTGGCTGAGGGGTTGGAGTAAAGGGCCATGATAGAGGATAAGGCTCTATCTCTAATTCCGAATTTTTCAAGGACAGCTTGTAGGTAGCCCCAGTGAAGTCTATCGAACGCCTTCTCTGCGTCCAACGACATAACCAAAAGCGGCTCCGTAGACCCAGAGAAGGCATCCAGCAGATGTATGGTTCTCCTTGTATTATCTGGGGCTTGTCGGCCCATCACAAAACCTACTTGGTCTTGGTTGATTAAGTTTGGAAGGATCTGATTGAGCCTATTCGCTATTAGTTTTGCATAAATTTTTACATCAGTATTTAATAATGCTATGGGGCGGTAGTTTGTTATAAGTTTAGGATTTTTGCCAGGTTTTGGGAAGGTCACAATTCTGGCTTCCAGCATCTCGGGAGGGAATGTACCGAGCTTCGAGGCTTCATTAAAGACAGGAGCTAGCAGTGGGGGCAATTTGTCGCGATAGGTTTTATAAAAGTTATTGATATATCCGTCTGGGCCAGGGGCTTTTTCTGATGGCAAGTTATCAATAACCACCCGGATCTCGTCTTCCGACCAGGGACGCTCAAGGGACGTTAACGTGGACTGGTCCACTGAGGGTAAGTTAATGTGCCTTAGGAAAGAGTCTATGATTTCTGGATTGGGTTGGGATGTGAGAGGGTCTTGGCAAAGGTTGTAAAGGGAGGCATAATACTCTGCAAAAGAGTTGGCAATATCTAGGGGATCCGTTACTGTGACTCCCTTCAAATTAGTAATTTGTTTAGTGCGCTCCATCGCTTGTTTCCCCCTTAGTTTCCTCGCTAACAGTCTACCTGCTCTGTCTCCTTGAGTGTAACATTTTTGTTTCATTTTAAATAGATTTTTTCGAACCTCAGACATGGAGAGGGTATTCCACACGTCTCTTGTCTTAAGGAGCTCCCTGTACAGTGAGCGATTGGTTGGATCTAATTTAAGTTTATGTTCCAGTTCTAGCAGCTTAGCTTCAGTTTCCTCTCGTTTCTTATTTAACTTTTTCCTATGATGAACTGCCGCCTGGATAAAGGATCCTCTAAGTACAGCTTTCAATGTGCACCAGTGTGTAAAGAGGGAGGTCTCGGAAGGAGAGTTAGTGGCGAGATAGAGGTCAAGGGATTTATCGATTAGGGCTTTAGAGTCTCTATCGGATAGGAGGTACCCCGCCAATCTCCATGGTCTGGGAGGCACCCTGGTTGGGCATAGATGCCAGATGAGCGATATGGCTGAGTGGTCAGACCATGCAACCGGCAATATATCCGCGGCTTCGATTTGTTGGAGAGTCCCCCCATCCGAAAGAGACAGGTCTATCCTAGAGAATGATCTGTGGACTGCCGAATAAAAAGTGTAGTCTCTACAATTTGGGTTCCTTGCTCTCCACACATCATAAAGGCCGAACTCGTACAGGATTCGTTGAAATGCCTGGGATTGTGTTCTCTTGGGAAGTATAGCAGGCCTGGACCTGGGGGCTGATTTATCCATGCTAGGATCGAGGACTAAGTTAAAATCCCCCAAAATAATCAGTGGACCTTTATGGACCGCCTGAAGGGTTGCGCAAAGTTTCCTAATAAATGGGATTTGTTTAGTGTTTGGGGCATAGGCGCATACAAGAGTTACCGGATTGTCATTGATTTGTCCCATTACTATTAGATACCGCCCCTCTGGGTCTGCTATCTGCTTCTCAATCGCAAAATTACACCTCTGAGAAAAGAGAAGGGCCACTCCCGCCTTTTTTTTAGGGCCATTGGCTGTGAAACATAGTGGGAATTTATTGTTGTAAAAGAGAGGAGGGGCAGAGGCAGGGAAGTGAGTCTCTTGGACTGCTATAATGTGGGCCTTATTTCTGGCGAAGTAGGTTAACGCCACTCTTCGCTTATTGGGGGAGTTTAGGCCCTTGACATTCAGAGATAATATTTTAATCTTATTCAGAGTCATAACTAAACATGGAAGGTATGTTTAAGAATACATTGGGCATATAAGACAATATAGAGCGTATGGACCAGAGTGCTGAGGGGGTTCCTGGTAGGATACATTTCTGATACCTCCCTACACCAACCCGCCTCGGGAGCATGGGGATTGAATCAAGTATTGTATGTTTAGAATCTATAATGGTAAGTACGGAATACTTAAATGCAGTATCAGTGTTGTATAGGGGGTGGTAATTAGGAAATTGGGTTAAGGAGTGAGGACAGTGGGCTACAAGCCCAGTGGGGTAAAGGAGATACAGTAGAAGACAGAACCATAGGAAAGAACACCATGTAGGTGTTTGAAAAGGCCACCCAGGTTGGTGGCACATAGGGGCGTGGGGGGCAGCACTGGGGTGCACCGGGTAATCCCCAATGACATGGCTAGTATAAACAGAAAAAAACGAGTATGTATATAGCCGACATCATAACATAGTAAACATAATCAAAACAGGACTGGTTGAGGAAACAATATCCTAAATAAGTAACATGAGAGACCATAGTGGCTGACTGTACCATGCATCAGATCCCTCTCCTCAGGGGCCTGTGTGAGTGCCCCGGCTCCATCGCCAAGGGAACATGAACTTTAACTGGATTAACTGAGTAAATAGATTGAGTTATTTCAACTAAACCTGACTATATTTATAATCATAGCCGTACTTATAGTCCTCCGGTGGTGAGTCCTCCGGTCAGGGCAGGCATGGAGGTCCAAACCGAAGTTCCATCCCACCTCCCAGTCCGGGACATTAGGTGGAGGGGAGCTGGGCCCTTGATCACCAATATCTCAAAACTGACCGAAACCAACTTCACCCACAATATAAGGCCGGAGAGGAGAAAAAGAAAATAGCACAGGCACATACTTTACAGTCAGGTATTGTGTTTGGCTGTAGCCCATTCCTGCGTCACCTTGATATTAGACGGTGTGCAAAGTGCAATATTCCAGTCCGCTAGAATCTTCTCCCCGGCCGGTACAGAGGTGATGATAGTTGTAGTCTCATTACGCCTCACTATCAATTTTGTTGGAAAGCCCCAACGGTAGGGGATGTCTGCATTCCTCAGGGATCTAGTAATCGGTGCAAAGGATCTCCTCAAGGCCAAGGTAGAAGCTGAGAAATCTGCGAAGAACTGTATATCGCCCAGGATGGATTCGGATTCGTCTGAAGATCTCGTTGCCTGGAGAACGCGTTCCTTTATGTGGTAGTAATGGAATCTCATCAGGGTGTCTCGAGGCGCTCCCTGTGGAGCATTTTTAGATTTCGGGATACGATGAATGCGGTCCAGGAGGAAGTCAGACAGATGTACCGTTGGTAGGAGTTTTGTGAACAGGTCCGTCACATACTGCACGAGGCTATCTGCGGTGACTGATTCAGGGATCCCTCTAATTTTGAGATTATTTCTGCGCGACCTATCCTCCAGGTCGCACAGTTTACTGCGTAGGGCTGTATTCTCCTCCTGTAGCTCTTCGTGGAGGACAATCAGCTCGTTGTGGGACTTCACGACTTCTCCCATTTTGGTTTCCAGATGATCAACACGTTGCCCCACCGCGTCAATGGATTGCTGGCATGATTGAATAGCCGCTTTAAGTTCTTGCGAGAAATCCGCTTTGAAAGCCTGTAGCAATTGTTTCATGGCCCCGATGGTTAGAGGGTCGTTGTCCCCCATATTAGGGGTGTGGGCGGGCGGTGCCAGAATGGTTTCGGGTGAAGCATTAGATGCTGACAACTGTTTGGTAGCTGGGATAGTGGGTTTACTTGGAATCCCCTGGATTGGGGATGGGAGTTTAAAGAAGGGGGATTTAGAAGTCTCCGGTACATCTTTCTGGCGTCTAGACGGCATTGCGTTTCTAGTGATTATGAGCGAGGCAGTCAAATTGCTTAATCAGGTATGATGGAGGAAGAGGATATCACAATATCCTGGTCGACTTATACTCTGTGTGCCGGTGGATCGCAGATCATTAAAATGCTTGTGTGGATGCCCGGTGCCCCATGCTAAAGGCCCATAGTGAGGTTACATAATATCCCTGCTGGAAGAGTCAGCACCCGCGACTGCTCGGGATGGTGAACAGGGCACCGATATCAGCCCAGGTTTAGAGAAGCTCCCGTACGGCGCGTCCCTCCGCTATAGCTGCTAGGCCAAGCCCAAAGCTCCGCCTTTATGCAGAGGTTGATCCAAAGGCCACAAATGTAATTAGGAGAGCAAAGTGAAACAGAGTGTGACTGAGCGGCAGGCCAGCAGGGGGAGCTCCTGTGTTAGCACTTACGTAGCTACAGTGAAATAGTTGTAATGGCAGCGAAGGGTACAAGGTTTTTTTTTTTTTTTTTTTTTTCTTTCTTTTGAGGTGCTGGCTTAAGGGTGGATGCCTGTTGCTGGTTACCCTCTATTAGGTGTGTGACCAGGGTGCTGTCAGTTCTGTGTATTATAGACACTAGGGGTCTAAGCTCCAAGCTAGTGCCCCAACAAAGATGGCCGCCGGCACTTTATAGTGTGCTTGGAAGGGAAGCTAGTGCAGGCAATATCCCAGCACTGGCCGCAGATGGAGGCAGGGGGTGTGCTTTTATGGGGGAGGCCTGCCCCGCTCACCTGTCTCCTCTTCCGAGGTTAGCCCGACAGCCAGGGGGGGATGCAGCCCTCGGTAGCCGTCCGCACAGGCTCCGTTTCCAAAATGGCCGCCGCAACTGCCTGGGAGAAGCCCAGAGGCAGAGAGCAGACCACCGGAGGTACAGCGCACAGCCGCCGGGTCCCGGGCACACAGCGGGGCGCACCAGCAGGAGGTGGGAGCAGCCGCTGCCCACCGATGGCGTCCAGCCGCAGGAGAGATCGCCGGTAGATGGGCCGCGGGCGGCCGTGTAACTCGAGGCCCCGGCTTCAGTACTGTGAGTAGGCCGCAACCCGCGGGGACTCCAGGAGTGTCCCCCGGCTCCGCCGCTCTACTCCTCTGTCAGGGGGGGTCCTGATCTGGCGGTGCAGGTCTGTTGGGGTGGGAGAAAAGGCTAGAAACAGCTATTTTTAATGGGTACTGAGAGAGCCTTAGTGTGGCACGTCCTCTCAGTACTGCGTCCAGGCCACGCCCCCCACTTTTACCTTTTAATGTGATTTATCTTTATTAGCCTTTCTCTGATCCTTCTATCCCTAACAAGGCACTTACAATTGTTGTAGATGATCCCGCCACAAGCAGAGTCATCCAAACATTTATAGAATGGCTTTAATTAAACCGCCTAGAGACTAATAACAGTGGATTTCATTAATAAATCATTAAGGATCATCATTTTCATTTATTCTTTCATGGCAAAAGTCATAAACAGAGTAAGCCCTATAATTAATTCAAGTCCTATTTAAAAAGTACTTATTTTATGTCTCTTTAACCTTACTGATGAGTTCTTTGTGCATATTTTGTGAAAGTTATTTCAATTTAAAAAGTCACCTTCTGCTCCACAATCTGCCTAGTTGGCATTTCACTGTGAATCTTCGTCTCATTCCTCCTCTACATATGCAGCTTCGCAGTTAATGTTTTGACAAATACCAAGGACAGCTACTCTCTGTAATACACAAATACATACTATAAACCTCAAAAACGAAAGCCTTGTCTCCTGGGACACTGAACTATCCTTTTAGTCCGCCCTACTATAAAAATGCCATAAACACTATAAAATAGACTAAAAAGCAGAATAAAGCGTGAATCGAATAAGCTGCAAATGTTTCGTTTTTTCATAGCTAGAGGCAGTTTTCGGCTTTATAAGTGTTATGATATATTTTATCACCCAGCACTGCAATGTGCTTTTTTTGAGCAGAAAAAGCTCTGATATACCTGTATCCAGTATGTTAGAATCGCATGGCCGGATTAAGGTTTGAGTTTGCCCCGTGGCAACTACAGTAACTTATGGCAACCCTACCAATATATTGGCAATAAGGTTTGCTAAAAATTATATTATTATTTTTTACAGAAGTTTTATTGGGTTTGGTTCAAATCACAAAACATCTCATATATGAGTAAATTGTCACATCATGAATAATTGTACATACATTTCAGTAGCATGTAATGTGATTATTAGTGAGAAAAGGTAGAATCACAAAGTGTTATTGCAACTAACGTATGGTAATGATAACAATTATAACATTCAAAGAGAAAAACATCAAGGTTAACACAGTATTTAATACTAATTAAAAACTTGACGGCTTAATCCCTATCTGCTCCTACCTCGAATCTCTGTCTTCACAGCTCCCTCTGTCCATATCCAGGAGGTAGTGTCGAGATCCCCTTCAGTCTTGACAATTTTCCAATCATGCCCTGGGTCCACGTATACCTGGAGGAGGAATATAAATCTGTGACGAGCGAAGGGAGCCACCGTGCCCGAAGCGTGCAAGCGTAGCGAGCCTGCGAGGGTACAATGCAGCTAAAATTAAACAAAATAACCTACACCTATGTGAATTACAGATAAAATAAAAAAACCTTGTGAGGACATCTAACAACTTCCGCCCTCACTGAACATCATATCCTGTAATCAAAACTGAAGGGGATCTAGGGATTTATTCAGGTTGATTCGCAAGGCTGCGAATTCGCAGCCTTGCGAGTCCACCAAACCCCGCCCGGCGAACGCACGCCCCCCCAGCAATGTGCGGCTTCGGCCGCACAGCAGTGAATGGATATTTTGCATAAACATCCATTCGCTTTGCTGGGGTGTCCGCCCACATCATTCGATGGTCACCGACCATCGAATGATGTTTAGCGTGCACGCATATATAAGTGACTTTTTAGTCACTTACATTTGCGTGCACGCTGGCGTGATATGGGCGGGCAGCTGACATCCGGTGATGTCAGCTACCGGGGCCCACACACCCGCATCACTGCCTCATTACCATGAGAACGCCCAGCGTTCTCATGGGAACGCCCATGGAACGCTGGGCGTTCCCATATGGTAATGGGGCAGCCCGGCACCCCCGCCCATCTCCGCCCCCCCCCCTCGCTGCCATGGGTGCGTGCACCCGGCGACCCGAAAGGTCGCCGTGGGTGCACGCACCATATGCCTGCACATGCTCAGATACCCGTCTGCGCATGTGCAGATGGCCAACATCGGATCTGCGTGCGAATGCACGCAGATCTGAATAAGGCCCCTAGTCTCTACCATATCCAGGGAGATTGAAACCTATACTTTGGGTTTCACTTTCTGTTAGGGAGTAATTTGGTCTGTAGAGTGGCCTTTAGTGGTCCTTTGCTGTACTTAATCTCATAGAGGTGAGGAGTAGTTAGGGTTTTATATATATAGATGGGAAGTAATGCTGACTAGTCATATACAGGGAAGACAACTAGGGCATGTAAAAATGACAGAAATTTTGGTAAAGACGTTTATAAAAATTTATATTAGATGGAGCCACCTGTGTTCATTCTGCGGGAGCGCAATGGCTTTCCGTCTCGGCCCGCCTTTCGCCAATAATGAAGATGAGCCGCACTTGGCTTTGTACCCCATAGCAGCTGTACCCCTGGCACCTATGGCAGTTAGTTACACCCTTGGCTATCTTTTGGTGGAAATCTGTAGTGACTAACTTGCCCTTTTTCTTGTTTTTTCCATTAGGGCTTACTCCTTCTTTTTGTCAGCAGATGGTGCACTGCTCTCCAGAGTGTTGTAGACCTTTTTTGGACTTACTATTGAAAGCTGTTACAGAAAACTATACTATCTATACATCATGGACACTACCAGGTCTCCTCAATATGGCATTAGCTCACTCCCTATGCCATTCTGATTTGGCCAGCTATTTGTGGCAGTCTCTAACCTCATGTGTGAGGATGGATGCTGCACTTATTACCCATATGGTAACAGCATTGGCCAAAATCCTACTTCCCTATCTCGATGATCATGTTAATCATCTATATCTATTATTTATAGAGCCTACATCTGTTGCATTCAATACCACGCACATGAAGGGAGATGTTTTTCCTTCTCACTAAAGAATGTGCATTTCAGTTTCTGGATGTATTTTGAATATACAGGGTGAGAGTTAATAGAATAAGAGATTC
The DNA here is from genome assembly GCF_055691185.1 of Crinia signifera. Taxonomy (NCBI): domain Eukaryota; kingdom Metazoa; phylum Chordata; class Amphibia; order Anura; family Myobatrachidae; genus Crinia; species Crinia signifera. Next base: position 78,255,018 of record NC_139217.1, read on the forward strand.
AGAAAGTGAGAGATTTGGTAAGAAAGCTCCAGTTTTTTTTTTAAAGCGGCAATCATTTACCCTGCAAAAGCAGTTTGCTTCTGCTTCTGCATCTTCTGAAGTGTCTTATATTGCTGGAATCCCAGTTGTATTGTTTAGAAGACAATTTTTTATTGTACAGTGAATATGCTATTTACCTACTGATCGTACAATATAACTCTGGGAGGCAATGGAGTCATCTGCCGCCGGGCTCCTGCACCTCTCTTCCCCTGCACATTTGATTCAGTTAATTGAAAGTCATAGATAACAGTTAAGTGGCTGATTCTCCCTCCTAGCAGGACCATAATCGTCACACTCTTAATTTGAAACATAATATAGTTAACGTATTTATTTAAAGGTGGTGTATGGGGGGGGGGGGGGGCTCCAATATTTATCTTGCCTCCGGGCAATTGGGACGAACTTACGCCACTGATATATATTGATGCATAAACACAAGTAAAAACATTTGATATAATGTCTAACAATGTTTATACATCTTATTAAACACATGAAAAAATATTTGTACAGTAAAAAACCTTTTATACCCTTAAAATGTCTTCTAAAATTACTTTTTTGATTGAAGCAGTAATAAAAATGCCGTTAATTGATTTTCTGAAGATATAAACAGTGGGTCAATATTATAAAACAGACAATTGGAGCTTATTTAGGATAAATATACTGTAATGCTTGTAATTTTAACTCAGTGCAGCCCTATAAAGTACAGACACTGAATTACCAGATACGTTTGGTAAGCTGTTGTCAGTAATGTTGCTAATTGTTCCATTATTGTCATTTTTAATGAGCAAGCTTTTAAAAACTCATAACCATATTCCTCCCATCATGCTTAGCAATTTTCTAAACTCATTACACTGCAGATTGTATCAGAGGACACAATGTAAAGGGAATACATTAAGGGACTGTGACATGCAGATTTTGCATGTATAAAGCTATAATATAAATTTGAAAAGTACCAATATAAACATCCACAAAGCTAGTTGGACAGTCAGGGGTTTATTTACTAAGATGCACCTTAACGGTCAACACTTCAACTCTGATGACGAGGTGAAAGCTGCCGAGAAGCCCTTAAAAGATGACACTTCTCTTAGGCATAAGTAGACCAGCCACCAGGATTCCAATTCTCTCCACCAATGCTTTTCGACTATAAGAAGTCTTCCTCAGGGTGTAAGAGCGGAAGGCATAGTGGCCATCTTTTATACCTATATTAATGACCCCTTCTCTTCTGGGGGAAGGCCAATCAATCAAAATATAACATAAAAATACATCTGTCATCCATATACAGAGGTACACATAATTTCACACATGGACACTGTGAAGTGCAGTCCTCATTTGACCACCCTAGCAATGAAAAAAAGAGGACCAACCTGGGTTGGTTAGGAGCGCCTGCCGGGAGTGGTTTAATCAAAACAGCAGCTGCTTGTGGGAGTAGTCAGCTCCCAAATACAAGAAAAAAAACAATAAATAAAATAAAGCAGCGCTGTAATTACAATGTAAAATATTTATTACATACACTAATAAAACATTTTAAATATTAAAAATGAACCAATGATATAAAAGGTTATAGGATGGTCCCAATTATTATAGTCACCGATACTGAAGTAATCACCGATATTAGGATGATATTTCAAGACCTGCTCTGATCCTTGGGACAAGGGGGATGAGGAAGTCCTTATTTGCTACTTGGTGGTGTCCTGATGTTGTTATTACAGACTGCAACCGATGGCATAGATGGAAATTAGCCAATCGGGAGTCCCACTGCTGCGAGTGGTCAGGTATCCAACGTTGTTCTGTGGCTTGAGACTTCCAAGATGGTGGGTTATACGATCAGACGATTAGGCAGGTGGAGTAGTCCTTTAGGTGAAAAAGGTAAAGTCCTTAGGACAATATGGGTCCAACCAATGTAGCACCAACGCGTTTCGCAGTACCTACTGACTGCTTTGTCAAGGTGTCCATTAGGTTCTCTGGGAGCCATTTTTATACCTGGCTTCCCCTAGGTTCATTTGCATACCATAATGGTTCAATATCACAAAAAATATATAAAAAACGAAAATAAACTTACTCGGAGACAATAATATACATCACTCATCTAAACCACATGTTTATATATCAATTCGATTCTGGCAAAGAATCAAAAATTGAGAAAACTGATAGTAAATAACTTGTATATTACTTCCGGTTCAGTGCCCTGTCACTACTGCATCAGAACACTTCCGGTTCGTCATTTAGATTATATATATTTATTTTGTTACCGATGTAACGGATGTCTGTTATTTATCCTTATGTGGGATATACAGAATTAGCCCCTCCACTGATATTTGATCCACACGATCGTACACATGATGTGCGTTACAATCGTGTTGTTTATATCTGCCCAGAAGTTGTGTTTCTGTCCTGCATCCTGGTTGCTATGGATGCGGACAGCACAGGTCCGGAAGTGACGTTACGCACAGCGGTCTTTCCGATGCGTGCGTCATATCCGGCCTGTGTATCAGGTCACTATGACCACCCTAGCAATAATGCATCCATAGAGGACATTCATGAGGTTTTTACGTAATGATGTAATACCTGCACCGAAAAAATCTCATATTCAGCTATCTAATTTAACGCATGAGGAAACATCGGCTCTATGATCTCTGCATGAAAATAAACAGTTAATTATCTCCCCCCCCCCCCCCGCCGACAAAGGCAGGGGATAGTGGTGCTGGATTGTGATGAATATGTTAAGGAAGTATTGCGTCAACTTATGGATGACACTTGCTACAAGAAGCAGCGTTTTGACCCATAACAAGGTGGAGATTGACTCTATTATTGGTCTGGGTTTGTCTAATCGGTGGATAGATGAGGGGATGGTGGAGTATCTGCGAATACCCTTTATCTATGTTTTGCCCAAGATTCATAAGTCCATGGTGTCTCTGCCTGGGAGACCTATAATTTCTTCCATTGGGTCTATATGGCAGCCAATATCCCAGTACATGGACATTCACCTACAGTCTGTTGTCCATAATACCCCATACTGGCTACGTGATACCACTCATTTCCTTAATAAACTTTCCATGTTGGACGGGCCACTCTCCAACAGCATGCTGGTGACAATGGATGTCGCCAGCTTATTATACAAATATTGGCCATGAGGAGGGAGTGGCAGCAATTAGGTGAACCATCTGTGCGAGTCCTCATTACTCCGGTCCAGCAATTTAATTTTTGATTTTGCTTATTGAAGTTATTTTGCATAAAACATTTTTTATTTTTGATAATAGTTTTTATTTACAGCTTAAAGGGACCGCGATGGGGTCAAAAATTGCCCCATTGTATGCGAACCTGTTCATGTATGATTTTGAGAGCAAATGTATTATGTCTAATGTTATGTTTTCATGTTTTATTTCAATGTACGTTAGATATATATAGATGATCTGTTTTTCGTTTGGACTGGAGGTGAGGACCTGTTGGATGAGTTTGTTATGCTGCTTAACTCCCTCCCGAGCTCCATCAGATTCACCCACACAGCTAGTCTATAGACTTCCTCGATGTGTCTGTTTCCATTGTGGATGGGCGATTTATTACAAAATTATTTAAGAAACCTACATACATATAAATTATGCTAAATCCAAGTGTCTGGCTCTCAATAGAGATGATCTTCTGAAAAAGGCGACTAGGAAGGAGGATAAGATGGAGAGGATGATTTTCTCGAATACATATTCCATTACATCTGGGAAAGTACGATCTGCAATAATGGCACATTGGCATATCCTGAGCACTGATCCTGCACTGGGAGATTCATGTAAGAGACCTCCACTTTTTTGCTATAAACAAAGTCAGAATATAAAACAGCACATTGTGTACTCTGACATTAGCCCTAAAGTGGACAGAGTGGGCACCTGGCTGGATTTTAAGAAAGGGTCATTTAGATGCTCTGGATGCGTCAATTGTAAATATATCATTCCGGGCAGTAGCTGGCAGCATAAAATCCCCGGCCGTACTTATGAATTGAAACATCGTATGCACTGTGATACCAGATACATTGTATACATAGTGGTATGTCCATGCCACAAGGTATATGTGGGCAAAACCATCCAAACCTTAAAGGAGAGAATTGCGGCGCACTGCTCTTCAGTGAAAAAAGCCCTGATAAAAGTTGATAACACTACTCCTCCCATCACCAGACATTTTGCAAGTTGTGGCCATCGGATAAATGAGTTTAAATTCATGCCGATTGACCACATTCCCCCCCTTGAGGAGAGGGGGTGATCGATATAAGAGATTGCTCCAATGTGAGAGCCAATGGATTTACAATCTGCAGTCACTTGCCCCCGTGGGCCTCAATGAGGAATTAAATATGTCTATCTTTATTTAAATGTGTGGGTTGAATATGGTGGAGCCATGTTGGTCTGTGCCTGACCATTGATCTAATATGATAAATGCACGTGTACTGTATATAATTGCTGAATTTCTTGGTATATAGTTGTGTCTTTCATAAGTTTCCTTTATCGTTATATTATTTTTTTATTTCGAATGCTTGGTGTATTAATGACAGCATGTAAGGTGTGCAAATGATCTGAGTTGGCGCTTATGGATGAGCGCCGGATTTGATGAATATATGTTTATAATGACACCTGACTGTTGTCACACACAGAGCAATGCACATCCGTTTGATTTTTTCTATTTTGTATTGTTGAATTTGGTATTGTATTAATGGATATGCTGGGTCTCCATGGTTACAGGCATGCTGCGATGACCATATCCGGTTTTGTGCGGCGGCCTAATCATTCCCCGCACATTCTGAATAGGCGCTTATGGTTCCGCTTCTGGTAATGTAGTTCCGGGTGTTGGACCATGGTGCTGGGCAGAAGTGGAGTGGTGGAATGATGGCGTCGCAACTGAGATGGTGTCTGCGGCATCCTTACCATGTGTGAGTATGGTTTGGTCCACTGCTATTTAAGGTCTGCTTGGGCATTAATCATTTGATACCCTTTGAAAAAGGCGCAGTAGTGCCAAAGCGGCCCGTCAGGGTACTGGTTGGCCATTTAAAATAATGACGAAAATGTCATCCAAGCAATTGCTTTCTTTGATCCTTCAATACATAGTCATAAAACGGAGAAACGTCCCAACGCGTTTCTTCTTTAAAAAGACTTCCTCAGGAGGGTATAACAGGTATCTATTTGATATAGGATATCCTATGATCATAAAGGTCCTATGCGGTCCATGTTGTTACTCCTACAAAAATGATTTATTCCTTGGTAGGAGACCCTTGAATGGTGTTAGGTAATTATTAAAAAAGAAGAATCGTAAAATAATTTTCCGAATGGCTTATCTGGCCAGTTCCTATCTCCCGCAGGTATAGCCAGCAGAATGACTGGCTATACCTGCGGGAGATAGGAGTCCTCCAGAGTGGCTCAATAGAATTGTGTCTACCATCGATTAAAAAAGTTTCCATCTTTTTATTGGTGAAATTCACTAATTCCAAAGGAACTGGCCAGATAAGCCATTCGGAAAATTATTTTACGATTCTTCTTTTTTAATAATTACCTAACACCATTCAAGGGTCTCCTAGAAATTCCAGAGGGCAATTAATTTCCTGCATGCTGGGACTTCTCCAAGTATCAGCATGTGGGGAAAGCTTGCTGGTAAGTTTCATATTTTTTTTACCACAGAATTATCAGCCCGACGTCCACCACCCAGGGACACCAGGGACAGCCTCGGACTTCAGCCCTAGAAGGGTTAAGCCTGGGTGGACCCCTATATTGGGGGTACTCCAGCAAGGATGTTCATTGGAACTTGCGTAAAAAGTATCCACGGGCTATGCCATGACATCAGTCTTTTTGTCCCCTGTGTTTTTGGAACCAGGATCTGTCGAGAACTTGGAGCTGGTTTCCTATGTATCCAGTACATCACTTTTTCCCCCTCAAATTTGGGAAAACAGAACCAGCTCTGTGAGCCCGGGGCTGCTTATGCTCAGGGGGGGGGGGGGGAGAGAGAGACACACCCATGCATTTTTAAATTATTTCACAATAAACTGCACAATCCCGTTACTAAAAAAATCACACATTCCCCTTACTAAAAATCTCACCTTTACTAAAAATCGAAAAATCGCACATCACCATTACTAAAAAAATGCAGAATGCAGAATTCGCAAGTGATTTTCAGCTGAAAATCGCACAGGTGACATTTGAAATATGTTGTGATTTTTAAGCTGTCTAAAAAATCCCACCCTATTACATTTCGCCCCAAGGGTCCTCCATTGCATAGTTTACTACCTTCAATGATAAGTGTACCTATGCCCATCCCTATCTAATAAGTGAAAGGGGATTCAAATCTATTCTGACATCATTTAATAAGTAATATTTGAGATGCCACTTTATTTTTGACCTTTAATTTCTTACTCTGTTGCTGACTTAAGCTATTTGACAAACTGGTAATACTGCTTAATTGCTTTATCAATTATGACCGTTTTCCCATGCAGTTTTATATATATATTTATATATATATATATATATATATATATATATATATATATATATATATATAGATATGTATGTATGTATATATATATATATATATATATATTTATATATATATATATGTGTATATGTATATATGTATATATACACACACACACATATATATATATATATATATATATATATATATATATATATGTGAGTGTGTGTGTTGCACTGTATGTGTGTGTTGTGTGTGGTTGTCTTTGCTTATGTGTGTGAATAGTAAAGTACAAAGATATTTTGTAATTATTCTAATAGTACAGTAATTATGCAATCTGTGTTTTCCTTTCTTTGTGCTTCTCCCAGACAACGTTGTTTTGGGAATGGTAATTCCTAATCGTCAACTGATCAATATCCTTTTGCTAAAAAGTAATAAATTGCAGTGTCTTATCGCCTCTCTCACATGCCCTCAAGTAGTCATACAATAATTCAGCATGGCTGATTTGGGGCCTTGGGGGAAGGTCTCGATTAATCTCATATCATAAAGCAGAACATCTTTGCTCATAAGGGAATGTGCTGCAAGTGAAATTGCAATTTATTTAAAATGTCATTTTTGAAGATCAAATTCTATTAAACATGAGTATAAAACAAACAAATTACTTTTATCATTTTATACTCAAAGTGTCTTTTTAATTAATTTCCTCTGCATAAACCCAGTCCAATATTTGCAAATCAGTTAGAATTGTTAACTTACTGTACATGCAATTTTTTATTTTCAGTACAGAAAATTTATAAAAATATGTCACCAGAAGTTATCGCTACATATTCCAAAATGTTCACAAGGACCCTTAAATTAGTACAACTCTTAGGCTGAGTACACACGGGGGCGATTTTGTATAATATCGCGGGCAATATGGTCACTGAGCGACCATATTGCCCATGATGGGAGTGTGCACCGGCGATATATCGCCAGGTGCGCGCTTCCGTTTTCTCCCCCGTAGTGATCGCTGGTCGCAGGAACATGATGCTGCGACCAGCTGATTTCCACTGCCGGGCTTCCACGGCAGTTTCTTTTTCATCAGCGACCATCTCTAGTCGCTGATGCAAACAGGACACTGAGCGATATATCGGCGATATATCCCCCCGTGTGTACGGGGCTTTACCTCAATTCTGCTCTCAGTGGATGAGTAACAAATAGGTAAAATCCCCCCACATGTCGTGAAAACTCCCTACATGTATCAAACCCCATACATGCCATCAGATCTCACACTATGGCCTCTACATGCCAACAAGACCACCACAAATGCAAGAAGACTCATGCACATGCCCATCAGACCAGTGGCATCAGTATTGGGGTGTAGACTTTAGCTGGGTCACACCCAAATGTTGGCTCCTCTGTGTTGACAGGGACCCAGATTCTGCAGTGTGATGTTCCCCTGCAGTGCCTGGTCTCTGAGGAAGAAACAGTAGTGCAGGCAGAGGGATTTCTGGGGACATCCCAGTATCCCCTGTGAAGCCATCACTCCTTCCACCAAGGCTGATTCAGGGAACTCTGAGGCCACTTCCCTTTAAGCTAAGCTACACCCTTTTTGATATTAGCATTGCCATACTGTATAACAGTTTTGGGGTTTATTCCAGTCAGGGTCCTTTCTATGTGTACTATAGTTTGTTTGTTCTATCTGTGTTTGTGCAAGCTCCACTGAGGCACAGACAAAAATTCTTTGTAAAGTGCTCTGTAATATGATAGCACCATGGTCCTGATTCACAGTTGCATACAAATGAGTAAAAACTGTGCATACAATAACGGAAGGGGTTGGCACAGGCAATTATTAGTAATAGACTATTTCTAGATGGAGAAGTATAACCAACATCAGTACTGTATCTGCTAGAATTGCTGGCAGTGTCTGGTTGGTGGTGCTCCCAAAAAGATGTTCAGCGCCAGAACTGAAACAAAGGGTCACGAGGATGACTACAACATACACAAGGTTTTTTGGGGCACGCTTAAAAATTTGATGTGTATAATGTGAGAAAATTGTTAAATATAACTTTTACTGTTTTTATAAAGCTAAAATAAATGAGCGTGTCAATACACATATAAGACAAACATAAAAACTTTGTATGCAGTAATAATTCTGCAGTCATGATATTTTGGTATTCCGAACAGGTATACCCGAGAATGGCGGAAATGATGAAACAAAGAATATAAACCGATACTATCTGAGTTAAAGCATTAATAGAAATTTGTTAGCCAAATTGCATATATGACTGCTAGATGTACAGGTAGTTATGAATTGGTGACGTATGACACACACACACAGCCTAAGTCCGTACAACCAATATTATCAAGTCCCACAAGTGGGTGATGACAATGAGTAATACCCCTAATAAAGAATTCTAGCCAAACATGGGTGAGTGATATGTGAGCAAAAGAACAGTCCTTGGTTGGACAGTGTGTGCCTCTACTTTGTTGATAAATTACAACACCAGATATTCCCTGTGGGTCCTCCCCATGGGTACTGATCCGGCCAATCACTGCTTAGCTGCTGAGTTCAAAAGGGGATCAGGCGGCCCAGAGATGTATGATAGTAATAGTAGTAATTAGCTACAAGATAAGAGAGTACCAGTGTCAGTACCAGAGAAGTGAGAAGTGCTTCTGCTTTCTGAGGTGCTTTCAGTGGCTCACCCTGTTACCTAACAGAATTAGAGGGAGGTCAGATATAGCAAAACTGATGAGAGAACACTGAAAATTAGAACATGAGAATAAGATGGGTTGGTGGGCGTAATGGGATCCCCCTTCTGCTGTCCACCATCTACTGCTGGTATCCAATGGTGGATGAGAGAGGCGGGTTCCGCGGACCACTCCCCAGAAAAAGAAATAAAGATTTGTGGGTATGTCAATTGTCAATTACACGAGGAATGTGGCCCTCGTTGCTGGTGCAAGTGGTTGTGGGTGGTACCAGTATTAGACATTGACTGGGACCTTCAACACACCCTGAGGGTGATATCTTAAATTAGCTGGTCTGTAAGTTTAGCGTAAATGGGGAGATATTAACACTTGTTATTCCCCAGATCCAACCAGTCAGATAACCAAAAGTAGTGGTATTTTGGAATACCAAAATATTGTGACTGCAGAATTATTACTGCATACAAAGTTTTTGTCTTATATGTGTCTTGACGCCCTCATTTATTTTAGCTTTATAAAAACATTAAAAGTTATATTTTAACCAATTTTCTCATATTATACACATCATATTTTTAAAGCGTGCCCTAAAAAACTTGTGTATGTTCTATGACCAGGGCTGGGCAACACCGGCCCTCCAGATGTTAATGAACTACACATCGCAAGATGCTTTGCCTTAGATTTGCTATGTGGCCATGCTGAAACTGATGCAAGGCATGCTGGGATGTGTAGTTCATTAACATCTGGAGGGTCGGTGTTGCCCAATCCTGCTTATGACCATTCTTTTCAGTAAAAACTGAGCATGCCTTACTGTCCCAATGTGCATACGTGCTAATTGATTTGTGATGATGCAACAGTGAGGATTCATTCGCAAGTGATTGGAAGTAAGCATCCATTCTGTGGGCGGTAACCGGGAGCAACAGCATGAATATGTGGTGTCTGGACCATTTCCAGAGTATGTACTGTATCAGGTGCCAACTGCGATCCAGTATGCAGGAATCATGTCTCCTACATTTCAGTTATGGCAGCCATTCTGAGTGTCCATAAACCCGAACAGGGAGTCAATGGGGTAACTTTACTAAGATGGGAGTTCTATTGAAGGAGGGATGTTGCCCATAGCAACCAATCTGATTCTACTTTGTATTTGTTTAGCACCTTCTAGAAGATAATTTGTTGCTATGGGCAACATCCAATCTTCAATAGAACTCCCATCTTAATAAATTTACCCCAATGTCTCTTTGATCTGCATTGATGCTACACATGTGTATGCAGGAGCACTCTGCTGCAAAGGTTCTGGTGGGAGTCCACATACAAATCTTAGGAACGATCGCATCTGCAGCAGCAACTATGAATCAGGCCCAATAGAAAAAACTAAACAAATAATAAAAAAAAAATTGCAAATTTGAATTGAAAATGATAAACCAGTAAATATCATATGATGGAGATTGTAGGTATAGTTCTGTCAAGGAAGAACCTATGTATTACAATGCGCTATTGGAAAATGGAAATGGGGTACATTTACTAAAGAGGTGATGTTGCCCATAGAAACCAGTACGATTCTGTCTATTACTTTTTAGGATGCAAAAAGAGAAATGTTAGACAGAATCTGTTTGGTTCCTATGGGCATCATCACCGCTTTTCATTTTTTTTTTAAGCTTGAAGAAATTTACACCTATAAATCTTCCAGCAGGAGAGCAACAATTGGAAGAGTGAGTTTGGCTTATTTCTGCCTTGGTGATTCTATTTTTACCCTTTCCCTGCACTTTCTCCTCGCACCTCTAAATATGTCTAGGTCACAACTGTGTTTTCTGTCTAGGAAGAACGATCATATTGTTATTTTCAACTTGGCAGGTAGAAAAATATATATAGAAAGGTAAAAACTCACCATCCATCATTACAAATCTTATCATTTCCTTCATATGTAGGGACTGATTTATCAAGCATCAGTACTACTGACACTTTTTAATATTGCAGCATCCATCCAGCAAATATTTCCCAGATTACAGATAACCTCCAATATCCCTCCATGGGAGCATTTGTCAGTAAAGGGAAATGTTTTACTGGCTTTGGCATTGCTATTAGGCTAATTATTAATGTCTAAAAACATTTTTGGTCATTATAGAATGATTTATAACTGGCCCCAGATTGCAGCACTGTATTATGGTTTTGTGTAAGTGAGTTTTAAGGATCTACGTCTGGTTTCTGCACATATTAGAATCAGATCATTCCCAGGCTTATCGAAATTACTGCAGAGGTTTACCAAAAAGGTAAAATCAGACACCTACAGGGGTATTTTGCCTGCCGCTGCTCCAGGGGACCTGCTGCACCGGGGAATGGGTGTCCACCGCCAAACTTCTGCTCAGGGGGACCTGCTGCACGGGGGTAAGCCGTTGGTCGCAGGGACATGCTCCTGCAACCAGCGACCATTAGGAGCTGAACACGGGAGCGCACACCCAGCGATTTATCAACCATATTGCCAGCTATATGTGCTTAATATCGCCCGATGTGTACACAGCTTTAGGGATACAGAATAAAGAGGGATAGAGAAGAAATACTTGCCCGAATGCTGGAGGATCACAGCTCAGACCCAGAATTCACAGCAACATGACCACCAGTACCCAAGAGCTGTGCTGGTGTTGCTGCAGCCATCAGATCACCAGGGACCATATGTTAACATTCTGACATGTCAACATTTTATCACTGTCTACATGGTAACTACTGACCATTCCCATGTCGACATATTGTGTGGATGAAGACTGGGCACCTATTTCAAATGATTATTTTGCCCCAACATGGGGTGGAGGCGAGTTCAGATAGTTCAGATACTAATAATGAAAGTTGTAACTGCAGACATTAAACCAGTTGCATCTTACTACAGATAATACAAAAAAATGCGACCACTGCTCTGCAGCCCGACGAAATTCTCCTGGGTTTACCACACCCCCTACAAAGTTTTACAAGAAATTTTTGGAAAAAATCATCCTACTACAGTACTTTGTTATGCTAATGCTAGAATCCACCTGTATATACTGAGAACCTGTGCGTCTGCATGTGGAAGTCTGATCTGCCACTGATGTAATTTATTTCATTATTAGTATCTGAACTTGCATCCACCCCATGTTGGGGCAAAATAATGATCTGAAATAGGTGCCCAGTCTTCATCCACACAATATGATCAAGCAAGAAATGTGGTTACATGCCCAGGACACTCCTATTAGATAGAATAGTTCCATGTTTTTGCCCATTTCTTGTGTGGTCCATCCAGTCCATCTAGGAGATATGTCCAGCTCAGAATCAGAGCCACAGTTATGAATAAACTTGCAGATTTCTAGCTAAAGTGTCCCATGTAAAGCAGCACAATTACTTGTAGATAACAGCACTAGAGATATGAGCCCAGACGCTGATTTACTGCACAGGTAATAGAGAAAACCGATGGCTGATTAAGAACGGAGGAGACATAAACCAGTGAAGGGTTCTTTGATGCTGTCACTTTGGGCTTTATTCTAGTTCACTTTTTCTGACAAAATCCTTCTTAGATGGACAAAACCATGTGCACTGCAGGTGGGGCAGATGTAAAATGTGCAGAGAGAATTAGATTTGGGTGAGTTATTTTGTTTCTGTGCAGGGGAAATACTGACTGCTTTATTTTTACACTGCAAGTAAAATCCCACCCAAATCTAATTCTCTCTGCACAAATAACATCTGCCCCACCTGCAGTGCACATGGTTTTGTCCATCTAAGAAGGATTTTGTCAGAAAGAGTGAACTAGAATAAGGCCCTTTAAGTAGCATGTTGTATTTGCTATGAGATCTGATGAGATAAGGGAATAGCCAATGGATAAACAGGGGAGAAGTTGGCAGGCTATGAGAGCACAGGGAGTCAGGTGATCGGAGTCTTTGTGAAGTTTCCCCTCCCTCCCATCCCTATTTTCCTATTCTTGGTGGCGATAAAGAACGGTCCTTGTTTTTTGCAGTAGTATGTAGACAGCGGGTGCGCTCTCCTGACATCAATAAGTCATTAGCCCATGCTCCTGGACGGGAGATGGCTTACACCACCTGCACGGGTGGGTTGTGAAGGGAGAGTTGATCACCAGCAGTGTGTGAATAGTGTGTGGTGATGTTACCCGTTTCCCCTGACCGTTCTTTAGTGCTGCCACCATATACGGTAGTCAGATCACAGTTGCCAATCAATAAATTTGACATTCATTTTGAAATGCCAGCACTTGTGTCCATGTCTTATTTTAAGTGTTAAGGTTATAAGGATAAGTTAATAAAGGTTAAAGGTTTTGTTAAAGTGTATGCATAAAGATACCCGATGGTGAGTTTATTGAAACCTACAGTAAAATGCAGCATAAAGTCCAGAAAAAGCTAGATCTGGGGATAGCACTTTCCAGAAAACAATACAAAAGTATAGCAGGGTCCAGAGGGAAATAATACGCACACTAGAGCTCAGAATATCCTGTAACATTCATCTGGAAAGGGATTGCTGGAAAGAGCAGGTATTAAATGATGCAAGCAGTGCGGTCACATTAGGTTGTCTCGTGTGTCCTCATTAACTGCAGAGCACAGGTTGTAGTACAAGAACGGTACCCCTGAAGAGGTTTAGATCTTAAAAAATGTAAGAACTAAAGCTGAGCACACATCAGAAAGATATTGTTAAAACTAACAAACTAGTTGGCTGGTTGGAACGATAAATCAGTGGGTGTACACAATAATCACTTCCTCCGAAACACCGAAATATGTCAAAAACAGTATAATTGGTTGGAATATTTGGTCCAAATAATTACCCATTACCCATGTAAGAGGAGAGTTTCCAAGTTGTCAATCATATCTTGCCACCACCTGCAGCCCAGTCTCTCCTGCCATCCCTGTGGTTACTCCACACCCACCATCCAACCTCCAGCACCTCTTTGCCCCTCATGTCAAGTTGGCGCTGCACCTCTGCTCCTGGGAGCAGCAGTATGTTTAGAAGAACAGACAAGTTAGTCAATTTTTCCATTTGATGGTTGGCTCAAATGTAATCTGGTTCTCCAACCATCCAATTTGTCCAGCAAAAGCAATGCTCCAAACAGCTAACCAATTTTTCATCAGATCGGTTCCTAGAGAACAGTACCCTACCTGATCCAAGGTAGCTCGCGTGTTTTTCGACCCTTGGCAACATTTTCTGGATCCAAATCGAGGCTAAATGTAATTTTCCCACTATCGGATTCTCACAGGACTCAAGTCCCGGTGATCGTCTCCATCTTCATTCCTGCCGCGGAAGGCAGACTGCATGGATATGTTCGTGCTGTCTGCTGCAAAGAGTCTACTACTAAGGTGCCACTAAGGTTCTGAAGTGGGGGACTACTAATGGGGCTGAAAAGGTCACTACTAATGGGGGTGGTTTGGGGGACTACTACTACTACAGAGTCTGCATTATTTAAAAAATGAGTTAAAAAAAGAAAAGAAAAAATGATGCTGCTATATAAGTCTGCCATATAAATCCAGTGGTGGTGTCCTTTTCTGCCATTTAAGTCCAGTGGTGCTGTCTGTGCTGCAATATAAGTCTGCCGTATAAGTCCAGTGGTGGTGTCCTGTGCTGCCATATAAGTCCAGTGGTGCTGTCTGTGCTGCCATATAAGTCTGCCGTATAAGTCCAGTGGTGCTGTCCTATGCTGCCGTATAAATCTGCCATATAAGACCAGCAGTGCTTCTTTGTGCTGCCGTATAAGTCTGCCATATAAGTCCAGTGTCCTGTGCTGCTGTATAAGTCCAACCATGCTGCCCTGTGCTGCCATATAAGTCTAGTGGTGGTGTCCTGTGTGCCATATAAGTACAGCTGTGCTGTCCTGTGCTACCATATAAAGCCAGTGGTGGTATCCTGTGCTACTGTATAAGTCAAGCAGTGCTGCTCTTTGCTGTCGTGTAACTCTGCCATATACAGTAAGACCAGCAGTGCTGCCCTCTGCTGCCGTATAAGTATTTCATATAATTCCAGTGATGGTGTACTGTGCTGACATATACGTTCAGCTGTGCTGTCCTGGGCTTCCATATAAGTCTGTATAAGTACTGTATGCCGTATAAGTTCAGCAGTGCTGCCATATAAATCTGCTGCATAAGTCGAGTGTTAGTATCCCTATGCCCTATCAGTCCAGGGTGCTTCTGCCTATCTGCTGTGTTGTGTAAAAACTATTTAGCTGATGAAGACAGACTGGAGTACAATCTGGACAATTGTGGGATAAGGGGAGACCATCAACTGAAGATGCGGTCCATAATTCTGGGGCAACACTAAAGGCATAAACACAGACCAAGGCCTTAACCTTTCCTTGCCACTCTGTATCATTGGCAGCTTGTTTTGTCCTCACTGTCCTCTTTCTCTTACCTCTTATCATGATGCGAAAAGTCATCAAATATGGAGGTGGTATGTTTGAGCTAGCTATGATTCAGAGAACTTGGCAAGCTTTTTCCAGGGGGACCACCCGTCGCTGAAGTGATGGGTTTATTAAACTAGGCATGTCCTGTTTAAAAAAAACATAAGGGTTCTCTGGACAATAACATCTTATACCTCTTTTCTTTGCATAATGTGCTCTTTGGAGCATTGCCAGCTTTTTTTGTGGGGGGCCCAAACAATCCACTGATGCTATGACCTAATCTCACATATGCCCGTATCATGCCCGTGCATTTTCATTAGCTCCTATTACGAGTGACATTATCTCACACCTGCCTATATCACACTCCAGGATGTCTTTGTCTGCTAGGCTATGAGCATCAGTTTTTCCTCCTCAGCTCCTCCTCCTCATCTTTGCCAGTTCCTACAAAGACGCAGTGACCTTATCTCTTGACTAATATCCTCCACTGACATATATTTTTTTCCTTTTTTTCAGAAGGACAATTCCAGCTTTCGCTAAGTACTAT
This sequence comes from Crinia signifera, assembly GCF_055691185.1. Taxonomy (NCBI): domain Eukaryota; kingdom Metazoa; phylum Chordata; class Amphibia; order Anura; family Myobatrachidae; genus Crinia; species Crinia signifera. The sequence continues at coordinate 78,271,064 of NC_139217.1, forward strand.
TCACACCTCTATAACTTAAGAAATGACCCTGACACTCCTTAACCTTCCCTGCCTGACATCAATGATTTCCTTCAGGGCCTGTCTCTTCCCTCTCTTGACCCGGATGCTTGAGAACTGCTTGGCATGACTTGGTCATTGAGTGAAGTTGAGAAAGCTATTGATTATCTTCCCTTAGATAAGGCTCCAGGCCCAGATGGATATCCATCTAACTTCTATAAGAAATGTAAAGCCAAGGTAGCCCCTTTATTAGTTTCGGTTTTTAATGAAGCCTCCTCCTCTCAGTAGCGCACGCAGGGGGGGTTTCTGAGTACCCAAACCCCCCCCCAGGAGTCTAAGGGGCCTGGGATGAAAGCTGAGGGTCCCCTCTTTCCATGGGTACAAGAATTGTAAAAATCGGCCCTTGGGAACCAGAGAGATCTGACTTCAAAGCAGTGGTCCCCATCCAAGCCTGTTAATTGCTCTTCCCAGTCAGATATTTCAGGTTCTGTCTGACTTAGAGATTTTCTGAGGGTATATTCCAAAAGACTCTCCCCCTTTGATGGACACTAGTAGCTTGTCTCTACTTTACCCAGAACCAGAGATATCAGTCTTCCAGCAGCTGGTTACTGCTCCAGCTCCACACACCTGGTATGTAGTTTTGTATACTCATTGGCAGATTGCTCTGCCTCCTGAACTCTGATCCCCTAATCCCCAGTACCAGGGATTTGGTATTTGGGATTGTCTAGTTTTTAATTCCATTAAAATCTAAGAAATATATTTCTGGGAACTGGAGATATCTGCAGTCAAGCAAGCTGTCCTCCCACCAGAAAATTATGAATAATAAGCCCACTCCACTATAGAGTAATTTTTACTCTAGCGATTGAGGCATTACCCACTGGCGATAGATGCCTCCTTGGTCATGTTTTGATAGTGGCTAAAGCTTCCATCACTCAATTTTGGAAGTCCCCTGATCTACCTAATATCCATGTGATTGAAAAAAAAGATTCATAAGCATTTCTTATTTGAGACAACTGATGTTGCTTATTCCTCTGTCTCCAATCTTTTTTGGGGCATGAGCTACTCAAGACAAAATAGACCGTCTGAAGAGCAACTAAAGTAAAAAAAAAGAAATCTGCATAATAATTGAAAAATGCCCTTTACATATGCCACACACTGGAATGCCCCTGACACATTATGCCACATACCACAATACCCCAGGTACAATATACCACACACTGCAATGTCCGATATGCCGCATACATACCTCCCAACACTGGAGGAAGAGGTGAAGGGGGCATGACCTACTAACATGGTACTCCTATGAGGCCACATCCCCCATTTTTCCCCGCTATGAGGGTATGGCCAGCGCTGAGAGCTGCTGGCCATGCCCCAGCCTCTCTAAATCAGCACGGTGCCATATATACACATGCCACCAGCAATGCCAGTTACACAATGCCCCCGTTACCCGCAGTTATGCCATAAATACCGATGTGCCACACCCTGCATCTAGATATAGCACTAGGGATCCCAAGACACAGAGAAGCCTTGATGACGGCTTGGGGACTTATGCATACTGTACATTTGCGCAAATGTATGTAGCCAAGATCTCTGCATTCTTTTACCATGTAGGATTTATATCTTGTTACTGGTATCATTCAGGGTGCTGGGAGAAAACAAAGTGTGTTTTTCTCTGTCTTGACAAGTCGACAGATAAAGCAGACATTCAATATTCACAGAAGTTTCATTGGTTTCTGGAACTGAAAGGTTAAACTGTGGAAATTCTGACTTGTCGGAAACTTAAATGAGAGATGGTTTTATTTTCTAAGATACTACACAGTTTGTTGCCAGATTCCATGGTCATGATTTCCAAGAAATATGATATTTGCACTAGTTAAATTATGATGCTTACCAACTGCAGTAAGTGCAAGCAAGGTAACTTTTATTTAGCTGACACACCGTGTAGTTTTTTAGCTGAGGCAAGCACAGGGAATTAATTAGATGAACGCATTCAGTACAGCAATGACTAGTGGTAAACAGAAGTGGGAACAACTATCCCTGGGGCCTGATTCAGACCTGTTTGCTAGGCTACATATGTTCGCAGCTTAGCGAATAGGTAAATGCCCCCTGCCCACCTCCCGCCACACAAATCCCTGCATTTGCATGTGAGGGGATATGTACATCCCCTCGCATGCGCAAACACGGGTGATTTGTTTCCCCGTCCACAGATAAAAGTCAGTCTGAGTTTTCTCGAGGCCAGAGATGGCTGAATTCGGGGCGGGCGCTGACATCTTGTGGCATCAGCCACCAGCACCAAGCAGGCATCGCTATGCATGGGTTCGCAAAGGGAACACCCAGCATTTTTATGGGCTTCCAGACCACTGCCCGTGCCCACCCCCTTCCCTCCCATCACAGTGCAAACATCTCAGCGAGAGTGATACTCACCGAAGGCGTTCGCACACTGGGTTTGCGCATGCGCATATTCACGCATGCATATGCACAGACCCCCACCATCAAAAATGGGGCCAAATTCGGACCCTAATGAATGGGTCTGATTTGGCCCCCTGTAGTCAGTTTATGCAGAATAAACAAAGGTACAGAAATTATGTCTGGGTGATAGGTCAACAGTGTCTAGGTTGACAGTCAATAGCTCAACACCATATGGTTGGCATGGTCAAAGACATGATGAAATAGTTGACATGATAATTGATGACATGTGGAACTGTTGACATGAGGTGTTTTTGAATTTCTGTCTTTTTTTTTTAAATTGTTCATACTTTACCATCCATGTGGGCTTCAACTGCTAACGGTAAAGTGCACCGAGAGCCGAAGCAGCGGAGTGAGGAACCTTGCCTGAAGCATGGCAAGTGAAGTAAGCTATGACACAGCTACAGTATGTTGACCATCTCCACGTCAACATTTGATGTTGACTTTGTGCCAGTCAGACTCCAAAACCCAGCAGTTCCGATGGTGTGTACAGTATGCCCAAAGTTTAGAAGAGTTATAGAGTCTGAATTTATGAGTAAGAGGTGGTAGGGATTAAAGGGAATACAATATAATGGAGGAAATCATTTTCAAAAGATTAATCCTACTAGAATAAATACATTCAGAAATTATTCCATCCATCTTTACTTCATGTTAGAGTCCAGAAAGCCATATAATGTTGTACCTATTTAAATAAAAACATTTCTTTTGAATTATCTTGCTCGAGCCAAGGCTGGATTAAGGGGGGGGGGGTGTCAAAGTGGGTCAGTACCCCTGGGCCCCCCTCTAGCTAGGGGCCCCCTGTGGTTGGCATGTATTTAAAAATATATATATATATATTTTTTTCTTTAGCTAAAGGTTTTGTGCATGATAGTGTGGGGTAGTGCTGCAGCTTCACCTATCTGCTAATGTGACAATGATTAATGGTGCTGAGCATTGGGAGCCAAGGCACAGTGACTGCACAACTGTGCAGTGCATTACTGGGAGTTGACTAAGTCCCATGACACTTTGCACAAGAGGGCAGAGGCTGAGAGGTTTGTGCTGAGCTCTGATTGGTGGAGCTCATTACATGCTTCTCAGGCCCATGGAGGACAGCAGCAGCCTAGTCATGGGAGGGATTTTAATCAGAGGCAGCACTGAGCCCACAGTCCTACAGAGTAAGGTGCAGAGGGACAAACACAAGCTTTTCATGTGGTATGTATGTATGTATGTATGTATGTATGTATATATATATATATATATATATATATATATATATATATATATATATCTCCCCCCCTGTAGTTACCCATTGACCAAGTTTATACTGCCTTTACTCTGTGTTTTGACAGTGTAATATACTCCCATGCAGTTTGCAGTCTAAAGTGCCCCGGGCCCCCCAAAGGCTTAATCTGGCACTGGCTCAAGCAGATAATAGAATGAACCTCACAGGTCCATCGAAGTTCCACAGCCCATAAAGGGCAACTGAAAATCCTGGAACTAATCCTACAGTATCTATAACAGAATGCTGTAATGAAGCAGGATTAGATCCATTGAGCAAAAGACCATCTGCAAACAGGTGATTTTCACAGATTCTCTGCCCTCCTATATACACTGAAAAAGACACCAGTGTATGAAGCATAGCAGCCAATGAGAGGTTAAATAACAGAGTCTAAAGCGGAAAGTCCTGTCTAGTGCCTAAAGAAATCTCAGAGTTGAATCCATATGAGCCATTTATAAAGGTTCAGGGAGCAGTATAATAAGTTCTAAATTCCCTGCCATCAACACTGCTCATTAATATGACCAGAAGATGAGATGGAATACTTCATAAGCATCCAAACATTAAAGGACATTGGATGAACCAGAGGAAGAAGATTACAGGTTGAGTATCCCGTATCCGAATATCCGTTATCCGAATTATTCCGAAAACCACACATTCCAGAAAGTGAAAAAAAACCTCACTGGGGACATTTGTAACAGCCCTACTGAGGACATGATATGTAACTGGCACTATATATGTACAAGAAAATGATTGCTTGGCCTTCAAATTCAATATCTGAGATAGTACACAAATTTTGTTTCATGTTTTGAAACCTTGTTTTTTGAACAAATAAAATATATTTGTGTGCATTTCATGTGGTAATAAAATATATATGTGTGTATTTTATGTGTTTATACAGCATAAATGCAAGATACTTCAAAATACATCATTTAAATATTAAAATATTCCGAAATACGGAATAATCCGCTATCCAAAATTCTCCTGGTCCCGAGCATTTTGGATACGGGATACTCAACCTGTATATAGCAACCACAACCAAGTCTGTCCTGAAACCTCCAATAGAATGGGACTCTTAAGAAAATCTAAGTGATAATCTAAGAGATGGACCAGCCTTCGTCGATCCATCAGGCCATATATTAATGCAAATAAAGTATCAGGAACCCCACAGTAGGGTAACTGGGAGATTTATATTTTTCCAGCCTGGGATCATACACAACATTGATTACCAACCAGCAACTTAGAAGTATTGCATTTAACAATTGGTTGGGATAAGAGCTAAACAGTCCTTACACCAGGCACTGTGGATATACAGTATCATTTAGACAAAGTATAGCAAGTATCAAAAATCTTGACATACTGTACAATAACGTTTATTGCCTACATTTTTCTAAACAAAGTATTGGATGCTGATGGTAGATACTACCATCAGCGTCCAGTACTTTGTTTAGAAAAAAGACAATATTTTGGCTCAATAAAATAGCCACTCCCGTTGGCTTAGCTGTATAAGGATATACGTATAGTACAGGGTTCCTCAAACTATTTTGCTCTGGGACCCCATCAGACAAAAATAATTTTTACCACACACCTGTGGTCAGCAGATGGTACATGCATGGCAGCATTGTGGTGGCACAAAATGATGCGGGTAGTCAAAAGTAACAACTATGTTACATTTTAGGATGGACAATAAAATAAGGGGGGGGTGTAGGGGGGGAGTAGTTGAAATAGAATAGAATTTGGTCTAGTTGGCATTGCCATCTGTTGCATCGAGTGGGCTTACTAGTGGGATAATATAATCATATAAATAAAAACATGTGAATTAAAGTCTTCAACATACATTTTCTTTACGTTCTCAAAACCATTTGGCAGGTACTGTTACTAGTTGACATTCTAGGGTTAACAAGTATTCATGTTAGTTTTATATGTCCTGTATTCATAAAATTCACTTTAAGGTTAAATTTGTGAACTATCCTGGTACATGTGTGGCAACAGTTAAATATTCCTCCGTTTCTAAATGAAAAATGGTTACTCATCCTCGGGGGTATATTTACTAAGGTACGGGTTTTTTTATAAGTGGAAATGTTGCCCATACCAACCAATTCGATTTTACATATCCTTGATCTAGAAAATAATAGCTGGAATAAGATTCATTGTTATGAGGGTAGCATCTACACGTCTATAAACCCAAACCTTAGTAAATATAACCCTTAGTGGAAAATTCTGTAAAGAGCAGGGTTGGCAGTATTTTCGAGCAGCCATCTATTGCTGGTCCTTTTATCTCCAAACCACCAGATTTACTATTTGGCTGTTTAGAAGGTGGATTGAAACTCCGCTGGCAACAGTCGGTGGGTTACAAATGATCAAAATGTTTTTTTTTTTTTTTTGCAAAATGCCATTAAGAGGGGCAAGGAACTCTCCGCCCAATTCCTATTAAGAGCATAATAATGTTATTATTTGAAAAAAAAAGTCTTGTTTATAAATTTGTAAAAAATACTCCCTTAACTGTGAAAAATATCCTTTAGTAACAACATAAATTAATATGTCTTCAAGTAGTAATAACAAAAATGTCTACAGTATGTCTTATTTATTATATTAAATAAAGAATATGTCTCCTTGGCCCCTTTATTTTATGCATTAACTGATAGTCAAGATAAATAAAATTCAGTTATTATGGCTTCTTCTTCTTCTTTGCACCATAATTCATCGGGAGATATAAAAAAAAAATGTAAAAACATTGTCTGAGCATTTTGGATCCCCAACACAAGAAGATTGCCTAATTGGCTGTGGTGCCCGTCAATGTAATAGATGGCCAGTCAATCAGGAGCAATTTCTCATTCATCAGAGATAACAGGACAATGTGTGGAAGGGCAAACATCTGCACTCCGAGAGACGAATAGAGTAGTCATTAGCTGCGTAATCCTAGAAGTGGCAGCTCAATGTAAAATACATTAAAAGTAGCAATGGTATGATTTTCAGATGAAATTCCAATTTTAGAAAATTTACACACACTTGCACATTCATTAAAAGTATATAGACATGTCTTATTCTCAGATGAGAATAATACAATCTCAAATCTATGGTGGCTCAACCAGAAAAGAGTAATAAAAAAGACAATTTATTAGCTAATAAGGCTAAAAAAACATATTAGCCTAAAAAGATTTTAAAAAGTGGAAAATTGTTTAAAATCCTAACTTTATTGAGAAATCCTTAATTAAATTCTTAAGATCATTATATACTGTAACATAAATAATTAATACACAAATTGTCATGACCCAAAGTGGCTAATTTAAAACTTTTTAAGTTCATTTCAGATACCTGGCTGAAACAGTGACACCTCAATAAACTGAGATACAATTTAGTGTGTATTTAATTAATTTGCTACTGTATTCATTTTAATTCCAATAGCAAAATCAAAATTTATAGTCATTTTAGAATATTACAACAGTCTCTTGGACCAAAAGCATTGTTATTCTTATTCCAATTTATATAAGATTACTTAAAATACTCAGCTCTCCTGGATCTGTGTATTTTCTGGAAACAAGGGGGAAATTTCAATAGCAGTTATTGATATAAGTGAAAAAGAGTGTCAGCCTCAGATTTTAATGCCTGGGCTATTGAAGTGCACACCCTTTTTCACCCAACATCTTAGTTAATGCCCATTAAATTAACATGTGGAGGACCAATTAAACGTGGTAAATTTTTGCATCTACTGTGATTAGGGATGCCAATACCAGGGCATTTTTTTCAATCACTATAAAGGCCTTCTAAGCTTGCCCCCACACGCCAATTCTCCCCATCCCCCCTGCCCTGCACTGTTACTTATGGTGGTGGAGGTCACAAGCAGCAGCAGGACCATCCGACCATCTCGCCAGGTGTGTGGCCGGGCATTTGGGTTCGGGACAGTGTGCTATGCTGACAGGCATGGCGGTGGCCGGGCTGTGCAGCATGACGTGATGTCAGGGGTCATGCTGCACAGCCTGGGCGCTGCCATGCCTATGGGTACTAATCCCGGAATCTTAGCTTCAATCCAGGGATTCAAATCCCAGGATCTTGGCCTTCCTAACTGAATCATCTTTCTAACAAATTTATCATTACAATTTTTTTTTTATTTATTTATTACAAAATTCTAAGTTTAAATAAAAAAGGAGCTAATTACATTCACATGGGTGCACAGATAAGATAAAATATAAAGATAAGTCAGATAAGAATGTAATTCATTTGGGAATTTCCTTCGAATGTACAATATATAGGATAGCCCCCCAGTGCCATGACAGTGCTCTGGAGTGCACTCTGCTCTCCTCGTCCCCTAAGCACATTATATCACAGCACCACACAGCAGGGAGAGACTGGCGGGGAAATTCAGCACAAGTTGAAGCGTCCTGAGGTCACTCCAAGTGGCTACACAGACAGCATTGTGAGTACCAAAAAATACTCTGGGGGACGGGGGACGGACAGCCCCAGGAATACTTGCTGCAGGGTCCTGTTCCAGGTACTCGGCTAGGCATAAGCAAGGGCCTTGGGTTGCTGCCAATAGAACCCCTAGTTTTGGCCTCATATCCAATACTATGTGGCTATCAGACTGTGGTTCTTTGACTGACAAATAAGGTAGGATTCCCCCCTCAAAAGTTCACATGTCTCGCCAAAAACACCTCTGGTGTTGCATGCACAGTAGCAAATATGGGGAACAATGGAGATATTAATGTGCCAGTAATTCTACCAGTTGATCCTGTATCTATCCAGTATCTATCCAGCTCTAGTCAGCTCCTCTTCTGTCTCACAAGCCATCCCTCCTTCTGTCTCTCCAGTTCTAGTCTCTCTCACCAGCCGGACCCCATTCTTTCCAGCCATCCCCTTTTCCATCTCTACAGTCAGCCCCCTTTGTGTCTCATTAGCCAGCTGTATTTCTGTCTCTTCAGTCAACCCCTGTTTATTTCCCCAACAATCCCCCTTCTGCCACAACAGCTCCAGCCCCAGCAGCCAACAGACAATTATCTTCTCCTGTGTTGTCTTCTGGGTGCGGTTGTCTTTTTCATACTGTCTGAAATACAGTATCAATAAAAACAAATATTTACTCATTCATTGTACCAGGCTGCCGCTGCCAAGCACTGGGGGATTCCTGTCCAGGAACTATATGCAGATATAGGGCCAGATGTACTAAACTTGAAAAGTGATCAAATAGACAGTGATAAACCACCAGCCAATCAGCTCCTACCTGCCATGTCACAGGCTGTGTTTGAAAAATTACAGGTAGTAGCTGATTGGCTGGTGGTTTATCACTCTCCATTTATCACTTTTCAAGGCTTAGTACATCTCGTCCGTAGCCATCTTTGCTGTGATGCTGCATTTCACATGGTGTACAAGGCTGTTGAAGTAATGCTAGCTGAGATGACATACAGTACTGGATGTCCAAAAAGCAGAGATCTTCGTAATGACACAAATGTGGTCGGATAACATCATAAATCTACAAACTAGGCTCTGCATTGCTCAGCCTGTGCACAAGGAAAATGTCCCCCCTTTATATGAAAACGGTTCTAATTCCTGCTATACACCCATTTAGCCTTTGCAGGGTATGAGTGGGTTGTTATAAGCTGTAAACATTATAGAAAACCATTTAGTGCAAATATATTTCCCTCAGGCTGTCCAGGTGGCTGTTATGTGCGATTAAATAAACGTGTTGGTTACGATAGCGGGAAGAGAATACACAGAATATTGAATTATATTTGCAGCATGTGTGCACAGATGTTTTGGACAGTGAAAAAAGTTATGTTTCTAATTACATTTACAGTTGGATGCAGTTTCAATGCCAATGAACTTTCTTAATTAAGCAAGCAGCATTCATGCTTCACCTAAGTTGAAGTTTAAAATTGTCTGACATAAATATTGTGTGCGGCAGCATTATATAAGCATGACTGCAGACTATATTGTTCCCTCTGCTTTCAAATCTGAGTGACAGGAATATCCTCTGCTGCCATCTTTTTGCTTGTTTTCAATTCATATGAGATCTGATATATTTGGTACACACCAGCTGTTGGACTGGGGCATGAACTGCCTACAGTTGGTGGGGGCTTATGTAGCGTGTACTGATGCTAAACTATGGTGTGTGAATGAAGGGCCCAGGGCGTCATTAACTCATGACTGAGCCCTGTAATGTTATTGTATTTGAATGCCTAATCATAATGTTTGTTGACACTCCCTTACTTATGTGAGTAAGCCTGATGGTCAGTGACGGTCCCTAGGACCATGGGGAATGCTTGGAAGTTGGTGTAGTCCAGTGTGGAGTGTTTTTGGAGCTACCAACAAAAAAATAAAATAGCACACCAGTGACTTCATATGTGTCCTAATGATTGGATTTACAAGCTTATGGACAAAACAGGCCCCAAGGCTTTCAGGTAGTTTGCAGTTCCATTGGACACTTCTGTCTTTCAACCCACCTCAGCTGATAATGATTTAACTGGGTAATCCCTCCCGTTGTCTCTCCTGTCTCCCATTGGCTCGAAACAAACCTCCGCTGACTATGAGTGCGCCTTGCTATGGAACAGAGTGCAATAAACATTTAACCATATGGTGTAGCAAAATAAAGTCGTATAATATAGCCCTGGTCAGCCAGTGGAGGGGGCAAAAATAGTGGGCATGGGTCATTGGGTCGACCAATATTAGGTTGACATGCATTGGGTTGACCACAGACGGCTGACATGACTTAAAACCTCATATCGACCTTTTGACTGTCGACCTAGGCATTGCCGACCGAATGGTTGTGTTGACCTTCCAACCCTTTTGACCTTAGACATGTTGACCTATTTCATGTGTCAATCTAAGCCATGTCGACCTTCAGTGGTCAACCCAATACATGTCCACCTTATATGCGTCAACCTAAGGACCACATACCTGTAAGATAATGGAGATGAATATGAGTCACACACAGAGTTGCTGTAGGTGTAAGAGTGATAAAAAGAAGACAGATAAACTACCAAACAATCAGCTCCTATCAATTTTCAAAACCAGCCTGTAACATGGCAGTTAGGAGCTGATTGGCTGGTACTTTCCCAATGTTATCTCTTTCCAAGGCTTAATACATCTTCCTGGTTTGCTTGACTGCACTCATGGATTTTATGAGTAACTCACTAAATATGTCCATGTTGCTGTTTTAGTTCTGTGTAATCAGCCATTTGCATGGGAGGGTGGTGCATCTCTTTACTCAGTAGTACAAGGTCAGAGCCTGCTACCAAGTCCCCAAGTTAGCAGAAATGTTTTATAAAGGGTAGATATTGTGGCGTTTTTATGCATATGAACTAGAACCAGTGACAATCAGGCACATTGAGCATTACTATGCATCATAACCAGGGGGATATAAACAGAAGATGTGGGCCATGTTTGATGTCCATGTTGGGTCTGTCCTCTGTAGCAGCCAATGCAGATGAGTACACTAGTTAGCATCTATCAAGTACATTTTATATAGTGCTGGGTTGTGACATCATACCCTTTCCAGCGTATCAGTAACATAGAGAGTATCGGCATTACACATGGCTGCAGAGTGCCCTCTGTCAACCCCATCCCATGAGTGCCTCATGTCCTAATGGTACGAATTGGAGGCTTAGCTGCCAGCAGCGTTAAGTGGAGATTGTCCAGGATACTCCAAAGTGGCTGTACAAACCACAGAACCACCTGGAGCATCCAAGGGATGTTTCAAGGGGCACTAAAGAAATGATCCCGGCTGCATGGTTCTAAGCACCATTCGGAAACCAAGAAGTAATGATGCCACCCCCAAGTCCATGTGTTCCATACCCTCCAACATGACTCATTCTATTAGGTACACAATGCTCTGCTCCTGGACTTCCTTGAGAGTTGAGACTCCAGAGGTGAGGATGCAACATTGTCCAAAATTCAAATAGAATAAACTCAAATACTGCCAGTGAGTCCCGGTCAGGGATGTTTGGGGTGGCAGTTGGTGTTTCTCCCCTATATTAAGTCCAGGGGCAGATATTTTTGTATAGTACCTAATGGGATGTGTCATGTTGGACGGTATGAGGCACTGCTTACATACCCTTAGTTGCGACCCTGATAGAGAGGCATCAACTGTCCACATCACAGATATTAAATGAGCCATGATGAGGTTTTCCTAGCTGGAATCACTGAAAAGTAAATAGCTAACTAATTAACTAAAATTTAAATAACACCTTATTTTACAATGAACCTGTGCACTGTGCTTGAGAGTCAGAACTCCGGGTGGGTGAGTCTTACAATGAACCAATGATGGCTAACCTTAACACTCCAGCTGTTGTTGAACTACACATCCCAGCATGACCGGCTACAGTTTTACTATTTGGCCATGCTAAAACTGATGCCGGGCATGCTGGGATGTGTAGTGCAAAAACAGCTGGAGTGTCAAGGTTAGCCATCACTGCTATAGACTGAAGTTAGCTAACTAAAGTTAGCTAAAACATAGAATTCTCCATTCCAAGATAAATAAATAAATAAATATAACACGTAATAAATAAATAATAAAAAAAAAAATCAGCATAGGTGGTTGATTCCTATGATGCAAATATGATATCATTAGCAATACTTTATTGTATGGATGTGTGTGGGTGGTTGTATCTAAATTCAGTCAGATTAGTCCAATGCACGTCAATGTCTGTGTGGATCTCTATAAAAAAAAAAAAAAAACATGCCTCGGGAAAGCTGTGACAAGAATACTGCAGTTTCCACGGCAACAAAGGGCAACACTTTGAAATAGATTGTGTCGTTACATAAAATTAAGAGGCTGCAATTTTTACTTTTACTATGCTATTGGAGTAATAATTATCTGGGGAAATAAAATGATATTATATAATACATCATAAGGTTAGTTTTTATACTAGCAAAAAATAAATATTTCTGTAAATGTATTAGGTATGATGAGCTGAAATATAACTATAATTAGGCTAGGGCTTGCAAGAATTTCCCTAGGGTCTATTTTAAACTGTGGAAAAAAACACAAAATATTTAATTGTCAATTACAAACAATAAAGAGCTCATTAAAAAGAGGGGAAAAAATAATTTCTAGTAAATTGTCAGTTCAGGAATGTGCAAAATAGAGTAATTATTCACTTGGAATGTACAGTAACTAGAGGTGTGTCAGTGATCCTATTGCGTGGGGCCCTGGGGTGGCACCAATGCCGCCTGACAGCACCTGCTTGTGGCTTGCTGGGAGCCAGTAGCGCTACTGCAGAGCAGTGAGTACCACTACCCAGGGTCAGCTTTCCCACTGGGCTGGTTGGGCTAATGCCCAGGGACCCCCACAAGCTTAAGGGCCCCGGAGCCCCCTAAGTTAAGGTTATGGCAATCCCATTACAGTTGAAGGCATCATGAAATCTGGGTTTTAGGGGGAGGGGTGCAGAGGGTGCATCCCCGTGCTGTTATAACCCCCTGCCATGTAAATTATAAATACGTCTAATGCATTATTATTTATTTATTAATTAATAGTTTCTTATATACGCAGCATATTCCGTTGTGCTTTACAGTAGGAGTCAGTGATAAAACAAACTGGGTATTTATAGACAGTGAAAGGTATGAGGGCCTTGCTCACAAGCTTACAATCTATTATGGCAAGGGGTTAGGGGGGATTAAATCTGTATAATTTACTTTACTGTATAAAGAAATATATAACTAAATTCTGTTAAGAAAATAAATACTGTAGTACTGTTGATGTCATATATTGTTGAACTAAATACTTCCCATTATTTATATTAACAGGATCACTTGTGTACTACACACCTTAAAGTGTCCCGGGGAAGGTGTGATGCCCAGTATGTAAAGTTGAAGTATTTCCACTAATAGTAAAATGGCCTCTATAGAAAAAATTATCCATTCCAGGAGGGACAAGATGCTCTGTTCCTGGACTTACATGCTAGCGGCAGTTGCAGGGCTGCAGCACAGTTCAAAATTCAGATAGGGGAGCCCCACTAACTGACACCTCAAACACCACAGTCCAGGACTCACTGGCAGGTGTGGCTCCCCTATTTAAATTTTGGACAGTGGTGCAATCCCACCTCTGCAACTGCCACTGGGAAGGAAGTCCAGGAGCAGAGCAATTTGTCCCTACTGGAATGGGCCATGTTGGGAGGTATGCAATGGCCCCATAGAACAAACAAACAAACATACACAATGGCCCCATAGGACAAATAACACACATACTGTAATGCCCCCACAGGAAAAAATATAGCACATCATCCCCACAGGAAATAATGTGTGTTATTAGCCCCATAGGGGAAAAAAAACCTCAAGCACAATGGCCCCATTGGAAAAACAAATCCAATGGCCCCCACAAAAATGAAAAAAAACCCAAAACAATGGCCTTCATTGAAAAACAAACAAATGGGTTCCCACATGAAAAATAAAGCCCCCACAGGAAAACATAAAAAAACTCATTAGCCCCCATAAGAAAACAAACAAACAAACACAATCCAACTATCTGCATGCGATTTAGGATCCTCACCAGAATATCAGTAGCAAATCCATTATATCAATGGCATCTTTCTGGTGGTAGAAAACAATACTGCCTGCAAAAATATATGCTGGTTCCTTTCAACATTATATCATTGATTATTCACACAAGTACTACAGTATTATGCTGAACTTAGTTCTAGGTGAAGTACATGAGAACAGGGGGATGGAAGTCTATGTTTGTTTTCTGAATCCTCTTTTTTTTATTATTTTGTTTTAAAATAACTGTCAAATACACCAGCTCTTTAAGTAAATCATAGAGATTAAACATGTCATTTTTCTGATTTTAGTTGTGTGCCCTTGCAGGTTGCCTGCTGTTAGGCATTGAATAGGAAAGTGGTGTTTATTTGAGTGTACAGTTGCTCCGCACACTGAGCATTATTGAAAACAAACATTGATATGAGGATTCATGTATAAACAACAAATAAACTCTATACTAATATACATTATGGAGCTCCTTGGCTGAATTTTATAAAAATGTTCTCACTATTAGCATATAAATGCATCTCTGTTGAGAAATAGGCGACACTTACATAACGCTACAATACTGCGATTTGCTTCACTGCAGGTTTGAAATAAGCGACACAATTTTTTGAGAATTTTGCAAGAAGATTTTTTTATAGCACTCGTACGTTAAAATAACAATATTGAATTGTAATTCCAAGGAACAACTTGTTTACAGCATCAATTTCCATTTTTAAAAGTATTCTTTATTGAGGAAAGCAGTGAACACAGTTTAGATTAAAAACAAAAGTTTTGTAGAGTTTATTTCTTTTTATTGAATCATACAGGCAACATCAGAATCAGACTCACTTTATTGGCCATGTATACTCTCGTATACTAGGAATTTTTTTGTGGATACAGTGCAGCTTCAAGCATGGTACAAGAGGGAGAACAGGACATACATACATTGCATCAGTTGCGCATACAAATGACAATTCACATGTTATGATTTGCAAGGTTAGATAGAGCAGTTAGGTGTTTAGATTAGCAGTATCTTAAGGCCCCCATACACTAGCCGATTTTGGTCAGATTTCGGCCAGAAATCGGACCAAAATCGGCTAGTTTTGATGTCCCCTCAGATCCGATGCGCGGTCCCGTGCGCATCGGATCTGCGTTGGGTGGTCGGACCTGCTGCACGTCCGACCACCCGACTTGGGACCTAGTGGGGCGGCGCGGCGGTGGAGGGAGCAGGGGGGCTGGGGACGCTGCGGGGGACACAGGCGGCATAGAGCCGGGCAGGGGGAGCCAGGAGCTGTCAGTACTGAATAAAAAAAAAAAGCCCATACAATGAATGGGCAGCCTGTGATTGGCTGAGCGCTCTCTCAGTCAGCAATTGGCTGAGAGAGCGCTCAGCCAATCACAGGCTGCCCATTCATTGTATAGGCTTTTTTTTCTAGCACTGACAGCTCCCGGCTCCCTCTGCCCGGCTCTATGCCGCCTGTGTCCCCCGCAGCGTCCCCAGCCCCCCCTGCTCCCACCAGCAGCCCTGCTCTGTAGCCCCCCCACCCTGCTCCCCGGGTTTTTTACATGTGATAAATCGAGACGATTTATCACATGTAAAAAATGGCACATCAAGTGCCAATCTAATCAAGCTCCCCTGGGGAGCAGCCGGGGAAGCTCAGGGGGAAGTCGGGGGCGACTTGTCCTAAGGACAAGTCGCCCTAGTGTATGGGGGCCTTTAGAGTACATTGTTCAATAGCTGAGTAGCTGCCGGGAAGAAGCTTTTTGCGGTTCTTGATGACTTGGCAGGGATGGACCTGAAGCGTCTACCTGATGGGAGAATATCAAACAAGTTATGGCCAGGGTGGAGTTTGTCCACCACGATCTTCCCAGCTCGCTTCTTGACCCTACTTAAGTATTGTTCCCTTACAGGGGGAGGTCTGTCCCAATAATCTTCTCTGCTGTCCCTCACCACTCTTTGCAGGCTTCGTTTGTCAGATTCATTGGCCCCTCCATACCGGATTGTAATAGAGGAGCGTAGAATGGACTCCGCGATAGCAGTGTAAAAGAGCTGCAGCAGCTCCTGCAGAATGTTAATTTTTTTTCAGTTGCCTTATCAAAGGAACAATGGCAGTAAACTATGTAAGGGTGAATTAATGTTGTACATATGTTTTCAAACTTACAGCCTCACAAATATGTATAGGGCTCCATTCAGACCTGCTCGCTAGCTGGGCTACGAGTATTCGGAGTCTATAAAGCAGGTCAATGCCGCCCCTTCAGCCTGTCCCCCCCGCCGCTGTGCACGGCTCCAAATGCATTTGAATCAGCCCTATAGACTCAAGCTAAATCTGGCTATGGTTTCTATAGAGAAACCTAAGGATTTTATGAACTCTGTATATGGCCATAAGGTGGGTCCCAGCACAGCACAGTCCCAGCATCTACCTGCAGTACTTTATGAAGGTGCAAATATATGCTTAGAAGTCATAAAGGAAGTAATTCTGGTTGACACGCAGTGCTGCGAAGTTCTCAGCGATGCGTGTCACTTTAAGTCTGCCCTCCACTCGCACATGCCACCGCCCCCTTTGTAGGGTGAATTTGTCCTCATGGCTGTCAATGGATGTTTTGTATAAACATCCATACACAGCCTGATGTGGAAAACTCGCAGGTGTCTTAGCTTTGAGTGTTACCTGGCACCCGCGTCACTGGGTCATTATTATGGGAATGTCCAGAGTTTTCCAGCGTTTTTATGGGAACATCCATGAAATGCTGTGCGTTCCCATGGCACCACCCCAAGCCATACTCCCCCACTGGTTGGTGCGAGGGCCTGGCGAACACTCTATTTGCCATGGCTGCACACACCTGGCACATGCACATGTGTATAAATGCAGATGTGCATTAAAGAAACATTGCTCACCATTGCAGATTGGCAATGGTGCGCATGGACCAGAATAAGGTCCAAAATACAGACTCTACCCAGGTATGGACTGCGCCCAAGCATTATATACTGGCCCATGCATTATAATGTGTGAGTGTGGTAGAGAGGGCTTGGCCTTACAGTAAGCCCTGTCTCTCTGTATGCTGGGTGGCCGAGTACATAGTTACATAGTAGATTAGGCTGAAAAAAGACTTATAATAAAGAAGCAGAGCACCGGGAGATGGAGTTGCTTAACCAGTCCCTCTCACTCTGTGTGCCGTGCTCTTCTGGCATTCGCCATATGGCAAGTAGGGCCATCTTGTGCAGTCTCTTGAATTTGTGCAGGTCTCAAAGCTGTGGGCTGAGCAGCCAACAGATACACAGAAGCCTGGGGATCAGCCAGACATTTAGAAGACTGGATCCTGTATATGAAGGCTAGAGAGTACAAAAATGGAACAGTATTTCGGAACTTAATTTAAAATATGCAAGAAGAAACTGGCAGAAATAATATATAATTTGTTTGTCATGATCTCCCCCCCAGTAAATCCATTCTCTAATTTGCTGGATTTGAGATATCTGAGATTTTTTTTGCACTAATTATTCCTGGATAACAACTCTTAGTATTCCCTCAATTATTTTTCATACAACAGATGTTAGGTTCACTGGTCTGTAATTTCCAGGTCTTCCCTTATACCTTTTTTTAAATACCGGTACACTTCCTCTAATCACCAGTCCCTGAGTACATAACCAGACGAGAATTATTTATCGAATATAGAGTGCAATTAGTTTGCTAACTCATCCCTTAGTTCCATCAGAACACTCGGGTGAATACCATCTGGTCCGGGTGTTTTATTCGTTTTTATTTCCACAGAGTGGTTTAAGGACCTCTTCTGCATTGAATTCTATAATTAATACTCCTGCACCCACCCAATTTGTGGTTCCTGTGGTTTCTCATGTCTGGTCCTCTCTAGTAAAAACAAGAAAAAATGCGTTTAGTGTCTTTTCTTTATCCTCATTGATGCTTTTACCATCAACATTGTTTTTCTTTTTTTTTGCTATTGATGTATTTATATAAAACATTTAGGATTAGATTTTGTCTCTAATGCTATATTCTTTTTGTTTTCCCTTTGGCTGTTTTGATTTCCCTTTTACATACTTTGTTTAGTGCATTATATTTTTGGAATGCCTCCTCATCCCCATTGGTCTTATATAGTTTGAACACTATCTTTTACTTTTCATTGCTTCCTTTACTTGAGTAGTGATAACGGTTTCAGAAATACCCTACTTCTAATTGATGTGCTTGTCACACTAGTCTAGTCAATGTCTAGATAAGACATAAGTCCCCCATAGTTATTACATGTCCTCTTCCTGCTGATTTACTTTGTTCAAGGAGCAATGCTTCATCTGATTCTTTAATATCTGGTGGTTTATACTGTAGCATACTTTTGCTGTCTCTGATTATCTTTGCCCACAAGGACCAAATATTGTCCCCATTGTTCCCAGAAGCCATATCTTTTAAGATTGAATTTAGATTTGATCTTTTGCACTGGCGGGTCCTGCTATAGGGCTGCAGGACTGCAGCTCCTCCAGTTAAAATCACAACTCCAGATGCACAGACAGGAAGCACCAGAGCTCTGCAGCTCTGGTGCTCTGCAGCTCTGGTGCTGGCTGTCTGTGTCTCTGACATGCTGGAAACATCCTCTTACCAGGCTCCAAGAAGCAGCAGGACAGACACAGCAACAGCCCAACCCAGTGGGGAGGAGTTCAACATGTAGTAGATTCCTATTGGAAGCTGCTACTGCTCATCATACACATGAGCAGGAAACTCCTCCCCCTCTTGGGCTGCCAGTACATGGAGTGATGACAGCAATAGCTTCCAACAGGAAGCCATTCTGTGCAAATCGCCAGAGCTACAGTGCTTCCATGGGCTGCTGTCTGTGCAGCCCAGAAGCAATTCTCTGCAGTGAGCATGCCCTGACTTTAGTGAGTCACTCAGTGTGATGCAGCTGAAGGAAGGCATGCATAGCACCAGAGAGGTGCATGGAAGTTTATTTTATTTTAATAATATTTGTGTGTAGATCTTAATAAAGAGTAGCATTTTGTGTATTTTAATTAATATTAACGTTATTAAAAGTGTGTATTTTGCTCTGTACCTGTGTATGTGTGCATCATGTATTTATAGTGCATGCATACAAACACTAGTACAGCGCAAATCAAACTAATAACCTGCAAATAATTAATGACTGTTTGCAACGAGCAGTACCCAGGAAATTGCAGCCCCCCTTAAGACTAAAGGCAGGAGCCACCACTGATCTTATGTAAAGGCATACTCCACTTCCCCTTCTTTTCTCCCTATCCTTTCTGAAAAGCATGTATCCCACAATGCTTAGAGCCCAGTCGTGTGTTTCATTGCTTTATAAATTTGAGGGATCTTTTGGATTTGTTCATAGAGGGGAAAAAAAGCAGATGAACATAAACTAATATAATAAATGTGTGCTCTCTGTGCAGATTGCGTTCAAGTTAATCAATTTTCTTTTTATAATTGAACATTCTACATGACTCAGAGCTTCAATTGGGGCATAAATATAGATATAAATTCACGTCCATTGAACACTTTAAAAAAAATGTCTCATCTCGTTGTTTTTGTATAAAGCATAATTTTATTTTTTTCTCTTGATGACATGCTAAGTGTCTTAATGGCTCCATGTGACAAGCAATATGTAATTGCTTACTTAATGGTACATAATGAACAGAGAGTTACAACATTCAAAGGCAGTATACACAGAAACTAGTATTAATGAACAGAGAGGGTAAGAAGGAGCAGTGGTGTAGAGAGATGGGGTTACTAATTACTCAGAACCTGGTCTGATGGAGGGGTCCAGTGGGGACCCCATTACCTGACAGTAGTAGCTGCAGCAGCTGTGCTGAATCCAGTACCTGCTGCTGTGGGCTGGGCTGCATTGTGGCCAGGGAGGTGATATTTTATCTGTATTTTCTTCTAACGGTGCATGACCACACCCCCACAATTAGAACATGCCCATTGAATAGTACCCGGGCCTAAACAGGCTCTCTACTGCCCTGTGTAGGAGTCCCATGCTTAATGTGTCTAAAAGCCAGGAAAAGATGGAGATAAAATTCGCAAGTGGATTGATTATCGAACAATTTTTTATGCTGTTTAGCAACGCACATGTGTACATCGATTTGTACGCATGCATAAAGCCAAACAGCATCAAAGGAGAAAGAGCCTTCTAAATAATATCTTTTAAAATATCCTCTGGTGTGTACACTCAATATTGTTAATGATGCGCACTCCTGCACATCGTTAATTACCCCTACCGTTTGCTAAACACGTAAATCAATTTGGCTATATAGCAAAATGACCCACATGTTCAGCGGGCTGGAGCCCTGCCAAACTGTCGCAAAACACTTGCAGGGGTGCCTTGTGTTGATTGATCATGTCATACTAATAGGCAAAACCAGTGTGGGGGTGTCAATGCACACAGGGTGTCACCTCACCCGGGGACGTCTCTCGTAACAACAGCAAAAAAATCGCACATTCCCATAAATAAAGTAAAAAAATCACCCAGAATCGCAAGCGATTTTTTACTATCTCTAAAAATGTTCACCCTGTTACATGTGTGATTATTGGCCGAATATCGCACATATGACATGTGCGATATGGTGCGATTTTTTAGCTATTACATCTCACCCATGATGTGTTATTGATGCTGAATTTTTTAAAATCCACCGCAAAAGCCAAAATTTATTGTATGTTATTTCTTTTTATGGTTTACTACTAAACACAAAAAATCAAAGAGGAATTTTGCAGAATGTGCTGTGCACGTAGATAAATGCACTTTGATACAATTCCATGATTCTGTAGACATTCACCTGCAGCAGATGGCGTCTGTTTTTATATGCTCTTGTTATCTTGCTACAAGGATTTGCAATCCCAGTTGTCAGGCCATCAGCAATGACCGTGAATGTTAAAACACACATGCAGCATTGCCAATGGCATAGACACATTCTCCAGTATTGTCTTATTGCAGTCAATATGACTCAACTTAACCCGTTACCCTTTGTTGTTTTCAAAATGTCACAGTTGCTCACCAAAAGCAGCCTCATTTTTCTTACATCTGTGTCCAGCATAGCCACTGGCTTCTAGACAAACCTGACACTTCAGTAATTGCATATTTGTTTACAAATATTGCTGGTGCATACACAATTTTAATTATTAGACCATTTGATAACAAAACGTGTCTCTATTTTTAAGTAAAAAATATATATATGTTTTCACAACCCCCCAAAAAATAAAAAAATATTGTAACTGTATTGCTAAGAATACATTAAGGACAACATAGCTAATAGTCACAAGACTTCAACTATATGTCATGTCATTTTTCTTACGCAAATCTAAGATATACAACAGCAGGGGACACAGATACAAGAAAAGATACAAAGTGTAATGGATTTCTGTTAAGCTTAAAATCGATACTGACAGCGCCCAGTATTTTCTGCAAGATAAGTGCACAGGCTATAAAGACACTGCAACAGGAAATGTCACATTTACTTCTGAACAAACAAGAAATAATTTAGGCTTATTATGTTCAGCAAGACCAATGCACTGAATTCAACAGTTGCAAAATTGGAGAGTTGCTATATAAACTCTATGAGAAATGCAAAGGAACAGCAATGACTGGTTATTTCCTTCTTACCCGGATGCAATAATGTAGTTAAGAAAGAATATTTTTTTTCTTCTTTGTTATTTTTGAGGTACAAGGAATAAATAAATGAAAATACTTACTTACAGTACTTACAACCTTGGTTGATACCTGGAGGCTTCATCATCTACAAGACTGACCTTACACCTTCTACCCTCTACACTACTACATATACACTAGGATTTACTATTTTCTCTTAGAACACAGGCATTTACATAAGGGTAGATGCATTGGTATTTGGAACTGGACCATTGTGACGACGGAAGCCAGCCTCAGAGGTTGGGGGGTTATCACATTAGGTAATCAGTTTCAAGGCCGATGGTCCTGCAGGGAAGCACTGCTGTCCATCAATGTCCTAGAGTTGCGGGCCGTTCGTCTCGCTCTACTGCCCGCAGATCATCTACTCAGAGGCCAGGCCATCGAGATACAATCAGACAATGCGACAGCAGTCGGGTACTTCAATCGCCAAGAAGGCACTCGAAGTCGAGGAGCCATGCGAGAGGTTTGGCTGATCCTTCAATGGGCAGAAAGGTATGTGATAAGTCTGTCAGCAGTGTTTCAGTGGGGCAGTATGGATGGTGTAATAGTTAGCATTACTGCCTCACAGCACGGAGGTCATGGGTTAAATTCCCACCATGACTCTAACTGTGCGGAGTTTTTATATTCTCCCCGTGCTTGCCTGGGTTTCCTCCGGGTACTCCGGTTTCCTCCCACAATCCATAAATATACTGGTAGGATAATTGGCTCCCAACAAAATTAACCCTAGAATGTATTTGTGTGCATGTACATGTGGTAAGGAATATAGAGTGTAAGCTCCACTGGGGCAGGGACTGATGTGAATGTTCAAATATTCTCTGTAAAGCGCATATGGAATATGTATGCGTTATATCAGAAACTGTTAATAAATAAAAAAAAATAATTTGGTCAAATCACATGATCTGACACCATGCTCCGGTCCTGATACTGTTGCAGTCATATTCTGAACCCCACAGAGACTGGTCTTGGAAGTCATCATGACTACAGATGTAGCGCCGCTCATTCATCCTACCTATGGTGATTGTACCGCCAGCCCGCCATGGCGGACCATGGCGCACGGCATCGCAATACATTTTAAAAGCTTGGTGAATTGCAGTGGCGTCTCCGGATGAGTGCAATACCAGTGATCATCCACCAGTTGTCACTTTTTGAAATCCTCATTGCGCATGTGTGAAATTTGTGCTGCAGAGCAGGAACTAGAGTAAAGTACTTTGCTACTATTGAACTGTCCAGTAAGCTGTACTGTACTGTTCTGTAGATAGTGTACACACTAATAAAAAAATGTTATATTGTATTGCGTACAGTATCATTACACTACTTTATAACTTGGTACAGGCAAGGGCAAGTTTCAGTACACGGTACTTGTGTATTAGCCGGGCACCCAGTACGTAGTTAGCATAGCGGCGCTGTCAGAATCAGTGTACTGTTCCCGCGGCCAGCGTAGTTAGCGTATTCAGTCCCAGCCAGCGTAGTTAGCGTAGTCAGTCAGAAGTAGCGTAGTGTTCCCGGGAGTGTCCCTGTCAGAATCAGCACGTGCACCTCATGCATAAAGTGCGTCCTATGCACAATAAAGGAGGCATTTTCAAACCCCCAGCATCCACGCCAGCCCGAAGAGGGGTGATCGCACGTGTTACGCATCCTCCCGACCTGTTCATACCCCCACTATCCACGTCGAAGTGGAGTTGATTATAAAAAGTGTGGCGAGCGCAGCGAGCAACCGAGCCCAAAGCGTGGAGAGTGCAGCAAATTACTTCACATGTGCTCTCCACGCTTTGAGCTCGGTGGCTTGCTGCGCTCGCCACACTTTTTAAAATCAACTCCACACCATTGTGGATAGTGGGGGTATGAACAGGTCGGGAGGAAGTGTAACGCGTGCGCTCGCCACACTTCAGGCTGGTGTGGATACTGGGGGTTTGAAAATGCCTCCTTTATTGTGCATAGGACGCACTTTATGCATGAGGCTCACGTGCTAATAATTACTGAGATGCAGTAGTGTCTGAGACGCACCTGCCTCTCAAACAGCTGGAGCGCCTCTCCGCCGGCACCCGCATGATCCCCTCTCCGCCGGCGTCCACTAGCGCAGGGGATCTTGCGGTTACCGGCGCTGTATGAGAGGCGCTCACTAGGCTTCGCATGGACGCTGGGGACAGAGTAATGGACACAGGGGACAGAGCCGGGCTGCCATGCAGTCACTAGGCTAACTACGCTAGGCAGCCGTTGGGCTGCCGCGGAGTCACTACACTAACTACGCTAGGCAGCCGTTGGACTACGCTGACAGCATAGCTTAGCCTACGCCTGCGTAAGTATGCTAATCTGGCGCCTGGCTAATACACAAGTACCCAGTACACTGTAATGTGACGCTAATGCGTCTCAATGGTTTCGTCAAAAGGTGCTGGCATGAATCTGGTTGGAGTTTTAAGTACTATACTGTACAGTACTTCTTTTTTTGAACACATGTACAGTACAGATGGAGCAGGGGTTGTTATTGCTGGCGGAGCGCCAGG
This sequence comes from Crinia signifera, assembly GCF_055691185.1. Lineage (NCBI taxonomy): Eukaryota > Metazoa > Chordata > Amphibia > Anura > Myobatrachidae > Crinia > Crinia signifera. The sequence goes on from NC_139217.1 coordinate 78,295,382, forward strand.
ACCGTGTCCCTGGCGATCCGCCAGCAATCTGGCGCTCTGGCTGAATGAGACGCTCGTGCGTCTCCCACGCACGAGCGTCTCAATAGCCGGGCGGCGAGGCGGCGCGGCGGGTGCAGTCCTGCCCGTCTCCA